>NC_092509.1:96147947-96450978 GCF_047511675.1 Marmota flaviventris | reverse complement strand
AGCAGGTCTCTGCAGCTGCAGAGCTTGCTTAGTTATCTGCAGGATTCTTCAGGATGAGGTTTTTGCCCTGGGTAAGTCTGAGATTTGAGAAAGTCCCTACAATTTAAAATAGAGTTTTCTCATCAAACGGTTTTATACCATATGATGAACAGATATGAGAATGCATTTGTGGGCTCCTGTGTCAGAAATTGCATTTGACTTTTGAGTAGCTGAAGAACAAATTGCGGTTTTATTTTTCTCATTACAAGAAGTCTCGAGGAGGCAGCCAGGGGCTGGTGAGGGAGTTCTGTGGTCATCAGGGTCTCTTACCCAGCCATCTTCAGGTGGCTTGTGCCTTCACAGTGACAAGTGGTAGGTCTACTACATTCAGCCTTGTGAGCACTGTGGACAAGTAGGGGAAGAAGGAAAAGTGCAGAAGGAAGCACAGTATTGGAGTCAACTTCATAGCCCTATCTAATCATTTCCATTATATCTTTTTGGCCTGGTCTGTGTCACATGACTTTCCCTTGCTGAAAGGGGTGCTGGGAAATGTAGTTTTATCAGTGAAGCATTCCACCATCTCTTACAGAAAGGGAGAATGGCTACTGGAGAGGCAACTCCCATTCTCTCAGCTACAAGAATCCTGTCAAGTCCAGGGCCATTATTTCTTTCTTTCTTTCTTTCTTTTTTTTAAACTAGTGGTTGGGGATGTGGCTCAGTGGTAGAGTGCTAGCCTAGCATGTGTAAGTCCCTGGGTTCAATCCCTAGCAATGCAACAAAACAAAACAAAAGCAACAACAACAAAAAACATAAAATAAAATAAAATAAAAACAAATGATCCAAATAAAACAAAAGGTAAATTTAAGCTTTGCTTCAAAGTAAATTCTTTATGTTGGGCAATGAAAGTAAAACCAAAATAGGTAAACTTTTCCAAACTTAGCTAGATATAGAGTAAACAAAGGATATGTCTCTAAATGAATTAATAGGATCTAGTTTAATTTTTACCAATGGATAGCTTCCAGACCTCATTCTATGGTGATGGTCATGACACGGCTCTACCTGATGGTCTATAGTGCATCTCACACCATCCTACATTGCTTGGGTTGAAACAATATATGGAAGAACACATTTAAAAATTTTTAATGAAGACAGTTTTCAAAGTAACTGAAACGACACCGGTTTACAGAACATTAGATGACCGTAGCTTTGATTTTCCACAAGGAAACTAAATATGTCCATGTGTATGCTGGGTGAGGACGTAAGGGGATGGGATTGGGTGGTAGGAATTTTTGGTGTTAGTCTCACCTCTTTTGCTAACCACTGTGTAGCTTTCACTAATTCTAGCCTCTAAGCCTCTCTAGCTCAGATTTGTCATCCGTAAAATGAAAGGGTTGGTCTTGGTTAGTGATGTTCTGCACAAATATTATTTAAGTCACAAAATGTTGGCCATCTGTGTAATTTTAAGATTTTTAATAGTGATATTTGAGAAAGTAGAAAGAAACAGGTAATAATATATTTTATCACAGTATCGTTTCAACATAGAACCAATAAAAATTATCATACTTTTTTATATGAAGCATTTGCGGTCAGTGTGTATTTGACACTCAGAGCACATACCTGGGACCACATACATTCAAATGCTCCTCAAGCTGCTGGCCTCTGCTGATGAGCTGTGCTTCTCCTGAGGAGCTCCAAGGTTTCTTCCAGCCCTGAGTCTTGGGGATTCCCAACTTCCCAACGCAGGTCCCCAGCTTTCCTTCCTAACTTGGCTCTGAGGCTCTTGGCCATCTGCCAGATGCCATCACCTTGACCTAGAACCTACCTCCCTTCAGGTGTGGGCGCAAGCCCTGGTTGTCTCTTTCTCCACCCTCCTCTCCCTGTCCTGTGCCTTACTCATTTGGAGCCACATCCCTCACTACTTTTTCCTAGGGCTTCTCCCGAGGTCTTGTCTTTGCCTGGACCCCTGAAGAAACCCTTTTGCAGACTCCATCCTCCTTTAATCTGGGCTGTTTGCTGTTCTCTCAGTTTCACATTCCATTGCCTTCAAAATCTTCAGTCATTTAAAACATGTGATAATGTGTTTTCCCCCCTCTCATTATAAAAAAACAGTCTCATTGGGAAATAATTGGAAAATATAGATGAGTATAAAGAAGAATATAAACAGTATCCCTAATCCACTCCAATCTGACCATAGCTAGCATTTTGGTGTGTTCATCTCTGATCTTTTCCTGAGAACTATATATTTATATAAATTTTACTTTTAATTTCTTTAAAAATTTTTTTAAATTTCTTTTTCTTGAGCTCTTATAGGATATATGTAGCTTTCTATTCTGCTTTCACTTTTCATTATATAATGAGCATTATAATAATATCATTAGATAGTTTTTGAAGACCTGGTTTGTAATGGCTAGTGATTGATGCTCAGGGAGGGATTTTGATGCTATTGTGTTGTTAAGCCAGGAATTCACACACAAACACAATCCTTACTTCCTGCAGTCATCGTCATTGTCTTCTTCTTCTCCTCCTGCAGTGCCAGGGATTGAATGCAGGGTCTGGTTCCTGCTAGGCAAGTGCTGTACCACTGAGCCGCATCCCCAGCCTCCTCCCTACAAGGTATTCCTCCTTGTCAAAAAGCAAGGGGACTGCCAATAGGCGGCAGCAGCCAAATGAGAAATAAGGAAATACCCCGTCTACACTGGCTCAGCAGGAACCCCGAGACCAGCACGTCATGCTTGCTGGTCTTTGTGAAGCCTCCTGACCCTATCCCTGGTCTCTGAGATGATCTGCACCCGTGAAGCAGACTTGGACTTCACTTACCTACTTGGCTTTGTGTAGCTTTGGCGAATTGCTTACCCTCTCTAGATATTTCCTTATCTGCAAAACAGGAATAATATTAGTGCTCACCTCGTAGGGCTGTTGGGCAGATTAAAAGACATAAAGTGCTAATCATAGTTCCTGGTAGAGAGTTAATGACCCATAATGTTGGTTTCACCAGTCCTATCATTAGAATTTATGGGATTTAAAATTTTTTTGTTATTATAAATTAATCTATTTATTAGGATTCAATAACTATTGAGTACTTAGTATGTGCTAAATATTTTTCTAAATCCTGGGAGTGACAGGGGTAACCAAGATTAAACAGGTATTTGAGCTTATGGAGTTTGAGTTTTAGTGGGGAGATGTGATAAATAAGCAGGGTTAAGTTCAGACAGTGACAAGGGCTCTCAGTCAAAGGCAGAGCGATGAACTAAGGGGTGGCAACTTCAGGGAGAGTGATCAGGGAGGACCTTTCTGAGCATTTATGTCTTCTGACATTTGAGCCAATGTTTGAATGACAAGGAGAAGAGCTTGGAAAGGGCAAGACTCTGCAGTGGACTTGAACTTGGGGAGTTTAACCAGGATTCAGAAGCAGGGAGTGATGGGAAGTGGGGACAGGAAGAGGAGGAGCAGGGATGACTGGCTCATGGGGAGCTTTGGGGGCAGCATAAGGAGTGTGGATGTTATTGGAAGGTGTAATGGACATGCACTGGAGGATTCTTGTGTAGAAGAGGAAAATGAATGAACTCTGTGGTGTGCCGCGCACGCTTTTGAGAACTTATTGTTCCCATCTCTTTCTGACTCTGTATTCCTTGACATATTGGTAACTTGAAATCAGGTGGGATGAGAGTACTTGTACCACAGAAATTTCTAGTAGATGCTACAAATCAGGGCTTTCTTTTCCCAGAGAGCCAGTTGTTAAACATTTACCAGCACACCACTGGAATGAACCAATCTAGGCTTTAAAAACACCTCTTTAGCTGCTGCGTGGAGAATGAATTATGGAGAGGTGATATGCAGTTTTGACTGCAGTTTTGAGAATTTCCTTAGGATAAAATTACTGGAAGTGAAATTTACTGCGTAAGAATTATGTAATTGTTTCCCCTACTGAAAATTTTCACCAATTTTTACTTCTACGAACAGCAGGGGACGCTTTCCCTGCACTCTTGCTAATACCCATCATTCACCTCCCCTCCTGAAAAGAAAAGAATAACACTTAGATGAAAAAAGGTGTCTCTTTGGATTCCATATTTCTTGCTAAGGGTTTATTTTTTGAGGGCTGATGCTGGCATTTAGGCAAGGCATTTTTATTTTGTATATTTCTCCTGGACACTTAACATTGGCATTCCATGGTGCTCCAATCCCAGGGCCTGTAAAGCGCTGCCTGACCTGGTACCACTTCCGTCTAGCCCCATCTCCCACAGGTTATCTGTCCTCTCTGTCCCCCGGGCCCTCTGGATTTCTCTCTCTTCCTGTTCTGGCACTGTGTACAGTCTGTGTCTTCTGTCTAGAACTTCACCTTCTGTTCTATGCAGCTGATTCCTTTTTGTCCTTCAGGTCTGAGCTCACATCTCCTCTCCTCTCAGAGAATTTTCCTGACTGTTCTGTCAGGGCGTAATGAACTTATTGCTGGAACCAGAGCCATTTCTTTATGCCCAGGACAGTTTCTGACACATCATAGGCTCTCCATATATGTTTTTATGCATCTGGTTATCATTTTGGATTCTCACATAATGCAGCTAAAGGAGTCCTTTTAATTGGAATATCTAGGGTAGGCTTATTCCAGCTTACTGATATTTGTGGAGTAAAGTTATCTGAAGTTCAAAAAGAGTTCAGTGATTGGTAACAAAATATTGCACAATAGCAGGATATTATAGCACAATATTATGCAATATCAAAACATCTGTTGCCTAAGTGAAGTGATAACCCATGGATTGGGAGAAGGTATTTGCAAACCTTATGTCTGACAAGGGCTTAATATAAAAATACATCATACAGAATTCAAATAACTCAATAGCAGGAATGCAAATAACTGTAGAAAAGTGGGCAAAGAACCCAAATAGACATTTCTCAAAAGAAGACATACAAATGACCAATGGATACATGAAAAAATGGTCAGCATTGCTAATTATTAGGGAAATGAAAGTTAAAAATACGGTGAGTCATCAGTGCACACCGGGTAGAATAGCTATTCTCAAAAAGTCAAAGAGATAAGTGTTGGCGAAGATGCCGAGGAGAGGGAGCTAACTCTTGTACACGGTTGGCAGGAATGTAAATTAATATTGCCATATTGGGAACCATATGGAAGTGCCTCAAGAGCTAAAAATAGAATTACCATATGATCCAGCAATCCTACTTCTGGGTATGTATCCAGTGAAAATAAAATCAGTATTTTGAAGAGACATCTGCACTGCCACATTCACTACAGCATTGTCACAAGGGCCAAGATATGGAATCAAGCTCAGTGTCACTCAATGGGTGGATGGATAATACGGAACCTATGTACCCAATGGAATGCTCTTCAGCCCTAAGAACAGAAGGAAATTCTGTCTCTTGTGGACAACATGGATGAATCTTGAGGAGTCTATGCTAACTGAAATGAACCAGGCAGAGAAAGACAAATACCACATGGTCTCACTTATATGTGGAATCTAAAGCAGTTGAACTCACAGAACCATAGAATGGTGGTTACCAGAGGCTGGGAAGAGAGATGAGGAAGTGGGAGCTGTTTCTTAAAGGGTATAAGGTTTTAGTTAGACAGGAGAGCATGTTTTAGAGACCTGTTGTACAGCGTGGTAGTTATGATTAGTAATAGTATACTGGATATTCCAGAGTGGCTGAAAGAGTAGATTCTAAGTGTCGCTACAAAAAACAATGAGTATGTGAAGTGATAAATGTGCCAATTAACTTTATTCAATCATTCCACAATGTAAATATGTGTAAAGACATCAGTTTACATCCTACAAATGTAGATAGTTATTATTTGTCAATTAAAAAACATAATAAAAGAACCCCAAATTTGTTACTCATAAAAACATGAACAACTAGGAACTATCACTAATTGCTCATTTCTTGTGACTTCAGTGACCTCCTGGTCACCTCTGACTGGTCATCCTAAAGACTGTGTACCACCAGTGACCTCACATCACCATCGGTGTCCCTTCTCACTACATGGCTCACGTGTGTAATCTAACTTCTGTCAATTTATACTTTCTTTAAAAAATTTCCACAAATTCCCTCGATCTCATTCCTCCTTCCTCCTGCATGAAAGCTTCTCCATCTCTGTCAGATCATTTCCACCAGTGTAAAAACATGCTGTGGAATCTCACATAAAAAACCCACCAAACCTGCCTTCCCTTGACCTCATCCTTCTATCCTCCATCCCTTTCTATGCTCTCTTTTGCCACAAAACTTTAGAGAGTTGTCAGTTTCATCTGCACTTTCCCATCTCTCCTTCTCAACCACCCTCACACGTTTCTGTTTCCTAAAACTGCTCTTGGCAATGTCCTTAGTGACCTCTGTGCTCCTGGTCCAGGCCTTTTCTATTTTATTTGACTTCTCAAGGACCCTGATAAAGTCGACTAATCTCATTCTGAAACACGGATCTTTCCTGGCTTTTGTGATGGATGGTGTTCTGAATTTCCTCTTGTGTCTTTGACTGTTCCTCTTTAGTCCTGTTGCTAATTCTTCCTCCTGTGCTATACCTTGAAGGTATGTGTGCCTCAGTGTTGGGTTCTGGCTGCTTCTCTGTGTTCACCCCCCTAGAATCTCATCCAGTTTTTGAGTTTGTATAAATACATGTGCAGATGGCTCCCGCATTGATAGATCCAGGCTTCGTCCCTTCTCTGGGTTCCTGAGGCTTAACTCTGACTTTTGACCTAAGCCATCCTCCAGCCTCTTTTCCCACAGAGGACTCCGCCATCTGTGTTGTTCCGATACCAGTACACACCAAGGAGTTAAAGAAGGCGTGGGGGGGGGAGCAATAGCTGCCCCCTCCAAGGGTGTTATTGCCAGGGTGAGTCCTGTCTCCAATCCCACCCTCCACAGTTTATCATGCACTTGTCCCTCAGTATTTGTGGATGCTCCAGTCCCTTTTGTGAAACGGTGCAGTATTTCCACGAAACCTGTGTGCTTCTTCCTGTATAATTTAAATCATCTCTAGGTTACTTAGAATACCTGGTACCATGTTAATGTTATGTAAATAGTTGTGTATCATGTTGCTTAAGGAATGATGACAAGAATGTCCTGAACATGCTCAGTACAGATGCCACTTTTTCTAGATATTTTCCATTTGAGGTTGATTGAATCTGCAGATGTGGAAGCTGAGGATATGGAGGGCTGACTGTCCATGTCTCAGAACACAATATGCTCAGCCAGTTCTACCCACAGCTCCCACTTCCTGTCCCTTTTCTTAGGAGTTTTGGACTCATGATGGCTCTAGAATCCAAGGCACTGAAAGCTAACATATTCTGTCTGCTTCAGAAGTTATGCTCATGCCAGAGAAGACTGACTTCCTGTTTTATTGGGTAGTACAGCCACTGGGTCCCTGTGATGTGGAGCAGGAATTGCAAATGAGGGATGGCGCATTTATGGAGATTCTTCTAAGCCAGTGGGTTTGTTCTGTTCTGTTACCATTCTCATTTCTTAGATGCCTTTGTTTCTTGTTTCTTTTTCTTTAGCATCTTTTGGTGGGAGTGGGAGAGTTTGAGTGAAAGATTGTCAATCAGATGATATTTTAAGCCAGAAATCCCTAGAGAAGTGCAAATGGAAACTATGCAAACGAAAAATTCTTTATACACATCAAAATTCAGAAAGGTGGACAGTACCACCGTTGACACTGAGGTGAGAGATGGAAACTTCCATGGACTCCTGGTAGGACCATAACTGGCACAACTATTCCAGAAGAATCCAGTGAAATGAAATATGACCAAAAAGTCCCACTCTGGCATTCTTTGTACAATGCCAGAGAATTCTTAAGAGAAGTCTTTGTATAGGTCTGAAAAGACATGAACCAAGATTTCACGGTAGTATTGCTGTGACAACAGGGAGCTAGAGACAATCTGGATTCCCGTAGCAAAAGGGACAGATAAGGAGAGTGTGGTGGACACAGCTATGGGCTATGCAGTAGAGGAGCCTGTACATAGTTATCACTCAGTGGATAGACGTTCAGATGTTGGGTGATAAAAAATTGAAACTGAATGAAATTCATAACATTTTATGACGTAAATAAAGGTGTACCCACCAAACACTTAGTTTTTATGGATTTATGAATCTTCAAGATTCCATGTTACACGTGTTAGAGAAGGAGCCCATGCTGGGGGTAGGGGTTTGAAAGTGGGAATTAGGGATGAACAGGGAAAAGCCCACTGCTTTGGAATCCTTTCAGAGATGTGGAATAACAACATGTATATGACATCAGACACAAATCTCAGATCTGAGATTTCCCTATGAGTTTCAGAAGACCAGATTCATATTCCCTCAATATAAAGAGTGTTTTTTTTTTTAATTTGCTTGTTTTTAAGAATTGCCTTTACACCAGAGTCTGAAAGCTCAAGTAGGCATAACTTGATCTCTGTCACTTAGGGCTGCTTTCTCTTTTTGCCCCACCAACTGGTCCAAGCTGCAGGTGGAGAAAACTGCTAAGCACAACCAAACCTGTCATCCCAAGTGGGAGCAGGGTCTGCAGCCCTCTCAGAGTCGCCAGCACCCAGCATGGCGACTGGCAGTGACGAACTCTCAGTACCTGTCACCTTTAATTCCCGTGTTTTATTGGCAGCATTTTTAGTGTGTACATATTTATCCTGGCAAGAGGCTTATTATCTGAGGCATTCTCCCAGCCCAAATCAGATCTTGCCCAAAGTGACAGTATAGTACCATCTACGGAGAGAATAATATCTCATCTGGCCACAGGTATAAAAACATAAAAATAATGATGGCCAAATCCAGTCCTACACGAAGCAGCATCTTTTTCCATTTCAGAGACACCTCTCTGGAAATCTGTTCAAATTAATCCAATCTCAAACATATACATTGAAAGCCTACTAAGTGCTGGGGGACAGGAACCTAGGGAGCAATTTCAGCAAGATGGCCAGAATGCTCTAGATTGTACAGTAAATAGAGTGTGGTACATCAAGTACATTCCTTTATGCAATAATAGTAATAATAGGAAATAATAAGGACTTACATTTATAGAATGCTTTATACCTTTCAAAAGTACTTTCACGTCAATTATCTCAGCATGGTTTGGCGACCACACTCTCAGGCAGTACCTGTGATCAGGTAGATGTTTTCTTAGGAAAATGGTCTCCAGCATTGGGCTACCTATTTCTTTAGGATGTATGAGTGTGCGGGGAGGGGTGGGGGAGGAGGCAATTGTCATATGCTTCCATAGAAGGAGACGAAGAGGCAAGACTGAAAAGTTCCCCATCCCTAGGAGAGAAATCTTACCTCAGTAATTCCCAACCCTGCTTACTGATTCCCCCAGGGGTGTCTTGAAATTCTTCAAAGGAAATTAATTGTAATTCACTTCAGTTTTTAAAATACACAGATATACTGAGTAGCACAATGCTTCTGGGCAGGGGTGGACCTGGGGAGGTAGACTGGAAGTTGTATGTGTGTCAAAGAAGCTGTCAGTTAGCCACAGAACAATAGGGAGCTGACACTCCCCCAAGTTTGGAGGAGTGATTGGTCTTATTTGCACCTGCAGGGTAGGCAGAGGAGAGTGAAAGTGGGTGGTGTCAATGACCGAAAAAGTTGAAATAACTTGGATGACCGCGGTGACTCCATACTCTAAAGATGCTCTGTCCATGGCCACTGCTAGGAAAATGCCCAGCTCTTCCCAGAGTCTGGAAAAGCAGGATTTCTGCCCCCTAGGGACTGTGTGTCCCCCAATGGGTGGTGAGGTCTCCTTTTACCATTACTATTTTTAATTGGCTTAGTTAATGAATCAGTGCTTTTAACATTTGCTTGTCGATACCAAGAAGGTGCTGTTGGATGTCGGTGAGCTTTAAGAGCACAATGACATTGGAAAGGCCAGCTCTGCTCTGTCGTAGCGTCTGCTTGGTGCACACACGTGGACACCTGTGTTCTGGTGCTCAGACTTCGGAGGCGACACGCTGCATGTGGAGGAGCTCCCTGACAGTGGGCCTCGCAGGAATGGATCAAGCGCCGCCTCTGCCTTCTGTCTTCCTGCCTGGCTGGGCCTGCAGGGGAGCTGGGGCTTGTGGGAAGCTGCAAGTGTGTTTGAGCTAGAGGCGAACTCGGGTGTGTTCTGAATCCGCACAGCACAGTAGGAAGGGGGCCAGAGGAAGTGGCTGGCAGTAGGAGAGCTCTGTTTTGGGAACATGGGAAGCAGCCTGGGAGGGGGTGATGGAGGAAAGGAGGGGGGCCGAGAGTTGGGGAAGCCTGAACTTGTCTCATCTGGCAGCTCAGACAGAGACACTGTGGTGTCTACTCGTTCTCGGCTTGTGTGGTTGACCACTGCATTTTGGAGCCCATGTGGACCTGGGACTCTGGCTTGCCATGTCGTGAGCCACAAGAGGCAGCAGCTCTGCTTCCCGTGACACTGGCATGGGTGGGGGAGGATTGGGCTTAGGTGAGAAGCCACAGGTGTGGAACCAAAGAGCTTTGTCTGCGCTGCCCACATTGTTCTTGAGCCTTCTCCTCCCAACCTGCTTCCTACTGCTGGAGTAGGGTAGCATGGCCTGCCACCCAGAGGCAGGGTGCCCACAGGGCCTCTTCCAACCTCAGGATTTCCTGGTTCTGTAAGACCTCAGAAGGAGTTTGAGGATATGCTCGTGTCCTGGTCCTTAGAGTTCACATAAGCCCAGAGGTTCCCCATGCTCAGCCCTTTTGTACCCTCTGTCCCCTCCCTTCCGTCCATATCCAGAAGGTGGTGACATGGTGGGTCTGGGGCTCAACTGGTGATGTTCCACCCCAAGCGAAAAAGTGTCTCAGTGCCCTGGGCCCAGCTGTCCCATCTTCAGGCTGCTCCCTCCACAGGGGTCTGTTTCCACAGAACAGAAACCCCCTGGTCACCCTCATCAGTCTGGCTCATTGTGACATTCCTCTTCTCCCTTAGCACAGGAAGGGCAAAGCAGAAAGCTCATAAGCCAAGAAGGGGCCGGGGTACCGATGGAGGTGAGCCGGCCATGTGCAGAGGGTCAGTGCAGCTCAGCAGGAAATGGCAGACTGAACCCGAATTCTGGCCCTGGCTCTGCGAACTGTGTCTGTACAATTTCTTCCTTTGCAAAATGTGGAAAGAATCTCTACCTCATAGATCTAATCTATAAAATGTACAAAAGCCCTGTGGGAACTGTTGTATCCCAGGTGGAGGTAAGGGACTGGACAGAACTTTCCTGCCTTGAGTTTCTCAACCGAAGCCCAGGTCACCCCTCTGTCTGCCACAAGTAGACGGTGGCAGATCCACCTTGTGCTGGGTTCCACCTTGTGCTGGGTTCTACCTTGTGCTGGGTTGTTTCCGGATCGCTTCCCTGGATTCTCCCTGTAGATCTGACAGAGATCAGCAAACGTGCTCTCTTGGTTTCTAAATATTGGAGGTGACTAAGAAAATATCTTCAATGTATTTTGAGCCCCAGTGCTTCAAAGCCAAGTGCGCTCCTGAGGAGAAGCACGCAGACATGAAAAGGCAGGCAGCCTGTCGCGGGCAGGGCCACGGATGGGCATCCCACCGCAAATTCACAAAGATATGCGGTTCTGAGGTGTGATGTCGTGCCACAGCCGAGGGGTGCAGGGATTCTGACCCCCACTTTACAGATAAGAGAACAGCGATGCTTTGTGTCAGACGGTGGTCAACTCCAGTGGGAAGAGGTGAAGCCAGGATTCAGTTCCAGATCCTCCAACTCCAGAATCTGTCCTCTTCCTCTTGCAGCACCGTGTCTTGGATGGTGCATGCGATCTCGATATGCCAGCTCTTATCCTGCACCCACCTCAAAGCAGGACTTGGTGCTTTAATGAATCCTAAAAATAATCTGGCTTCCTAGCACACGGATGAGAAATGGAGCTTTCACTGGAGATTCTCTGGGGCTGGATGAGGAAGACATTTTATATTGTACATGGTCTGGACAAACTTCTTTGAATTCCTTTTTAGGACCTCAGTTCTTCCCCCTAATGCCTTGCTCTTGGTCCCACTTCCAGGGCTAAATCATTCTCCCTCTTTTCCTTTGGTCCCTTGATAGCTCCTCCTTTGTTCCAAGCGACCCACTCCCAGTCAGCGCACCCCAGGGACCCACTCCCAGTCAGCGCACCCCAGGGACCCACTCCCAGTCAGCGCACCCCAGGGCAGTCAAAAGAAAGCCTGGCCATTATTTGAGCTGGGTGCCTCTGCTGCCAATCCACTGAACACCTCGGCTATTCTAGCACACCCCCAATGGCTTTGTGGTGTCCCCCAAGGCTAAGGAGACTGTGCTCTTGGTCACGTGGAAGAGAATGGAGAAAGAGAGAGAATGGCCAATGGGAAAGAGAAGAGGGGAATTGAAAGGCAGAATTACAGAACTTGATGATTAATTGGGTGATACAGAGAAAGGGCAGAGAAGAGATGGCAGCTAGGTGTTTGGCTGTATCCATAGGGTAGAATGAGATGGAGAATTCTGGGGAGAAGCAGTTTTGAGCCAGAGTGGGAAGAGGAATAGCTCAGTTTTGATCATAGGGCTTCCCGGCTGTCTGTCTGGGCCTCTGGGCCTCCCATCTGAGCCCAGCAGGTGCACTCCCTGCTCCAGCCCTGGCTCCTCTGCTGGTGCAGCCCAGCCCGAGTGGGGAGGTGGGGGCAGGCAGCCAGCTCAAAGCGCTGGGTGCCCTGTGCATCAGCTGGCTGCCACCATGAGAGCACCTCAGAGCCTTCCGGAGTCTCTCCCACCTTGGGGTTATTCAGTTCCACTTTTTCAAGCTCTGGTCTCCCCCCCGCCCCTGTTAATTTTTACCCACTGGCTTTTAATCTTTTAGAAATTGCTCACATCTCTGGTTCACCAGTGGCATTCTTGTTTTCCTGTACCAGATCCAGGTGTATTCTTAAAACACAATAAAATAGAGGGAGAGGAGGGGGGGGTGTGTCCTGAGATTGCTCTCTTGATCACCTCTCCTATATGTATATTTGTTTTCATGTCTCCTGACCTTGAATTTATTAAAAAGCAGGAAAATTGGCTCATTCCTACTTTGTTCCTAAGCACTAACCAGTTATTCTTTTCCTTGCACTTGGGAACTTAGTGTTTTAAAGGAAATGTGTGGTTTCTTCTTTTGCAAATGAAAAAAAAAAACAAGATTAAAATACAATATGTAATTTTCCAACTCAATATTTGTTCCTTCCTATATTTCCAAATTAACATTATTCAAGAATGCCTCTTTTGTATTTTTAAATGAATTCAATCAAATGAGAGAAAATGATGAACAGATCAGAAGACCTGGAGTGTTGAATCAATTTCCCTTGCTCCTGGGAAGTGAGGATGAGGCTGGGAGGTGAGAATGAGGCAGGAGGCGAGGATGAAGGAAGGTGGTGATTCTCTGGCCTGGAGCCAGCCCCTCATCTAGCTGGCCTACTGGTGGGGAGCTTCCCTCAGCCCACCCACGTCTTTGCTGCACATCTGCTCTGTGCTTGGCGTTACACCAGGAGCACGAGATCCAACAGGGGATGCAGAACAGTGTTCCTGCCCTGGTGGAACTGGAGGGATCAGCCTCACACACAGGTAGAATATTTCAAGGTAGAGAGTTAGAAGTTGGAGCATTTGACAAATCTGGTTCCAGCTTTACCTCACTTGCTGAATTAGTAGTTCCTACAGGAAGGATCATCCGGGTCCCCAAAAGGGAAGCATCCCAATGGGAACACATCTTTGCATCTTTGCATATGGCTCCAGAATTTCCATTGGTTCAGTAGAATTCTCAGCAACCCACCTCCCAGGAGATAATTGCTCTCACAGCCCGCTACACTGAGTACTGCCAGATTCATGGGAAGAAGAGGAATGTGAGAATGAACGCACATTCTTTCTGCAAATGACTGTCACTAAGTCATCTTGGAACTCACCTGAAGACTTGCACTCAAGGTAAAATAGCATCAATTTTCCAGGCTGGTTCCTTTTGTGCTCGCCAGCAGGGCTGACCTTGGTTGGATGCTTGGGGACATCTTATATTGCTCAACTGTGATGTTCATTGGGGGAAACTTCCAGGATGGGAGAGGACGTGGCAGGAGCCTTTGATCCAGAGTATTCCAGTACAGGTATAAGGTCAGCACAGAGGTACCACTCTGACTTTGTAGCACAGCATAGATTTTGCCTCTGCCCGTTATAGAGCAGAAGTGAAGCTCATCCAAAGGGCCTGGGCTTGCTTGGTGCCAAGTGTTGCATTCTGAATGTGTCAGAATTCAGTGGCCTAATGAATAAAGGTATTAGAGGTTATCTCCTTAATACAGCAGACTACTATTCATTAGAGGGGCTGTGGGCTCCCATCAGCATGAACTACTTATCAGCTTCTTCTTGCGTCTGGTGTTGGGGTGGCTAATGCACTATAGGAAGATTCAGAGACATTTAAACAGATTATCAAATGCCAGGCTGAATTAATGTTTGCAGCATTTTGGCTTGGGCTGTCTAGATCCAGAAGTACTCAAGACTGACAGCAAGAGTGTATCTTGATCCAAATGCTCTCAGTTCAACCCCCGTTGTAGCATGTGCCTTTGGATTACTTGCACCCTGTAGTCTGGGTGCGCAGCAGATTCTAACGTGATGGGAAACATCATGTACCGTGTCATAGGTGTCACTTGGAAGGCTCTTCTGGAAGCTGTGGGGTTGTGGCACCTACTAGATCACTGTGTTATTTCTAGATACCCATGTTAATGTAAATGGCACCTGGTTTGTTTCCCGTTTCCAAATTGCACATTTCTTAGAAGGGTGGTTCTTTGGAATTGCACCTGTTGGGTCCTTTCTAAATCCCAGGGTAATCTGGCTCATTGCTTTTCACATGCGTGATGTTATTCTGCGTTTTAGGGTTGTTTGATAAGTTCTCAAATGTCACACCTCCATTCACCAGCTGCCACCAGGAAGAAAGTTGTCTGAATTAGTGACTGAGAGCCTAAAAATCTCAGGATATCCAGGTTTCTCTTGGGAGCAGTTAACCGAGGGAAAAAAAAAAACTGCTTATTATTCCATTTTTGGATTTTTTTCCTTATAAAAATAGAACTATATCAAAAAACAAATCTATATTTGAGCAAGTACTTGTTTTACTATTTCTGCTGTTACAGGCAACCACAAATTTAGTGGCTCAGAAACCTCAGAAGTTTATTGTCATCCAGCTTTGTATGGCTGAAGTTTAGTCGGGTCTCATTGGACTATGGTCGAGGTGTCAGCTGGCTGCTCCTGCCCAGAGTCTAGCTCTGAGAGAGAATGGGATCCTTGCCCGTTCTGGTGGCTGGTAGGATTCATTTCTCTGCAGTCTTAGTGTGCACTCTCCATTTTATTGCTGGCTGAAACCAAGGGCCATTTCTTTTGCCTGTTTTTTTTTTTTTTTTTTTAAATTTGAAGGGCTCATGTGACTTAGATCATGTGATGAGATAGATGAGACCATGAGAATCCAAGGTGATCTCTCCTTTTCAAGGTCATATGAGGAGTGGCCTTAATTCCATCTGCAACCTTAATTCTTTTACTTTACAGATTCTGGGCAATTGTATGTAGATCGCTTTGGTGGCAACTTCTGCCTGTCACATTTGTTTATTTCTCAAACCCCACAATGCATTTAACTTACATTTTAGAGGTTACAATGGGGAAGAGGGAAACTAATGCTTATTGAGCACCTACTGTCTTCTAAGTCTCATGTTGGACTTGCACATACATTTCCTCATGCTAACAGCTCAGTAAATGAATGAAGTAGCTGAGATTTAGAGAAATTAAGTGACTTGCCTAAGGTCCATACACTAGGCATTGATAGAGGCAGGATTTGACCAGGAGGTTAAGACTCCAAAGTCTAGTTATTGTATCTAGTTATCTAGTCTAGTTATTTTTCCACTACAGCATATTTCTCCTGGGATCTCAAATGAGAGCCTCAAATTCAGTTTGTTCAAAGATATATGCTTCCTTTAAGTTCACTCTAGTCTGTTTGAGGTCTGAGCTTGAGGTAGAGTGTAAATTACTCATGTTCCCCTCCTTCAGTCTCTGAGAAGCAGCAGGACCAAGTTTGCATTTCTACTGGGACAGCAGAGACCATTGAGAAAGTGAGGAAACTCTGTGTCAGGACTATTGCCTGGGTTGAATTCTAAGCAATCTAAGAGTGGCTTAAAGAGGTATCTTATCTGTGATTAGTTAGCTTTCCATTACTGTAACAAAATACCTGAGACAATCAACTTACAAAGAAAAATATTTTGGATCACAGTTGGAGGTTCCAGTCCAAGAAAGTTGTCTCTGTTGCCTTGTGATTCTGGTGAGGCAGTATATTATGACAGTAGCATGTGTAAAACAGAACTTCTCACTTCATGGCCAGGAAGCAAAAAAAAAAAAAAAAAAAGAAAAAGAGCCAGGAAGTGCTGGGGCTCCATATCCCCTTTGAAGGCACACCCCAGTGACCAACCTTCCTCCCACTAGGTCCTACCTCTTAGAAGTTCCACCACCTCTCAATAGTGCCAAATTGGAGGACCAAGCCTTTGATTCCTGGCCTTTCAGAACATTCAAGATCCAACTATAATGCCAGACATGATGGCACATACCTGTAATCCCAGCAGCTCTGGAAGCCGAGGCAGGAGGATTGTGTGTTCAAAGTCAGCCTCAGTAACTTAGTGAGGCACTATGCCACTCAGTCAGACTCCGGCTCTAAATAAAAAATAAAAAGGGATGTGCCTCAGCAGTTAAGCACCTCTCATTTCAATCCCTGGTACCAAAAAAAAAAAAAATGTCCAACTATAGCCTTACCCCTACTCTGTCCTACCTTGACATGGCATACGGAGGCTGCAACCTTGCAAAAGGTAGTTCAAGTCCCCCATCTTTTCTGCTTGTCTGAGCTGCCTGGGACTCTGAGGGCAGTCCTTGTTATCACAGTTGACTGGAGCTGAGCCTTAGAGCAGCTTGACAGCTGGTCAGAGCTGGGGGAGCTCTGAAGAGGAAACCCTTCCAGGAACTTCGGGGACAAAAGGAGACAGGGTGGGGCAGGTGGCAGTGCCAGTGGTGTGGCTGTTGGCAGGGCCACATCTGGAAGGCACCAATTCTGCAAAACACCCCAGATGTGTTTGAATTGATTTTTTGCTAACGCCTTTGTTCTGGATCTGGGAAGACTGTTGACCTTGTGGCCCTTTGGAAGCTCACATTTCCACACCAGAGATATTTGGTTTGTGCCTCAGTTAGAAAGATCCTGAGAGACATTCAGTTCCCCTCCTAAGAGGCCTGCCACAATTACAACTCGTGGAAGCTGCCACTATTTCCGTCCCATGCGGACAAATATGTGCAATCCCATGGACACTTTTAAAGAATATGATCAGCTTTGTCCTACTTCAGTGTTCTTGATTTTTTTCTTCCAGTTTGGTACTGCCCTGGCAGGCTGGTGGTGCACCATGTTCTGTTCTTGCACGTTGGTTAAGCTGCCTCTGACATGTCAGGATTACGAGGTGCCGACTTGCTTTGGGTCCTGGCTACAGTATCTATTGTAATCTCTTCTCACCCTTCTCCTTGGCACTGAGTCAGAAGTGTTGTACAGTGTGGTGTGATGCCTTCCTGTTTTCATTTAGCGGGTGGGAGGCCCAGGCAGGAGCCTGGGTGAGCAGACTCCTGGAGTCCCTTTCGGTTGCATGGCCAGTTCTTTCCCACAAGCCACTTCACATGAAAGTACTGGGATGCAGGCTCCTTGGTTTCATCTCAGGAAACATGAATCAAGCATCTACTTTGGTATCAAGAAACAACAACAACAAAAAAGACAAACCTCTCTATTAAAAGAAGGCAAATACAGTGTTATCATTGCAACGATAGGCAGGGGAGGATAGGGATGGTGAGGGCAGCAGGAGGCCCCACCCAGCCAGCAGTTGGTAGTTGGGGAAGACTTGACAGACACATTGGAGACAGACACATTGGTGAGCAGTGTATGTGTGTGTGTTTGTGTGTGTGTGTGTGTGTGTGTGTGTGTGTGTAAGGGATTCAAGAAGAGTTCTAGGCAGATTAGACGGCATGAGCAAACCTCCAAAAGCCAGAGAGTTTTTAGGCAAAGGAGAGAATTAGAAGCAGAGATTATGGGTGAGTCTAGAGGGCAGTAATGTAATGGATAGTGGACGAAGAGAGGTTAGATGAGCAGGAACTAAAAACCTAGGTGATGCTCTGTAGGCCAAGTGAAGAAATGAGTGCTTCACCTCGGGGAAAGGCTGAGCTACTGCATGATTGTAGAACAGTTGCATGATTGAATTTGGCTTTAAAGAAGATGATGTTGGCTGAGTTATAGAGAATGGCTTAGAGGAGGCAGCCCCAGAGTCAGGGAGCCCATTGCAATAGTCCTAAGTGAGAAAAGCAGGAGGCTGATTTAAGGACTGGGACGGGGAGAGTGAGTGTATTTGAGAGATGGGTAGGAATTGGAAGGACAGGACTTGTGAGTGATGGGATAGGATAAAAGAGAAGGAGACGGCAACAAGGATACTCTGAGTCCCAGCTTAGGCAACGGAGCAGATGATAACACGGTCATTCATTACCGTGGGGGCATAGAGGATGGGGCAGGTGCAGGAAGGTGGGGTGTAGTGTGGATTTGTAAATTTGAGGGGTGTGTGGGATAGCCAGGGATCGAGGTTGAGTTGGTATCACACATGAAGCCAGGATGGTTAGGAAAACACTGAAATACTGCTGTGTCACGGATAAGCAGCCTCTGCCCTGAGCAGCCCCTTGTTCAAGTTCCCCTCCACCACCTTGCACATCCTAACTAATCCTGTCCCTTGGACCCCCCACGATCTGATTAGTGCCCTTGCCATATCAGTTCAAAATTTTTGACATCTCTCTTTGGGTAAAGGGTTTTAAAAACAAAAACAAACAAACAAACAAACAAACAAACAAACAAAACACAAAAAACAAAACCCAAGAGCCAGGAAAAAGAGAGGTCATGGCTCAGGATACTCTAATTGAGAGCCATGGGCCTAAAAGCTGAGGCTTGGATTGGGTGAACGTCTTCAGGAAGAATGTACCGAAGAAGAAGAAAGGGTTATGGACAAGGACTGTGGACGTTATCCTGTGGCAAGTGAGAAAACAGTGTTTTAAGCAGGGACAGGAGGAACTGGCAGAACCTGAGGACTAAGAGGTGTGCCAAAGCAATCTGAGAATGTCACTGGTCACTGCCCTTCAGGAACTTACTCCCTGGTTGGGGTAGGCAAGATGGATGCTGCCTCTCAGAGGAATGGGCCCCAGAGTGATGATGAAGCAGCAGGAAGCACAGAGAGTGAGGTGTTTCCCCGAAACATAGCCCAGAGCCCCCCTACCCCATTCCTATGGGAAGGCTCCGTCAGCCCACTTGCCTTCACTGGACTCCACCATGGAAGACATTGCTCCTTGGGTGAGAAGATGACGGAGTGACTTTTGAGTCCCCTGAATCATCAGGCAGGGCTTTAAGTCACTGCATGCTTTTGTGTGGCGCTGTTCCTCTGAGGCGCCATCCCCTGCAGGCCTTCAGCAGGCACTTCAGAGGATACTGCAGACCAGGAGCAGAGGCTGAGGGGAGTCAGAGGTTAAGGAATGAACCGTGGCTCCAGCCTTTAGACCCGAGGGTTGGCTCGGTTACACCTTGCTAGTGGTTTGCAAACTCTGTTCCTTGGAGCCCTGTGGGGATGCCTTGGGGAGGCAGGTGGTGGAGAGGGATTGGGAAGCATCCAGGAAGCTGGGATGCAGCTCCCAGCCCACCTCAGCCAGGTCTGGCAGGTGCTTGCCAGTTTCCTAGTCAGTCTTCTTTTGGAACGTTTCTCTCAAGGAAGCATTTCCTGGTGTGGCCACCCTACCCTGTCCTGTTTTTTGCAGTGTCTGTGGGTAGGTCAGTACCCCATACAAGATCTAGCAGGACACTTCCTCTTTTCCCACCCCCACTCTTGCCCCTGGACCTGTGTCCTGTGGACCTTCTCAGGATGGCTTCCTGTGCCCTGCGCCTCCCCCTGGATTCCTGCTCCTCCAGATTCTAGAAGAGCCAACACAGACATTTACCAGCTTGGATTCTTTCCCAGACGCGCCTTGTTGCTGTCCCTGTAGTGGCCATCAGGAGGACAGTTTTAGTGTCTCCAAATATTGATGGACTTATATGTGGACACTTTGTGGCAGTATTTCCCTGAAACCAGAGCATTTCAAGCATTTGGATAAAAATGGCCTTGTCCCCAGAAATTGTATTTTCGTTCAAACCATCCTTTTTCCACGAAATTCTTTTTTACATGCTACAGTTTGCTTTGCTATGCCAGTACGTACGAGTTAGCGCACAAGAGGCGAGGCAGAGGAAATCACTTTAATTCCTTATTATACAGTAAAATTAAGAGTTAATGTTTTTGTGGTTTCAGTTTCTGAGAACTGCCTAATGCAGTGGCAACTTCCCAACTCACGTTTTTTTTTCTTTTTCTCAAATATTTACTGAGTACCTAGAGTTGGAGGTGCAAAGGTCAGATCTAGATTCTGTAAAGAACGCAGAGATTTTAAGGAATAGCTCCTGTCTTTAAGTGATTTCTTTTTCTTTTTGGTCCCAGCACATATTTAAATAATACAAGAGTCAGGAAGGATGGGTGGAGAACATACTGAGGAGGGACTGGAGAGGTCGATCTCCTTCAAGGTTCCCAGGGAGAACACTGGTGCTGTGACAGGTGACCCTTTTATATTCTGCTCCAGAATTGTGGGTGTCGAGGTTCCTCCCAAGAGCCTCCAGAGGCTGGTGGTCAGACCTCTGAACTCATTGATATTGTTGCCTCTCCTTGAAATTCACTGCTGAGTGCGGATGTCCAGAGTCCAGGACAAGGTATAGGAGCAAGTCCTGGAGGGTTCAGGGAAGGCATTATCCCTGTTCATATATTCCTGATAAAATGGCAGTGGAAAGTTAGAGCATTGTGAATTAGGAGGGACCTTCCCATCCAATCTAAAATAAAGGTATTTAGCTGGAAGCCTGCTAAGGCCGGGAAGAGGTGAAAGGAGACCCTGAAGGCAGAGCAGATATAGCTCCATCTTGACTCCCAAGAGGGTGCTCCACCTCCACATAGCTGCTGCAAAAGTAGGTGACAGTTTGAGGGTTTGGGAAACTTGAACTAATGCATCTGGGGTATTATTCTAGGCTGGACCACGCGTATCATAGGCAGATGTTTTTATCAGTATCATTCCAGGACTTGGGGCAGAAAGTGCAATTGTGCCCTCTTCCCGCCACCCCTGTTGTTGTTTGTCATCTCCCTCTTACCCTCCCCCCTTTTTTTGTTTAAGTATTTTCCTGCTCTGACCTGACATCCACGCACTTGGAATTTATTCCACGTGCTCCAGGCTTTGTGCACTGTGGAGGATACAGAGAACGTAAGGCCGAGCTTGACCCCGGGGATCTTGCTGTCTAGCGCGCAGAGAAGACACGCAAAGCTGAAGAGTTGGATAAACATGACAAGAGAAAACAAAACTAAACAAAAATGCAGAGCGCCGTGTGATTAAATGTCAAACGAGAGATCTATATCTGTGATATTCCCAAATGCTAATTTATGGATTTGTGCCTGTTGATGACAACATTTTCATCCGTTGGCTGTGAAACGATAAAAATAGGGCAAGTAAGTGATTATTTCATAAGGCTAAATTTATTTTATGGGATTCGCTGAGATTATATCCTTTCAACATTTTAGTGCTAAGTGCCCTTTCGTCTATGAAATGTTGGGGTGTAAATAGTGGCAGTTGTTTCTGAAAGCCCCTACTTAGGAAAATAAAAAGTTGGCTGCATTCTGTTAGTTAACTTTCAAAATTTTGCTCATCCTCGAGATACGAAACCAAGAGAAGCACTCGTGGGCACAAAGGGCTGGAATCAGGGGTGGTTATTATGTAGTGTGTTCAGGGCGAGCTCCAGGGGTTTGGACGGATAAAGATGAGGAACCGGAAGTATGGGAGGCTTTGAGACACAGGGGAACTTTCTCTTGTGGGAATAATGTGAGAAAAGCTTGGGAGCAAGATTAGAGGGTTTGTTTAGGGCAGCAGGGGACAGGCTCAGAAGTCTTGTCGCTTATTGGCTTTGCCAGTTCACCCAGCTATTACTACAATAAAACCCAATCAGACTCCCTTGTGTCAACCAAGTCACTGTCCTGAGCCACTTGCTGCCGTCACTGAGTCTACGGCCCAGTCCCCCTTGTATTCCAGCTCCACCTTCCATCTCACATACTTGTTTTTCACCTTGGCTAAGCCTTCACATCTGGCACGCACCAGCTCATCTCTAGTTTGGACCTTGGGCTTCCGTCCTTGACCATCATTTGGATTTGCTATTGGGTCAGCCTGACTTTGCTCATTCTGGCCTTGTGCCTGGGATCCATGCCCTAGGCGTCACCCTTGATGGCAGCACCCACACTGTGCTGGTCCTTGCTCTGTGAGGAGGACTCAGTGAGCAGTGGTGGCAGGCTGCTGACAGAATGCAGGGGGGGGGACTGACAGAATGCAGGAAGACTCAGCAGGACGTGTTGATTGGGTCAACACGAGAGGGAGGAACAGCGGCACAAGCCTGGGGGACTGAGGCCAGAATGGTCACCACTGAGTAATGTGGGAAGGGCGTGTGGCTGGAGGAGGAGGGGAGTTTGGTGTCAGGGATGTTGAGCCCAGGAATTGGAAAGGAGGATGGGTAGGGCATGGGACAGAAGTTAAAGATGGGTCCATTTGGAGTCCTGTAGGATTCATGATCAAGGGCTTCTGGGCAGGGAACACGTCATGGCTGCTGGTGCAACTGAGTGAGGAAGAAGCATAGGAAGCGTGGAAATTGGTGCAGGAGAAATGGGCGGGGAGCAGGAGGCTGTGGAGGCCTCCGGGGTCAAGAGGAGAGAGTCCACTAGCTAGAGATCACACATTGGGTGTGGTGTGTGTGGGGGGTGGTATCTGTGATTCTGGATGAGGAGTCGTGTCTCACTGTGGTAGCAGTGTGAGGGTTAGGGAGGGGTGTCCTTGCTCTGTGATCTGAGGTATTCCCTTGGAACATACTCAATCTCCTCCTTTGCCTAGAGTCTTCTCATCTTTCCCTACCACCTCCTCTTCCAGAGAAAGAAGTCCTTGCCTCCGGGAACTGAGTGGCTGGAAGGCGTGGAGAGGGTAGGGACCAAGGGAGCCAGCCCTTCTTCTTTTGGGCTCTCCCACAGGCTGCTGGGAGCAGTGAATCTATTTGAGCTTATTTATGTGCCTGGAGTTGAGAGCTCATGTTTTGCTTATTCAACCAGCTTCCCACGCTGCCAGGAAGGTGCTAAGCAGCAGAGATTCATGTTCACCCTCTCTGCGTCTCTCTGTCTCACCCTCTCTTTGGTATTCTTCAACTCCAATGGGAGCTAATATTTACCTGCAGCATTAGCTGTGGGATTGTGGGATGTGACAGCTGGAGGTGGAGAAGACTTTCTTTTCTCTTCCTCCTCCACCTGTCTTTCCCCAGAGGGTTGGAAAGGGAAAAATCATAATTGTCATCTTCAAGACTTCCTGGCTGAGATTTCAGAGGTTGCTGGGAAGAGGCAAGGGGTCTTACGTTAGCTTGTCTACTAAAAGGCAAGTGTCTTAGTCCCTTTGCTGCTAGAGTGAAGTGCCATTAGCTGGGCAGCTTAGAGCAACAGTATTTCTCACAGTCTGGAGGATGGGAATTCCAAGATCAAGACAGTAGCAGATCGCATGTCTGGTGAGGGCCAGCCATCTTCAAAGATGGCTTTCCTGGGGCTGGGATTGTGGCTCAGCGGTAGAGCACTCGCCTAGCACGGGCGGGACCTGGGTTCGATCCTCAGTACCACATAAAAATACAGGCATTGTGTAGTGTACATCTACACCTAAAAAATAAATATAAAACAACAACAACAACAAAAAGATGGCTTTCCTTTCATGGTGTCTTCATGTGGTGGAAGGGACAAGGGATCCCTCTAGAGCCCCTTTTATAAGGGCTCTGATCCTGCTCATGAGGGCTCCACCCTCATGACCTAATCCCCCACCGCCCTGCCCCTGCAAGGCCACACCTGATTTTGACATGAACTGGAAGCGGGACACAAACATTGCAATAAGGAAGGAGGATGACTTTGGTGGGTAGATGGCTTTGAGGAGCTGCTGTAGAGATAGGGCCAGCCCTACCTGGGCAGTCTGGGAAGGGGGAAGACTGTTAGCCAAGGCATGTTGTTCCTTGTAAGTTGAGTGACTCCAGTGTTGGGGACTAGGGGATATCGATGACAGTCTGAGGCCTTGCTGTGGCTGGCTAGCACAGGCAACTTCTACAAGGGAGGCCTAGTGGATTTCACGCTGCTGGGCACAATGTGTAGGGCTGGGGCCAGAGTTGCTCCCTACCCCCTGGGGATGTGCATAACGGGCAAGTTCCCACACAGCCCACTGCTTGGTTCTGGCTCAGCCTGCGTCCTCACCTGCTGACCCTTCAGGAGTTGAATGCACATATGAAGTTGAGCAAAGGTCTGAGGCCAGGAACAGGGGAAATGTCTCAGCTTCTGAATGGCAAAAGGAGAACTAACTGGTGGTGTTCTAAGACCCTGCTATGTTCCCACTGTGGGCAGGATCGTCTCTTCACAGGGTTGTGGGAGGCCAGGACATGTAGGGAGACGGGGGGTTGACAGTGGTGGGGATGTCAGCCTGTGTGGGTTCTGGTCATGGTGTGGGTCTTCCATCTGCACCTGTGAGCAGCTCCCCACAGCAGGCAGAGGCCCCTCCTGCGCTCACTCCTCTAGTTCCCGTTCCCTGCCTTTCCAGCAACTTCCCAGAAATCCTGCTGCGTTCTTCAAGCTGCTCTTCTCGGCAGTGTGTCAGGATTTTCTCTTGCCCTGATTTGTCCTTCCGTTGCCACGGGAGCTGGCTTGGGGTCTCCAGCTGGTTGGAGGTGACCTGCTGGTAGGCCATGGAGACCCAAGAAGACACAGGGGTTCTCAGGCTGCTGCTTCTGGAACTCCTGGTACTGCAATCCCCCTCTGTCCCCCACCCTCACCTCCTGGCGATTCCCACAACTTCCTGTGCCTGCCAAAAGGCAAAAAAAAAAAGAAGGGAGTAGCATTTTCCTTTTGTCCTGGCCATTTTGGAATCAACAAAGCATGTGCTCCCTCTTTCAGGGTGGAACTTTGTAAGTCCCTTGCATGGGGAACAAAATTCTTAAGAAACATGATGGGTTTATTTCTACCACCTTCAATGAGGAAGAGAAAAGAGGGAAGAGGGAGCTAGGATTGAGCTGCCAAAAGCCACTTCTAAGAAACACAAAGAACCTGACGGATGTCTTGCAGGGTTTTGACGTCTGTGGATTCAGTAGCCCCTAGCTGGGAATCACCAAGCTCAAGAATACAGAAAATGTGGGATCTTGACTTCATTTTCGAGGGGCCCGTGCTTTTGGTACATTGCATTACCACAGGTTGGTCTGTTCACTGTTTACTCTGGTTTTCTGTTTAAATAACTTATTTACTACCCATGCACCATAATTGTTTCTTACCCTGGAACTGCCCTGTTGACACTCACCCTTGAACTACTGAAGGCTCTCTGGGGCAACTGGAGGGTGAAGAGGAGATTTATTCTCTGCACAATGAATTTCTGGTCCAGGAGAGATCCAACAGATGAGTTCTGTGTCCCATTGGACCATCCTGAGACAGACACGGTTATCCTGGAGCAGGGCTGGTATTTTAGTCAGCATTTTCATCACTGTGACCCAAAGACCCGACAAAAACAACCTAGAGAAGGAAACGTTTATTTTGGCTCATGGTTTCAGAGGTCTCAGTCCATAGATGGTTGGCTCCATTGATCTAGGCCTGAGACAGAGCATCATGGTAGAAAGACATGGTGAAGGAAAACTGCTTAGGACATGGTTACAGAAAACAGAGAGAGACTACCACTCACTGGGGACAAAATATAAATCCCCAAATCATGTCCCCAGTGACCCACCTCCTCCAGCCACACCCCACCTGCCTATAGTTACTGACAAGTTAATTCATATCAGGGTGTTAATCCACTGATTGGGTCACAACTCTCCCAATCCAACCGCTTCACCTCTACATATTCTTGCATTGTCTCACACATGAGCTTTTGGGGGACAGCTCACATCCAAACCATAACAGATGGCTTAGTAACATGCCATTTTATTGGCTCTCTCTTTACTGCCTGCCTTACCTCCTGTTTTCCTTACTCCTGCTCCGGTGTGATGGCATTTCTCAGTGAAGACATCTGAGGCTCTGCTTTCTGGGGATCCCAGGCTAAGACAGGCAGGTGATGGGGAGCTGGTGAGGACAGAAGTTTACATCTCATGAGAATCATGGTCATTAGGAGTGTTGACTCAGGCAGACCAGGACACGATTTGATGTACTTTTTAACAAGATGACTTCGGTTGCAGTTGCGAGAACAGATTGAAGGGAGGCAGGATGAGCAGCAACGAGGCTACTCCACAGGTCAGGTAAGGGAGGGATCATGGCCCCAAGGAGTAGAGCCTGTGTAGTTTGAGACAAGGGCATTCATAAGGCAAGGCTAGATTGAGATGGGTGCCGGGTGGAGGGCCAGGTTTCTCAGTAATGGCTCACCTCTGGAACTTAATGTGTGGTTCAGGAAGATTTAGACCTTCCTCACCTCTTGAACATAATAGTAAGACTTCAGCTTTGGGGGCTCTGTTGGGAGAACTGAAGACCTTTTTAGTAATCTCAGGACATTGCTCAAACGGTTCCATGGTGCATCCTTGGAAGAACTAGCCTGGGTCCCCCACTTAGTTAAACTTCCCTTTTATCTGTTTAATTCACTTCAAGTAGTATTTCATGTGAGGAAAGTGATTCATGGGTAAGCATGCAAGGAAATGCTGCTTTTATTATTGAAAACTAATTAGTTTAATAGGACAAGTCTACGTCTTGGATTCCTAAAGCCCTGGGTTTCAGTTCTAGCTTGACCAGTCCCTAGATGTGTGGCCTTGGTCTCAGCTTTGCATTTGTAGTATGGAGATTGATCACACCCACTCCCTGGAGTTGTGAGAATGGAATGATTTCTGCCCGCTAACTGCTCCCACAGTGAATAAATCCTGTGGCAAGGTCAAGATCCCTGGGGATTGATTGAAGTGTGTTCAACCTTGGCTCTCACCTGACTGACTTCCTTTCAGGATTCTAGGGATTCTGGAGTTTGTGCCAGTAAGGGAGGTAATGGATCATTCCAAAATATTCCTCCAGAGTTATTCTGGAGGCTAGAATCGAACCCTTACTTTTAGAGGCTCAAAGCTGGGTCCCTCTATGTATTACTGTGATGGTGCTCTGTGAGGTGCTTAGACAAGGTTGTCCAATCCATTTTGTGGATGGTAGATTCCACCCTCCAGGCAGTACCTTCCCACTTGGCAATCAAACTCTAGGGCATCTCTCCCTTGTGCTGTCTTCTTCACTCACCCAACTAAAGAGTAATACTAGTTCCTGCGAAATGAAGCATCAGTCTATGAGAGTGGCTGATGGGAGCCACTCATGTGAACCTCATGCCCATCATAGATTTGATCCTTTCTAAATTACAAAAGTATTTTATGTTTGTTTTAGGAAATATGGAAAAGTACACAGAAGGAAATCAGAATCTTCCACAATCTCATCATGTACAGTTATTAATCATTAACATTAGATAAATATTCTTCTAGTTTTCCCTCACCTATGCATGTATGTGTACACTCATAAATATACCCACACAGTTGATTATTTCTAAATGAGGATTATAGTGTGCACATCTTGCTTTGTAACCTGCTTTACTGATTAATAATATATTGTGAACAGTGTCCTATATCATTAAATATTATTTTACTATACGCTTTAAAATACTTGCAAAAGTTTCATTACATGACTGTTATAATGTATTAGCCAGTGCCTCATTTTTGTTCACTTAGTACAATACAGATTGTAGTTTTTGATATTCCAATTACCAACCCAGTTGCTGGTTTTATAAATGCATATTTGTGTGCGAGTCTGGTGATCGGATAAAGACAAATTCCAGTTCCTAGAACTGGAATTTTTAAAGCAAGGCTCTGCACATTTATGGCTCTTGAGAAGTGCTGTGTGGTCTTCCTCAAGTCTGCTTGTACTAATTACAGTCCTGACAAAGGTGGATGAGGTCCTCTACATCTTTGCCCAACAATGGGTCTTTTAATTAGGAAAAGTAACAGTTATATTTCAAATGTTTTGAGTAGGAAACAATTAAGGGATACCCTTTTACCCACTCTCAAGATTAAATGAATGATAACATTTGCCATGTTTGCTTCATCTCTTTCCTACTTTTAAGGAAGTACAATGTTACAGATGCACTTTTTAAAAAAACTTTATTCCTTGTTCCTTATTCCAGAAGTGACCACTTCTCTGAAATTGGTATTTTTGTAATTTTGCTACCTATATATTAATGAATGTGTATGAGTGTTTTTGTGTTTTAAAGTTTAATGTGAATGATACATAGAATGAATATTTTTGCAGCAATGTGAATATTCATTTTAAATATTTACCAAATATTACACACACGCTTAGTTCATTATTTCACTTTCTGTATAGAACTCCATCGTATGACTATATTAAAGGTTCTTAATTTACTAGGAATTTACAAGGTTTTTTCTTGCTCTTTTTCTTTCTTTCTTTTTTTTGGGGGGGGGTAATGTTAAAATGATCATTCTAGTCCACATCTCTTTGGGTACATGTGTGAGAATTTCTCTAAGACAGATACCTAAAGGCAGCGTTGCTGATTTGCATATGTTCATTTCCATGTTTATTACCAAATGGCTTTCCAGAGTGATGGCCATTTGTACACCAACATATGCAGAGTTACCATTTCTGTGTATCTTCAAAACTTGAGATGATCAATTATTAAAATTTGCCAACTTGATGGATGTCATTTAATATATGTTTGTTGGACATTTAGATTCCCTCTCCTGTGAATTATAGGTTCATATTCTTTGTTCAGATTTTTATCAGGTGACGTATCTTTTTTATAATTTATGAGAGTTCTTATATATATTCTACATATGATTTGCAGGTTGTAAATATCTTCTTCCACACAACTTGTCTTTTTCACTTTGTTTATGGTGCTTTTTGTCATGCAGAGTTGTTAATTTTAGTGTAGTAAAATTTATCTGCTTTTGCTTTTATGATTTTTGTTCATCTTGTCTCATAAAAATTCTTTTCATATACTGAGATAAAAACGAAGTCATTTACATTTTTTAACTAAAAGTTTTTACAGTTTTGCTTATCACATTTGTCTCTTTGATCCTATCTGGAATTGATTTTTTTTGGTATAGTGTGAGGTATGCTCCAATTTTATGTCGTCCTCCCCCGCCCCCCCGCCGATTAGTCTTTGGGCTCAACACCATGTAGTGGTGAGGCAATTCTTTCCCACTACCTCTGGACATCTTATTTTATCCCACCAGGCTATTTGTATATTCCCCTCACTATGTCTTACTAATTTGATTCTTCAAACTTTGTAGTTTTGATGTTAGAGTAAATTCTTTCTACACCCTTGCCAAATGCTTTTAGCAATTGCCTTTTATTCATCCATATGACTTTTAGTATCAATTTTTCACATTTCATTTAAAAATATGATTTTTTATAAGAATTAAATGAACTTATAGATTAATTTGGGAGTGGATTGCCATTTCTAAGCTATTTAGTTTTTAACCTCTGAGTATGAAATAGTTCTTCCTATGCTTAGATCTTCCTTAAAGTCCCTCAAGATAGTTTAAAAACTTTTTTATATCTTTTATTTGATTTGGTTGTAGGTGCTTTATGGTTTTGTTCTACTGCATGGTATCTTTTAATAAATGTATTTTCAGATTCTTTGTTATAGGTACAACAAAACTTGTACTTTTGTACACTGGTTTTATATAGTCAGTATACTTACAGACCATTCTCATGACTTCAAATGGCTCTTTTTTTGGTAAGCTCTCTTATATTTCGTATATAGACAGCATCAACTGTGAATAATGACAACCATGTTTGTTCCCTTATAATCCATATGCCATTTCATTCTTTTTTCTTCACTTATTACATTGACTAGTACTTCAAGTCCAATATTTATTAGAAATAAAAAAAAGAAATAATTTTAGTGAGTATTCTATTCTGATATCTCATGTCAAGGCTGTTTTCCTTCTGAATAACACCTTACATTTGCCAATTATGGCATTGTTGTCAAGTAATTTAGTTGCAACTTATCCGTGTGTGTGTGTGTGTGTGTGTATGTATATATATATAAACTGTCCTCCTACTCATCAATATCTTTTGCTTATCATGCCATTGTCTTGCATGCCAGTTTTTTCTTTCATTTAAATTTACTTGTTGCAGAATGCCTCATAATATTTATTTCACTGAACTTGATTAGAAAACTCTTATTTATTTTATTTTGAAGCAGTCTTTATTTTAACCTCAATTTTGAGTAATAATTTAGCTGAGTATTCTCAACACTTGAAAATAATATTCCATTAATTCTTGGCTTCCATTATTATTATTACTGATCATCTTGTTGCTGTTTTTATTGGTAATCTATCTGTTCTGTCAGGATGCTTTTAAGATTTTTCTTTTGCACTTTTGGATCTTTTGATATTTCACTAGAATGTGTATAGGTTTGACTTATTTTTATTCATCTGACTTACAACTCATTGAAATACTTGATTCGGAGGCTTTTTATTTTCATTAATACTAGAAACATTATCCTGTAACTCTTAAAATTCTCTCTATCTCTGTATTTAGAACTCTCTTTAGGTATATTCTGGATTTCTCCATGTCTCTGAGATTTAATCATATTCCTCTCTTTATCTCTCTGGGCTGTTTATTGGGGGAGTTTTCTCATCTGTATTTTCCTATTTACTGATACTCTCCTTAGCTGTTTCTAATTTTAAAGTTAACCCATTGATTGCCTTTAACTTAAATGAATATGTGTTTCACTATGATAATTTTATTTGCTACTTTCTCAAATTTATCATTTTTTCATGTATTCTATTATTTTCTTTCTTTTCATACACTTTCTATAATTTCAAATTCCCAGGCTCTAATCTTCATGTTGATTGCCAGTTAACATTTCCTGATGCTAGATTATTTCTCTAGGTGATTAAAAAAAATTTTTTTTATTATTAGTTGTTCAAAACATTACAAAGCTCTTGACATATCATATTTCATACATTTGATTCAAGCAGATTATGAACTCCCATTTTTACCCCGTATACATAATGCAGATTCACATCGGTTACACATCCACTTTTTTACATACTGCCATACTAGTGTCTGTTGTATTCTGCTGCCCTTCCTATCCTCTACTATCCCCCCTCCCCTCCCCTCCCCTCCCCTCCCATCTTCTCTCTCTACCCCATCTACTGTAATTCATTTCTCTCTCTTGTTTTTTTTCCCCTTTCCCCTCACTTCCTCTTATATGTAATTTTGTATAACAATGAGGGTCTCCTTCCTTTACCATGCAATTTCCCTTCTCTCTCTCTTTCCCTCCCCCCCTCTCGTCCCTGTTTAATGGTGATCTTCTTCTCATGCTCTTCCTCCCTATTCTGTTCTTAGTTGCTCTCCTTATATCAAAGATGACATTTGGCATTTGTTTTTTAGGGATTGGCTAGCTTCATCTCTAGGTGATTTTAAAGTTCTCATTTCAAGGTCACGTCTAGTAGCAGTTGCTTTTTCCTATAGAAATACAGTTTACTCTGGGTTGTGAGAATAGCCTCATTGAGTGTGTTTCTTTGATTCTCTGACTTAATCCAGGAGTGTTATTTATTTACTTATATTTTTGGTGTAAGAGTTCCTGAACACTACTAAACATGTAGTGTAAATTCAGCTCGTAAGTCCTGTATTAGGATTCTCTAGAGGAACAAAATCAACAGGAAGCATAATTTTAAAACGGGGACTTATTAGGTTGGTTTACACAACCAGACGCTGGATAGTCCGCAGTGGCCGACTGCAGGCTGCAGAGCTGGAAGAACCAGTAGCTGCGCAGTCCAAGAGGCTAAAGCCCCAGAACAAGAGGGATCAACGGTGCTACCCTACCTAGTATGAGACAGAGGGCTTCTGGAGAATCACTGTCAGAGTCTGCTTTGGAAGAGCGAAGAAGCAAGAGTCCTATATCCCGAGATGATCGCAGCAGCAATAAATAACCCTTTCAAGAAGAATCGAGCTTGCATCTGCTGCTGCTTCCTTGTTCTTCCAACTTTTATTTCATCCAAGCCATCTTCCTATTGGATGGTGCTACCCATGCTTAAGAAGGGTCTCCATTTCAGTTGGCTATCCCACAAACCAATCATTCCTAGACTTACCCTCATTGAAACACCCATCAGCTCTTAATCCTTGGTGTCTCTTAATCCAATCAAGTTGACAATTCAAATTAACCACTACAAGTCCTATATTTATTATAGGTAATCTATCTTGGGTTTTGATTTTTCAGGATTTTGCTTTTCTCACTCACTCTGAGGCATAAGTTTCCTACTTACATGTCTTTTCTGTTAGAGTTGATTGTATGCAATGTATTATTTCACTGAAGGCATTTTTTCAAGTGTCCCAGTTTAGTGCAGAGTCTTGGTTCCAACTTCTTTTTAAGTGTGCCCTCACATATACACTTGCTCTTAAGTAAGCATTAAGACCCACCTATTAAATCCTCTCTTACCAGGACTGATCACTGCCCTTGGGGCAGCTGCACTTTCAATCCACACACTTACTTATTTTTTTCCCTTCCCACCTAAGAATTTTCTTTTATATTTTGCATGTTATGCAATATCTCTTTTAACATATATTTGGAGATATATTCTCATACTTTACTAGTTTTTCCAGAAATTTACAAGAAATTTTCCTTAGCGTAAGTGGTCCCCATATGCTATCCATACAGACCTCTTAGATTTGGAATGTTCCTAACCAAGAGGTTAGTAAGCGTCCTGGACTGACTATGAGGAAGGACGTGAGTTGGAGCAGCAGTGCATTAATGGGCAATTACTTGTCGCCCCCTCCGTGGTACATGAGTGCTTTAGCTAATGACAGTTCACTTAGAAGGTGACCATTGGCAGTTCCTTACAGCAGCTCCAGCAGATAGCTTGCCTGAGGTGACTGAGTCTTTTTAGGAAATAAAAGATCAGAATCAAAAATCAGGGAGAGGGGTCTCCAATTTTAGTGCAGGCAAATTCTAGAAGCAAAAGTGTGAGCCACAAAGGTTGGTGACAGGAAAGGTGGAAGGATTCTAGCTTTAAAAATGATAGGAAAAAGAAAACAGGAGGACTAGCAGAGGGGTGGGGTTTGCTGAGTTTGAAACATGAATATGGGGGTTCTTACTCCCTCTCTAAGGGAGAGATCCCATTCTTGTTGGTACTTTATAACCATATTTCTGACTATTCAGTGGCAGGAGAAATCTGACAGGTGAGACCCAGTTGCCTTTAGCTTTAAGCCAATGCTGCTGGGTTGTGGTCACCTTTTTCGGCCTGGGTTCTCTCTTCAGTCTCTGCTGAAAATGTGTCTCTTTTATCTGGAGGTGTGGAACCCCCTGTGTGGCTATAAGGCCATAGGAAAATGAGAGGTGCAGCTGTAAGTGCACTCCGACTCCCAAAGGCTGGGGCTTCCCAGACACGAGGGAAAACACAAAAGGCGTGCACGAGGTGACAAGTGTGTTGCACTGGGGGTCCCTGTACCTCTGGTTATGATGTCAGTCGTGTGATCGTGAGAAATTCATTTAATTGCTGTACACCAATGGTCTTAACCGGGAGGTGATTTTGCCTCCCAAGGGACATTTGGCAGTGTTTGGAAACATTTTTGATTTTCACATCTGAGGAGGAGGGTGCATCTGGCATCTAGTGGTTAGAGGCCAGAAATGCTGCTGGACATTTTGCAATGCACAGGACAACCCACATGACAAAGAACTGTGTGACTCAAAAATGTTGGTAGTGCTGAGGTGAAGACACCCTGCCGCACATGTCTTTTCTCATCTATAAGATGGTGAGAATTGAAGAATAGGCTGCTGTGTATGGCCACGTCCCATATGTATGGTTGATATGTGTGGCTCTATATTCAAGTGACCCATTTAACACAAGCCATTTCAGCCAACGTCATATCTATGGAAACATAAATACACTGAAATGAGTTGGAAACATCCCCATCTTATTTCTTCTAACAAACAAAACTTCTTGATCTCAAGACACTGAGCTTTGCAGGGTCACAATGACCACTATATCTGCCTCCATGGACTGGGTCATTCATCTGACCCGGATTGGTTTGCAGGTTGTGCTTGTGCCTGTGAGGTGAGGGTTGAGGATGATCTTCCTTGAGCTGAACTGATTTTCTCCAGATCAGGCTTATTAGTTCTAGCTTCTCCCACAGCACCCCACTATGGTGCAGATTCTGAGGAGTCCGTATCCTGCTTCTGTGCACTTGGCTTTGTCTGTAGTTACCATGAATTTATTCATGCACTTCTCCATACCTTCAATACATGTAAATGTGCATGATACATGAGACAGTGCATTTATTACTATGGAGATGGCAAGGGTGATAAGTCAAGCCCTTGCAGTGCAGTGGGGAAGAAGAGGTGTATAGCACAGTCTCCAGGGCAGGGCCACATCAAGTGCCAAAGGTACTCAGAGGAGTGAGAGATCACTTTTGTCATGATCACAAAATGCTTCATAGTAATGGTATCATGTGAACTGAGCTTTTAAGCCTAAATAGTTTTTTTTGTTTGTTTGTTTTACTCCTTTGACTGGTGGCTGTGGAAACAGGAAAGGAAGGGAGAAAGAAAATGAGAGATGACATACAGGAGGAAAATTTCAAGCTATGTTTAGGAATGATCAACTGTCCTGCTTCCATGGAACAGTAGTGGGAGATACTGCGGGGAGTGTAATGGGGTGGTAACAAGGAAGACACTTTGCTTTCAAATCTGAAATTATAACGACTCTATATTTACATTTGACCAGGACTAGGAAACTCACTCATTCAACAACAAAAAATTTAATGAGTTTCCCCATGAAGATACAACATTGAACAAGTCCTTCATTTTGATCACCCTTAGGGTGAGGATCTGGCCAGAATAGAGCTAAACAATGAATTGTTGTGGTAGAACCTGGAAGAGGAAGATGGGTGAGGAGCCCTCTCTCATTTACTGAGCAGAAGGATAAAGTTCTGACTTGAGAATTGGTGCTGCAGAGACTGTGAAAGTGGTATGCCAGGGACTTGGAGCATGGCTGGTGTGGGGAAGTGGAGTTAAAGATGCATCCAAAGTTTTATCCCCCAGTTAGGGGAAGATTGTGATGCTGCAAAGAGAATTAGCGGCCTGGGAAGAGGCTAGGTGAGACAGAAAGAGGATGAGCTTGTTTGTAAACCAGTTGATTCACGATGTAGTCAGGCCTTCCAGGTAGAGGAGCTCATTTGAGCAATTGCAAATGGTACCAGACCTCAAAAAGAACAGGGCCAAAGGTACAGCTTTGGGACTCTTCTCAAGACACTGTGATGTTAGCTTTAGTTGCATTGGATGGATGAGATCACCCAGAGTGTGTGAACAGTGAAGAAGGAAGGACATGGGATCAGGGGGACGTGTACATTGAGGAGGGGGAAGAAGAAGACAAAGGTGCAATTAGGGCAGTGGGAGAAGTACCAACCTTTGGAAATGGTCCAAGAAGCAGGAAGGTGAGGGAAACTGTTCTTGCCGAGTCATGGAGACATAGGAACCTGTAGGGGCCTGTGCCTTCAGGAAGAAGGCTTCGACTTAAACACATTTAAGGGCTTTTTTTTTTTTTTTTAAATCTGTGAAAGTGTTGAGTTCACCTGGTGGATCATTTTATCACTTGGGGCCTCGACCAGAGGGAGAGGAAGAGGCCCTCCAGAGAGCAACTCTCTCGTGTGGCAAGAGTTTTAGTTAAAAGAATTGCTGAGTAAAAGGTTGCTTCACTTGTTTTATGATGGGTCTTGGAGCACCATGGCAACACTAGGACCATAAAGACACTAGGGTTTGCTCTGAGAGGTGTCCCACGAGGGGAGGACATCGGGGACAGCCGGTTCCAACTGTTTCCCACAGCCTGGGTGACTACGTGGCTGTAAGGAGATCTGGAGCTCATGCAGAGCCTATCATTTGCAGGCAGAGGGGCTTATCACCTTTCCCCTTTGGCCATGGCTTGGAGGAGGCTCTGTGTCCACTGCTTGGCCCACAGTGACTTTCAAGTGACTCCAAACTCTTTTTCTCTGGGCCCCTTGAATCAGTTTAATCCAGCCTTAGGGCTCAGGTTACACTTGCTCCTACAGATTGTCTCTTCCTGTGAGGTTGCCTCAGTGCATTCCTGCTGCTATAACAAAAATACCTCAGGCTAGGGAATTTATGAACAGTATAAATTGATTTGACAGTTATGGAGGTCAGGAAGTTCAAGACCAAGGCAGGCTCTCTGCTTCCAGGACAGTGCCTCGAATACTGCTTTCTTTGCAGTGGGTGGATGCTGTGTCCTCACGTGGCAGAAGGCAAATGGAGCCTAGTTAGTTCCCTCTTTTTAAAAGACTTTTATAGCCTTTTTGTAAGACACTAACCCCATATGCAAGAGCAGCCCCTGTTAGCCTAAATGACATTATGAAGGCCCCACTTCTTAATACTGGTGCATTGGGGACTGAATTTCAGTATGAATTTTGAAGGGGATCCAAACATTCCAACCACAGCAAGAGCATAGTGAGATAGGGCAGGTCCAGGCTTCACATCCAGCTCTGTGTGAGACTAGTTCAGAGACAGCTTCTTTTGTTCTTAGTAGTCTCATCTGAGAAATGGTTGATATGAACCATACCTCAAAGGATTCCTTTTCAGATAAAACAAGGTAAACACATAGTACTTCTGTCTTCCACAAATGTCAGTTATTGTATTCTTCTAATTAATCTCTTCTTTTTGTTTTTAGAATTTCCTTACCCTTTCCCTAATTTTTTCACTTAAGAAAGAAGGTCATTGATTTGAAGAAAATCATTACAGAACATTTCTTAGTCAGCTCCTGCCCAGTTTCCTGGGTAAATGAAGCACCTTGAATGCTTTGACTGAACTCCTGTAATTCCCTTTTGGGAGTAAGAAGTTGTCTTTAGACATCACCTAAAATGCTTGGTGTCTGTCCCTGAAAATATAACAACATCACCACCCACAGTGGTGTGACTCTCTGAGTTGACAAAGGATTTTCATATACACCGTGTCACAATCTTGACATCATTAGGTGAGCTGGGTCTTTCACCCCTACTGAGCTGGTGACAGTCTTCAGCTTTTAGATGTGTGTGTATGTGCATGCATACGTGCACATGCTTAGAGGATTGCTTCTTTTCTTTTAACACAAAAAGCAAAAGTTTCAAAGCAGGTGGGGTGTGGGTTAAACACCATTCTAAATGGCAGGCCTGCTGTTCATAGGGAGGGAGAGTGGCCTGAAAGTTTAAAAATAACCTGAACATTATAGACTCCTGTGAATTCTACAGCCCAGAGTACTGTGAGTCTGTGGGTGTTTTACCTGCTGGAGTGCAGGCAGGAAAACAACAAGTTGAGAGGCAGGAGGATTTAAATTTGCTGAACCCTTTCATGCCACGCATTGGCAACAGAAGTATTCATGAAAAAAAAATTAAAGTCATACCTAATGAATAGGATAGATGTTCCTCAATGACAGTACATTGGCTCCCCTTGAGTTTGCCAAACACTAAACAACTATCCCTGCTCCCTTCTCCTTGTTCTTCCCTCCAGAGTTTGGCCCATAGCTTTTCCAGATGGGTAATTGAGGCTGACCTGCTGGGGAGCTCCAGGGTGGAGCATTTAGGATAGATTTGGCCATTCACTGGAGACCAAGTAAGTGGTATGTAACATGCTCACCAGGAGTACAGTGTGGGCAATAGCATACCCTTTGGATCTAGAGGTGTTTTGAGGAGTTGAAGCAGTGTTTGGATGAGGACTCATGGCCCCTTGGCCTGACTCATGTTGTTCGAGGACTTTGCAAAGCAAGACTGCAGCAGCAGGTCAGGCCTGTAATGCCAGTGTGTGTTGGAGTACAATGTGTGGCAGAATCTCTTGTCATATTTGAACTATCTGCACTCCCTGAGATTCAGGGGCAGGCATTACGTTGCCATTTCTGCATACGTGATTATAAACCCATCTAGGACTGAGGTGTGAGTCTCTTGGTCTTGTCTCATACCCCAGTTTATTCTGAGGCCTGTCAGCACCATCTACAGAATCTGGACATATTCTTGTCCCTTGTAATTATAGGATCATCATGAAATAAAATGACTGGATCAAATTTCTACTGATGGTATTACTGAAGGACAATTTGGGGTTAAGATAATGGGTTTTACAATCTGGTAGGTCTAAGGTTGATTTTCTGCTGTCACCAGCTACCTCTCTGATCTTAAAGGTAATTATTTAGTCTCTTTCAGTCATGCTTCTCTTTCTGCAGAATGGAATTCTGATAGTGCCTATCACATAGGATGCTTGTGAGAAACAATGAAATAATAATATTTAATATTTATTATCATTAAAATTATAAACCTTACTGCCTATACTTTGTAACTACTCTTTCTTTTTTGTTGCATGTCCATGTTTCTCTTTTTTTTTTTTTAGCTCTGGAACTTTACAAAATGAAGTTTTGACTTATTAGAGAAGAGAGATTATTTAAGCAAAAGAAAATAGCATAGTAGGAAGCTTTGGATTGTTATATTAATACTTGAGTGCATCTGGCAGAATTATTTTGAAGAATGTGACCAAGTGATAGAGTGGTTGTGTGAAAATAAAACTAGTCTCCAAGGGAAAAGACTGTATTGTGAGTGAATCTGTGTGTCTAAGGGACTGGCTTGGTAAGGGTCTCAGAGAGGAATATTTCAGGAGTTCTCTTTTGATTGAGCATTAGGTTTTCACCTTTCTCATTTTAAAATGGCACATGAGGAATATGTAGAAATCTTCAAGAGAGCTTCTAATTTTTCTCATTTGATGTACTATATGAAGCCTGTCTGCAAAGTTCCCAATAGCATGGGAAGATCACTTGCAGGTCTGTAAACTTGACGGGCAGACTGGAGGTTGAGCTGAATCTAGCGGGTGCCTCCACATACAGGCAAATGGTGTGTGTGTATGTACGTGTTTGTGTGTGCGATGTCTTTTTTTGGGAGGGGGGGAGTAACCAGGTATTGAACTCAGGAATGTTGCTCACTGAGCCACATTCCCAGTCCTATTTTGTATTTTATTTAGAGTCAGGGTCTCACTGAGTCGCTTAGCAGCTTGCTGTTGCTGAGGCTGACTTTGAACTTGTGATCCTCCTGCCTCAGCCCCTGTAGCTGCTGGGATTACAGGCTTGCACCACTGCACCCAGGGTGTGTGATGTCTTTTTCTCATGTAATTCTTCATAAGGGAAAGAGGCATATGATGACATTGTCACTTTTCTTGTAGGGAGAAAAGGTAAAACCCATTAAGACCGTTGTTGATTTTTTTTTCTTTGAAGCAGAATTTTAATTCTTCTAGTCATTTTCCTTTTCTGTGGAGAGGACTCTGAAATATTCCTTAAGTGGGGATCTGAATGTCTTCCTTTAATAACTAATTCCTCGTATCTTATTTTCAACCAAATTTTTAAGAGCAGGAGATACTCCTAGGAGAGTGAACCCCATGACTTGGTGATGGATAAGATGAGGTGAAGCTGTTATGGTGCTGAAAATGTTCCCCTGAACTGAAGGTACCTGATCTCCTGTAAGAGAGGACCATTCTACCTGGAAGGAACCGTTGGAGACATCTACAACAGAGCAGAGAATCAGGGGAAGGGCAGCTCCTTAGACAGGGGCCAATACCTGATCAACGGTGAATAATCAGGCATCAATCCTGCTCACTGAAAATTGTTTCAGGAGATTCATTTATTAACTTGACTACTTACTTGGTAAAGGCCTGCTATGAGGAAAATATAATGCAGGCACTCTTGGTAGTAGGATGAAGGGGAAGATAAGTCCTTCACTCCCGAGAAGCTTACACCACAGTTGAGGAGAAGAGGCATATATAACTGAAATGTAACGGTGAAGTTATATTCACAGCAGATAACAATGAAACACAGCATGAACGGTACAGAGAAGTTCTATGAGTCAGTAGGAGGGAGGGGTTGTAGAGTATATGGAAGGCTTCATGTTAGAGGCGGAATTGAACTGGATTGTGCCTTGAAGGATGCTCAGGAGCTGGAGAAGCAGAAAAGAAGAAGGGAGGTCCCTGGATTGTCTGAAGCAGGTGCTGTGAGCAAGGGCTTTGAGGTGGGAGCGGGCCTGACTTGTTTGTTATGACTGAGTTAATCCTGTGCATGGTCCACGGAGATGGTGTTGGGAAGGTGGGCTGGATGCAGATTGTCTTGAGTCGTGAGCCTAAGGAGTTTGGCCATTTTATAGGCAGCAGAAAAGCCACTGGATGAATTAAGAATGATGTCACATGAATAGAAACTGGAATTTTTCGGAGGAAGGGTTAGGGGTGAGGGCTAGGGGCTAAGATGTGGAAGTACAGGGGACAGTTGAAACGATGGATAAGGATGTGACCTCAAAGGGAGAGAGATAAAGGGATTGAAGATGCTGGGATAGTCCCACAATAGGGTGAGAGCACTACGAAGAGTAAGAGAAGGAAATAGTGAGCAAACGGGAGGCATGGTAACTGGGATATTGTGGGGGAAGGGAAATCTCTGAGGAGGCATGAAGGTCAATAGTGCCAAATACTGCAGAGTGGTCAGGGAAGAGGAGCGTTGGATAAGGACCATTGGGGCGATCAGTGAGGGTCTTAGTGCATTTTCTGGGGAGTGGAAGGAGCAGAGCTAGCAAATGGCCTGGCCAGGTGTACATTTCAAAACTGGCCTCGAGTCCATATCATATGGGAATGCCTTATTCACTCTGATTATTTTATACCAGGTGGGTGTAACCAGCTGCTCAGTGTAGGAGAGAGTGGGAGAGAGAGGGTGTGGTGATGGACAGGTGGTGGCTTAATCCGCTGATGATTTCCACCCAAAGGGCCCTGGGAGAGGCAAGACTGGTGGGTGTGGTGGAATCTGGTTCTTTTCTTTGGGTCCTTAGGGTTCGTATCAGCTCTGTTTCAGCGTGAGCTGTGTACTCTGCTCTTGGGGCATTATCTTCAAGGGAGACGGGTAGAGAATGGATCAAGAGAAGACAGACACGTGCAGCATCCCCCAGGTCCTTCCCCTCCAAGCACTGCCTCTTTTGCTCTGGCACCTGACACGCTGCCCGACATGTGGAAGGTGCTCATTGTATGTTTGCTGAATGAATGAATCAGCCTGAGCCCACCCAGGCTGAGCGAGCTTTGCAGTGTGTGGGCTGCCTTGTGTTTTCTGAGTCAAGAGGCCACGGGGGTGGATGGATGGGCGTGCTTCCGTCAGTTGTTCTCACCCTCTGCTCACCCTCATTGGTCAGAGCTGGCACTCTGCAAAGTCTCCTGCTGCACTTCACCTTGGAGGGGCAGCAGGTTGGACCCCGAGGGTAGGAGGTGAGGTGGGCAATGATGGAAAAGGGAGCCTTTGCTGCCTGGGGGCTATTAGGTTAAACATAGTTAGTTTTTCTTCCAGCTGAAAAGTTACTTCACCTTATGGAAAAGGAAGGATTGAAGTGGTAACGCTGCAGTCTCTGTGATCCTAAATACAGTGAAAGAAATGAAAATGCCAATTACTTATCCCATGCTTCTTGCATGTGGTCCACACCCCAAGTACCCATGCTCCAGGCTATTGCCACATGCCCCCAGTGCCACCCCTTTCAAGGACCTATGGATTTTTCTGTTTTCTGGTTGCCTCCAGCCAGGGGAGGGGATGTCTCCCTTCTTGGTTCTTCCCAGGTGCATTACACAGCTGCCTATGTTAGAATCCTTCACAGTATGTTTTGTCTTTTCCTCTCTCAAACTCCATGCTCTTAGAGCCCGTGACTGTGTCTAATTTATCTTTGAGCCTCAGAATCCCCGAGAACAATGCCGGGCACATGAAAAAGGCTTAATGAGAATTTGTTAAATGGGTTTATAAATTCATGAGTAAGTAAACAAATGTGTGATTCTTTCAGGTACCACAGCCTTTGGGCTCCCCCGACACTCGTGTCTGGTAATTTTCTTTTTTCCCCTTCTTTTCTCCATTCCTCTTTCTGACCATATCTCAGGCACTTACATCTCTGCTCTTCCATTTACCCTCCTGACACACACACACCAAAGTCATCCCAGGCTGCACTTCTGTGCTTTCAGAAACAAAGCTATCAGATATGCAGTTGTTGGCTGTGTGCTTCTCTGGTCATGGCTACCATAACTGAAATGTATGTAGCAAGCACTTAATGCAGCACTTACTGTATACTAGGTATGCAGGTATGTACTAAGAGTTTTACAGTATTAACTACAATTTTTCATGATAGCCCTATGGGGTAGGGTGGTACACATTCATAGAGATTTAAGCCTCTGGGAGAAGATCAGGCCTTGCCTCTGCAAAGTCACAAGATCATCCCTATGACCTGACTCTTAAAAAACAAAACAAAATAAAACATTATTCGGACATGCAGTATGTTAATAGTGGCTACACACTGTAAAGAATCCTGGCCTTATTACCAGGAGATTTGGCTTTGCTATTTCCCAGCTCTATGCATTTTGACAAATCCAGCCCCCACCACCCCTGCAGCCTCAGATAATAGAGAAGGGGCCTCACAGTTCTGTAGCAAAGATGCCATGAGGTTCCATTAGCATTAGTAAGGAGATGTTGAATTGTCATCAGTGAATAATTTCAAAAGTACCGTAAGCTAAATTTGTGGACCTTTCGTTAGCTGACAGTGTTGGAGGTGTGGGTTTTTGCAGGCATAGGTTTGAGAGATGCTGGTTCTAGGCTGGACATTACATAAGGATGTGGAGTTACGTTTTCACTCAAGTAAGGGCTGTGTGGTGTTGTGAAAGCCAGCAGACTCCCAAGATGTCTGCACTGCCATCCTGCTCTTCTGCTCTGCTTGCATTTGCACATGGTTTCCTGCCAACTTTTTTCTTAAGAACCCACTCCCAAGTCCTCTCTGCATTATGTTCCTTAGAGCACTGCTTTGCATAAGAGTCTATTTCTTGGAAAAGCTCAACAGGGGAAAAATAGAACAAAAGGGGCTCTTATAGTTAAAGCATAAGTTAGCTGGGTGTAGCTGACAGAGTAGGGGCAGATGAGAGAGCAGGGCTGGTGGGAGGGCACATGCCTTTTGGCTGAGGCCCAGATTTACAGATTCCTCAGTGATGGGCCAAAATCTCCTATGAAGATGGCCCAAGGCCTAGCAGATCTGAGATGAGCTTTATGAATGAGGGGAATAGACGGACTGATTCTTCAACCTGTCACTCACATGTCTTCTTAGGACAAGCTCCCATGGCCTGCGTGGTCTGGGGACACTATGACCATATTGTTTCCTTCCTTTTGCAGAAAAGCCTGGAGAGACCACCCCCTAGTCTTCACCACTCTTGCCTGCATCTTGAATGTTTCACTGGAATTACAGCAGGGCTACAGGACATAGGCTTTGAAGTTTAACAATCTGCACGAAATGAATAATCTAGCAAAGCTTTTCACTTGCTTCATTTGCTCTTGTTGGATTACTATTTTGGAGGTCACTGCTTGCAGAAAAATATGTAGAGCATTTGGCTGCCCTGTCTTACCTTCTCTTTGTATGTGTGTACCGTGTGTGTGTGTGTGTGTGTGTGTGTGTGGTGACCTTGTGCCCAGTGTTTGGGGCTGTAATTTCTAGGTACTGTGAGATGGGTTGGTTACACGATAGTGAAATTCAGGGCTTAGAGCTCAACAAAGTCCCACAGAAAGGTAGAGGGCTGGTGACAAGAGGTCAACTGTTAGGAATGCCCGGGCTCTGAGGCATGGGCATGGGGTGCTGGGCGGCCAAGAACCTATGCTCACGGAGATGTCTCGCTAGTGACCAGTAGATGGTGCTCTGTCAACAGGAAAGTACAGCTACAGTCGTCTGAGGCTGCAAAAGGATTTTCCCGATGGTCTTCAAACTGATTTCCAGTCAGTGTTCTGACTAGAAGCTGATTCTCCACACTTCCATTTATGGGTTTTTTAGGGGACAGTGGAACCAGGAGTACTGGAAGAAAAAGTCCACCAATTCCCTTAGGAGGAGCATTATGGCAATGAGCTGATCTCTCTTGAGGGTAGTAGAAGTGTTACCAGCATGGTGCTAGAAGCATTTGGTCACTGATGAAATTCAATTTGAGGATGATAGGCAGAGTGGGTTCTTAAGACTTCCATAGTCTCCGCATCATTGCAGAGTTTCTTCTCCTGATGATGAACAGTATGGAACTGAGTATTAGAACTGGAAGTAATATCCGTTAAAAGTCCACACTCTGCCTCTTATCAGACCCGGACAAAAGGCTTTACGTTTCTGAAACCCTGCTTTGTGTGTCAAATCAGGGTCATAATACACGCATTGCCAGGGTGACCTCAGAGGTTTTCAGGGAGGGCCAGCTGTCTGTTTATGTAAACTGATAACTACTGAACAAGTTATTACTTAACCATTGAAATTGTAGCTGTCTGGCAACTGGGAGAATGTGGATTGGAGAGCATGAAGCCAGTGTAGACACATGTAGATCTCAAGGCTCTCAAGAGCTTGGACAGCTAGGTACAGGGTGAAGAAGGGAATGTGCCTTCCCACCAACATTGCTGTCTTTAGGACAGGTCCCTTGCCAAAGCCATGGACACCACCATGTTTGCCTCCCCATCCCCTTGGGCTGCACCCTGCTTAAATGAATCTCCCTTTTAAGTTCCATACATAGGTTCTGCAGTGTGCTTCTCGCAGTGTGCTCTCACATCACCCCCAGCCCATACATTTGTGAAGCCTGCTCCCTGGGAAGGCAGGAAGACAGTCTCAGCTCCAGTGGGTCCTCAGTCTCCACCTAGGGTATCCTGTCTGGAGTATTCTAAGTCTCTGAGGAATGGCATCAGCTACAGAGAACACAGGACATGACAGAGTGGAAAGGGGATTAACACTGGAACTTGTGAGTGGGTGACATTGAGGAGATGAGTCAGGGGTGCCTGATCTTCCAAGAACTAATACTAGGAGGTAAAAAAACTAGTGAAACCTGCTCATCCTGGGCGTTCACAAAAGGCATACCACCCTCCAGCCTGCCAAAGCAGGACAGGAAAGGAAGGGGTAAAGTCTCAGCGTGAGAGTGAGGTCCAGGAAGCATTCTAGTCCTTGAGGCTGCATGAACAGATCAAATTTACCCTAAGAAGAAGATGCATTGTTTATGTCATCGTCCATTTTGTTCATTATTGTGGCCTCAGTGCCTAAAACAGTGCCTGGCACAGGGAAGGTGTGTAAAAATATTTGTCAAATGAATGATTTGAGTGGATCTTGCGCTATGGATTCTGGCCCACCCGGAAAGCAAGGGCATGCACTTGATAATTTCTAAAAGCCCTTTCTAGTCCTACGAAGTTCACAGGGTACTGAGACAGCCACTTGTGATGGTTCTAAGTGACTGTCTGATGGTCACTGTCCCTCCCCTTTCACTTTTGACTAGGTAGTTAGAAAGAAGAGGACCTCTACTTCAGGTGATAAGGACAGAGAAAGGCAGGACAGTGAAATCAGAATGACAATTAGAGCTGGCTCACCTTGAATAGTAATTTGGCCTAAAGTGGACTTATCTGAATCAAAAGTACCCTGAGGCAGCAGTGCCTGCTGGGGGTGGACACCTTGAGACCATTTCTTTGGGTTTTCAGCACTGAAAGAGTTTTCCTCACACATACACACACTCCCATGTACTCTCACACAATAGACACGTGTCAGTGCTCACATGGCCTTGCCTACACACACAGAGGAACACACGTAGGAACACACGTGCCTCCCATTCAGATGTCACCTCCCTTCTCACCAATTAACCTCACACACACACAAAACCACATTCACCCATGATCTTCAGCTTCTGGGCTTTGGTCAGCCTTTGTTCCCTTCCTCTGCCACTCCTTGCCCCCATTCCTCCCATTGCTCAGGTGGGATTTGGACAGGACTATGTGTTGAGGACAGGCAGGGAAAAGCAGAGGAAGGTAGTGTGGACATGGTAAGGGACAGCTCTTTGCCCTCAGTTCAAAACACTCAGTCACCTGTGGGGAAGGGCTTGGTCGCTAAGCACAGGGATTCTTTCTATGGGGCTTCTAATCCACCTCCTCTCTCTCCAGATCCAATATTAATTTCGTGTTTTGCTTCATTAATGGGGTAGTCTTGCGAAAGTCAGTGGGGCTTATTTGGGAATAAAAGACTGGGGCGAGGAGATCCCTGTTAGGATTGTGAGACTGGAAGGTTTAGCTCAGCCCTCACCATTCAGTACCTGGGTTATTTGGAGCACTCTTCCAGGAGGTGAGGCACAGGGCTCTGCTAGAATGGAACCCAGGTGGCTGCACATTAGTAGGGGGAGGGCAGCGACTCCCCCGGGAGTGGAGCCCGCAGAGCCCCCAGGGAGATAAGAAGGGAGGCTGGAAAGAGGGTGCCTTCTTCTCCCTGGAAATCCCTGGTGGTGTTCGCGGAGCCTGGGAGGTGCAGAGCTAGTGGCGACGCGGCCCTGGTGAGCGGTGCGCAGGGCGCAAAGGCCCGGACTCCTCGCTAGGGCGGCGGCGGGTCCGGCACTGCGCGGCGCTGAATGGGACACAGCACTGCAGACCCCTCTCTGCGGGAACGCGAGGCTTGAGTGTTGTGCACCCCACGCCAGCCCCCGCTCTCCTGCGGAGACTCCGCCAAGCCGCCAGCGCCCGCATCCTCAGCATTACTTGGGGGGAAAGGCGATTCTACCTTGGACCTTTGCAAAGGTGGCCCACTACCCTCCGGCCAGAGAAACAATTAGGCAAACCAGCCTCGCCGCCCAGACCCTTCAGCCTCCGGGCTGCAAGCCGCCCCTCCCCCGCGCCCCGGGCAGCCTCGCCGCGCCTCCGCGCTCCGTTCCCTCTCGCCCTGCTCGCTCCCGCCTCTCCTGCGTCTTCTCTGCTCAGTGCAGCTGGGCGGGCTGGGTGCAAAAGGAAGACCTGGTCGTTACTGAGGAAGTTCGGTCCTTAGACAAGTCCCGTGCCGGGCCACCGCTAGGCTGACTGCAACCTGTTCCTCCCTCGCCCGAAAGCTCGCCCGCCCGCCCGCTGGCGCTCCCGCCCTCTCCCCGGCGCAGCCGCGGATCGCTGTTGCATGCTGATCCGGGGAGGCGGCGGCGGTGGCGGCGGCAGCGAGCGCTCCGGGCGGATGCTGGCACTCGGGTTTCGCCGCTCTCTGGATGCTGCTCAACTTCTACCCCAAACGCAGGAGCTGTAAAGTCATTTGTCCCTCTTGGGCTGGATCGACTTCGTATTTTGATATTTTGGGCGTTGCGGTTTACGCAGGAACCTCTAAACCGCTCTCCCCCCTCCCTCCCTCCCTCTCCAACCTTTGGATGCGTCTGTGCTGGCAGATTTAAAGACCCAAGTCTTGGCTGTGGAATTTCTTAGATGGACTTGCAGGGGATGGCGTTATAAAGCATGTCACCGTAACCCGTCTTCGTCTTTTCTGCTTTTCAAAGTTCTTTTGTTTTCATTTTCCCTCCCTCTCTACCCCTCCCCCAACCAATAAATCACCAAACTGTTACCTAGCGGGCCGGTGCCTGCCTCTCTTCCTGAACTAGGTGGTGCGTCTGCCAGAAGAGGAGCTATGTTTGAAGAGCAGCCTACTCCACCCCTCTCCTCTCTGGTCCCTGAACACCACCGCACGCTGGCATTTTGAAAAAAAAAAAAAAAATTGCCTCCAGAAACTGAGCACCCCCAAGCCCTACCCCCCCTTTTTTTCTTCTTGAGGAATGGAGCTTCGCAGAGGTTGTATTTAGATTCAACAGTTCAGAGCGGCGGTGCTGCTGCCGCCGCCGCCTCTCCGAAGAGCTCGCGGGCTCCCCAGAGGCGGTGGTCCCCGTGCCTGTCTGGATGCGGCTCTGAGTCTCCGTGTGTCTTTCTGCTTATTGCTGTGTGCGGGTGTTCGGCGATCACCTTTGTGTGTCTTCTGTCTGTTTAAACTTCAGGATGGCTCGCTTCGGGGAGGCGGTGGTCGGCAGGCCGGGGTCGGGCGATGGAGACTCGGACCAGAGCAGGAACCGACAAGGAACCCCCGTGCCGGCCTCGGGGACGGCGGCTGCCTACAAGCAGTCGAAAGCGCAGAGGGCGCGGACTATGGCTTTGTACAACCCCATTCCCGTCCGGCAGAACTGTTTCACCGTCAACAGATCCCTGTTCATCTTCGGAGAAGACAACATTGTCAGGAAGTACGCCAAGAAGCTCATCGATTGGCCATATCCTTTCTTACCCACCGTAACTCCCCTCTTCCCCTCTGCTTTTCTTCGGGTGAGGGGGGACGACTAGCATGGAATTTATCCCCCACCCCTTCCTGGTGCCAATTTGCCCCTTTGCCGAAGTGCACTCTTACTCGGTTCCATCTAAGGGGCAAGCTTGGTGCCATGGATACCTGTTTGGGCACTAGTGTTTTACAAGGTAAGACTTTTGGTTTTTGATTTTTCCTGTGTGGAAATCTCTAGCGTCTCTGAGTGCGTGGTGTTGCGGTGTCTGCCCTTTTTTGGGCTGGGCTTTGTCTGATTCACTGCCCCCCAGACCTTTCACAAGCTGCACTCTACATACATGGGGTTGACCCTAATCCCAGGGCTTTTCTTTCATACCAGTTGTCCCTTTTCCACCCTCGAAGCCAGCCCTTCTGCCCCAGATCCTACCAGCTGGAGAGACACCTGCACTGTCTTCCAGTAGAGAAGTGGAAGATCCATGGGCAAATTTACCAGTTCAGACGCTTCTTGAGCACTGGGCCAACACCATGTATACAAATAGACAGATGAATAAATAAAACAGGCATTTGGCTAGGGACCCAGCTAACTCTGGGGACTAAAGTTTAAGTTCCACTGAAAGTGGAGCAAGTGAGTATCTGTCGGGAGAGGATATCTCTGCCACCACTGCCCAAACTGCTCAAAGTTGGAGTTCTCTTCTTGGCCAAGGAAGAGCAGCTCACCAGGGCCCATCTGCTCCTTCTCTTTCATCCTGGGTTGGGTAGTCCTGTTTCTTAGCATTTGACTCAGCTGGTTGCTCTCCCAGTACCCAGGATCAGACAGATCTGCTGGGCCTGAATTCATCAGCGATGGCCAGAGGTGTGCAAGCAATCTGGGTTCTCCCTTCAAAGGGACTGCTCTTCATAAAGAGCAAGTGGGGACATCTCTGGTGGTGGTAGTGTCTGAATAGCACTGAAGGAGTTCTTTGCAGGTTTAATCAAATGCACCAAATGCAGGCTGCTGATTAGGCATCTGGCTGCCTTGTTCTTCACTAAGAATTTGGGTCCCTGGCAAGGCCATTAGGATTTGGAGGTGGTGGGACAATGAAGGGGATTGGTAGGAGGCAAGCAAGTGATGCGGTGTTAAATATGGGGGTGGGCTTGAAGAAAGGGACTTGGATGCTCCTTGGAGGGACATTTCTTGGGAAGGATGCACCTGCAAAGGAGGCTCCTCCTCTTCTCCCGGTAACCCTCCTTCCCACCCTCACCCTCCAGGTGTGCAGCAGTGAGACAGCTGGAGCTGCGGGGGTCTCTAGTATCAGCCAGGCAGGCGGTTCACTTCCCCGGGGGCCTGAGCATCTTCCTGCCACCCCCACCTCAGTTTCTGGCCTTCCCTTTTTCCTCCCCTAGTTCCCTGCTTCAGCAGCTCCGCGATTGGCTGGCGCGTGGTGCTTCTAGGCAGCACCCCTTCATTGGAAGCGAAGGAGCATCTCTAAGCAGATATTCTTCCTGCTGCTGTTCACGTCCTCCCACAACCACCCCTGGCCGGCTTCTCCCTCTCTCCTCCTCTCCGCATTCCCACCCCCACAGAGAGATCCCGGGCCGTGCAGTGACTGAATTGAACGTGTCTAGGTGGGGGTTCGGGGCGGGGGAGGGGTCCGGCCCCTGCAGTCACGCCAGCCTGGGAGCTGCACAAAGCGGACAGATCTCATTGTGTTGCGTGCTGCGGCTGCAAATAACTCCTCGGGGCAGGTCTCTACCGCTTTCCCAGTCGGGGGGGGGCACCCTCCCTACTCCCCCGTCCGCTTTCCACAATTCTCCCAAATTTTCCCACCCACCCGGCTCGCTTGGCTGTGCCCCTCTCTTAGGGCGTGTTCATTCAGACAGGCGCCCTTCGGTTTTCTTGCGCTAGACAAAGCCGCCCAGCTGCCCCGCGGGTGGCAAAGTGTGCCAGCAGCCATCGTTGGCACCTCGGACAGCGCCAACGAAACTCCCCTGGCGTCTCTGGGCTCCCCACTCAGCCGAGTTCAGCACCTCGGCTACTTCCGGCTGGGCCCAGGCTCCAGGGCTGGAAACGATGTACGTTTCCTGCACCATGCGGTTGCCTCTTTTCCCGTTTTCTCTTCCGCTGCAAAGACATCGCCTTTCCACCAGGCGCTGCGAGCGCAAGGTGCGGCTGTGAATCTTACTCCTCCCTTCTTTGTCTTTGGCCAAAATGGACCAAAGAGAGTCAAAGGAGAGACGCCCCAGGGAGTCGATTTCAGCATCAAGCTCAGCACCTTGGCCAGGAGCTCTGTCCCAATGGTCTTTTTCTGTCTCCACATTGGAAACTTTACAGTGAATTCTACAGCCTCTAGGCTGTTCTAACAGTGTTCTGAGAACATGTGCTAACGCGCTTATTGGAGCCCAGTTGGAAAATTTTAAAATACACTGTTTGGTTTTTTTTTTTTTTCTTCTGGCTGTACAAGGTAATTGACTTAATATATTCCCTCTGGTGGTGAGCACGTGGAAACATTGCGCCTCTATGGGCCGCTTTTCTTCAAAACCACAGCTAAGTTCCTAGTCTCACCTTCCGTTTCTTTCGGTCCAGTTCCTGAAATGTCTTTCTTTTTCTTACTGGGAGTCAGTAAGTAGTGGTTACCCATGAAATTTGGAGTTAGACTGCCTGGGTTTAAATCCTAGTTCTGTCACAAACTGTGACCTTGAAAAGTTATTTCATTCCTCTGTGACTCAGTTTCCTTATCTTTATAGTGGAAATGATAATAATGAGTTACTGGGGGAATTAAATGAGTTAATGTATATCAAATGCTTAGAACATTACCCAATTACCTAATGAACATTGGATTGTATTAGAGTCCTTTAGAAATTTCAGCAACACCCAAAGGGCGGGGTCTTAGTTCAAGATGCAGTTGTTTAGATTTTTGTATCTCAAAGAAAACAAGGAGTTACACCTGCATTACTTGGGCACCTGTTAAAAATTCAGAGTCCTGGGCCCCACACCAAGCCTACCGAATTAGAATCTGTTTAAACAAGATCCCCAGATGATCACTATGTACTTAATTGACTAATGTGTCTCCTGTGGTGGTGACCAGTTCGGGAAGTGCTTCTCTGCTCTTGGTAGGGGTAGAATTATTAAAAACAAGAAAGTTGTTCAAGAACATGTCAAGACCTGCTTTAGTACTGACATATTTTGCATGCAGCATGTTTGAGGAGTTTGATTGCACTACTCCAGCTTGTGAGACTTGAACTTTTTTAGCCACAGAAAGTCACTGTGGAACCAGGAGAATAATGTGCTCTTGTGTGTGCCATGTGTGTTTTAATCTTATTGGTCTGAAAGGATGATTAAGTAAAAGGAACGATACAATTTATGTTCATAAAACCCTCTAATTGGGGGAGGGTTGTTTCTTGTTGTTAATAAAGGAAGTCTACTTCTTAGTTGAAGAAATGCCTAAGATAACCTAGATTTGGCATGAAAAATGGTGGCAAGTCAACAGCCCACTCTGAATGTGCTTCATTTTTCTTGGAAGCTACATCTGCATAGGGAGATAATTTTATTTTCTTCTGACACTCTTTTTTCTGCAGTGGATACCATAGCCTTTTTGAAAATGCTAATCTGATTTAAAATGTGATATTACATGTTAAAGGATTCCTCCTTTTCTTTCTGGGTTATCTAATGGATCTAACAAGAGTATTCTCTCAGGCAGTTGGCTGTTCTGAAGGCCATTCCATGGTCACTGGGCTGCATGCTTACCAGCTCTTAATGGTCTGTGCTTGGGGTCAGTTGCCTTGTGCATGGATGCACAGGTTGGTGAGATGCCCCACAAATTTTTGCACTTTCCCAGGTCAGGGTGAAGGGATGAAGTTGGAGACTGTGCCATAGATGGGCAGTAGAATATTTTTTTTTCCCTCTACCTACTTGGTTGTCTCCGTAGGGAAGCACACGTTTTATGTGGAATTGAACATGGTTTAAAGTAGGAAGATCAAGTGTGCTTGTAGCCACAGAGATGATAAAATTTATTATAATGAACCTGTCAATATTCATTCATGATTTCTTGTGGAAAATTTCAGTGTGTCCCCAAAGCTCTGTGGGTCAGAGCTTACATGTTTTATTATGTTGAATTTTCCATTGGAAATTGCTCGATAAATTGTAAATTTACTTTGGAGGATTTGGATGAGGGTTATGGAAAGTTTTAGTTCCTAAATCTCCCCATTTTGGCATATACATTTATCCTTCTTTGGTTGTCTGTAAGTATACAGCACCTTGCAAGATAGTAAACTGTTTTCCTGGTAAGAATTTCAGGTTTGCTGCAACTCTAGTAGACCATGAGTCAGGGTGCCTTGGTCAGGGTGGAGGGGAGGAACCCATAAGGATAAAGTCTCTAATTATATCCTATGACTAGATGATGCAAAAAGGCTCCACCTCCTCCAGGTACCTGTGCACAGATGCAGATAGTGAAATAGCTGGCATCAGGGCTGCAGGATAAAGGGCTTTGTTTCCTGAGGCTTCCAGGACACTCTCTGAATTGCCTGTTGGCTTTGTCCTTAATATGAGGTGTAGGTAATGTTTCCTCTGAAGCCGGGCCAAAACTGGTTGTGGGGACCATTTGTAATTGGGATGTAGCCTGGAAAGTGAGTTGGAGTGAAGGAGTTTGACAGAAACGAAATGACTTGAGGATGGAGACAAAAATATCTTGGATGTGATAGTTTTGTCTGTTGGTTTGCATGTCATTATTTCCCCAGTTCCCTGCAGTTGCCTTCCCTGCAAGAAGTGCAGTGCACACTGAATTAAAGGAGGAGGAGGAGGAAAATAATGAGAGCAGGCCTTCTTTCCCCCTGCCTGAAAGTATCAGACTCTGGAATTATTAGTTCCATCCAAAATTACTTCTCTCTTTTTAGCCATCGCTGAACAGAATGTAGGTGTCCCCTCCCCAAACTCTGCTGTTTTTCCCCCTGCTCTTTATAAGAACATCTGCTTTCTTTCAACCTTCACACTCTTAGTTAAAACAAAACAGAGTCAAGATTTGCTAAGCCACAGAGCTCTTGCAAACCCTTTGACTCCGTGAGCTTGATCAGCAGACCAGTAGCCTCCCTGTGCCCTTGGTGGGGCTACCAAGGAAGTTGAAGCTCACCAGACACGAGAGCGGGCCCCGCTGTGCCATCCAGGTCTTCAGAGGCCACGCTGCTGATCTTATTTTACTTATCAGTGACCACAAAGACATAAAAGAGGGAACCTAAACGTAACTGTAATTAATATCCTTTTATTCAAAGAAGCAAAGGCCAGGTCTTTACTTTCCCTTTCTGTCCCATCCTCTGCCCATCTTTTCATCTTTCTATATTTCTCCCTCTCTCATTTTTAGGTTTAGCCTTTGTGAATAATTCATTATGTGTGGGTTTTTCCTAGGATTTTCAGAAAAGGAAGGCTATTTGTCTTGTTCTTAAAAAATGATTAAGGTCTCTTGCAAAGGGCCAGCTTCAGAAATCAACTTTTTTCAAAGTTCTTCTATTTTCTTCCATGTGACCGAGACAGGAGAAAGGTAGCTGGAGAAGGGGGGGGATCTTTTAATATGCTCTCTCTCATCATTTTTATAATGACTGCCTCCTACACAGCCCTGTTGCATTTGGGTGCCCCATAAACACGCACCTACTCCTCTCCTCTACTTAGAGACCACAGTTAACTAGAAGGTATTTATGTCCCCAAGTACTTGTCATTCAGAATCCCTTGAGTTTTTTCATGCTGGTGTGTGTTGGACTACTGAGCTAAGAAACAGGCTTCTGTAAACGTTTCTTTTCAAGTTCTGGAATGAATTCACATAGGAATTCATGTGGGGGCGTTGTGGGGTTCAGGCATTTGAATTACTATGTAACACTCCCCACCCCCCACCATGTAGCTTCTAAAGCTATCCCTTTTAAAGAGGGATAGAAATATCTGAAAGTAGGATCATTTCTCTTCCCATCCTCTAAACCTGCATACAGGGCTTGTGTGGGAGCTCCAGACATGTTTCTAGAATCAGCATTAATAGTACAGAAAGTACAGCACAGAGTTTTTAAGCTCCTTCAGCCTAGTGGTCTCTTGAATGATAAGCCTGTTTCATGAGATGTCTGTGGTGTGTCTGCTCACCAGGTACCCGAAATATGTTTCCTTAATTTTTTTTATTTCCTGTCTCTTTGGAAAAATCTTTGGATACAAACCCCTATAAGCCCTGTGTCCATATCTCTGGAAAGCAAGGTACAACTCCAGGGTGTGTACTTAAGAGGTAAAGATGAGCCAGACGAAGGAGAAGAGCAATGAGTGACTTTTTAAAAGTGTCACTTATCCATGAGATCCCACTGGTAGAGCAGTGAGTATTTCTTAGGAACTTCTTATAAATTTATTTATTTATTTGTTTTGGTGGTGCTCCCCAGGGCCTGGTGCAGGCTAGGCAAGCACTCTACCACTGAGCTCTACCCCTGGCCCTCATCTTGTATTTTGTGCTCTAAATTCATAGGACTAAACAGTTACACTCTAAGTTCTCTTGTGTGTTAAAAGGAGGGAGGGTGTTGGAAGTTGACCATTTTTAAAGCTGTGGCTCATTCCAGAAGCAGGCAGGCAGGATTTAGGATTGTAGCGTCCAGCAAGGCTCTAGCCACAGTCTTCTGTGGTCTAGCCATGTCACAAGGGACTTCAGAGAGAGGCCCCTCATGGCACCCATGCCAAGTGTGGTCTGATTCATATCAATGTATGAATCTTGGTTGCAAGTTTGCATACTTTTGAGGGTGTGTGTGTGTTGTATGTATATATGTGTGTATAAATATTATACACACACACACACTGCATTAGGGAGCTACGTCTCTGAAGAATTTGGAAGGCCCCTTTCAGATGTGTAATTAAAAGGGGGTTTTCTTTATTTTCTTTTCCCGTTTAGGGGAGGGGTAAAAAGGATATGGCTGGATGGAAGATAACAGGTTAGAGGGGAAAGAGGAGATGCTCTGGTCAGTGTGATAAATGGAGCCTTGCTGGTGATCAGACTGGTGTTCCCACTTCCAAGGTACAGGGCATTATGGGTGGCCTCCCGGACAAGTGAAGAGGGGAGGAAAATGAATAAAACACATCCTCATAAATCTTTCCCAGTCTTCAAAACTTAGCTGTCAGTTGAAAGTTTTTAAACTTTCTGTGCCTCTTTCTCAATTTCCACACTATTGTCTCATGGGGCTGGTCAGAGTCAAAAAGCATGAAATGGATTTTCAACAGTCACTCACTAACATCCTGGCAATTTCCAGCTGTGTGCTATCGGCAACTATTTTACTACCATTCTGTCAGCCACCATTCCTTGCAGCAGGCGATTTCCATCTGCAAGAAGGCTGACTCTTCAGTTCTTTTGTGTTGAATTGACATATGCACTCTGCCTGACTCATCTACACTGCTGTCTCTCAAACTTGAGTGTGTCCTAGTCTCACCTGGAGGGCTTGCCAGAGCACAGATCGCTGGACGATGGTAGTGGCGAACGCCGGTAATCCCAGCTACTCAGGAGGTTGAGGCAGGAGGATCACAGGTTCCAGGCCAGCCTCAGCAGCTTAGTAAGACTGTCTCAAAATAAAAAATAAAAAAAGGGCTAGGGATGTAACTTGGTGGTAGAGTGGCCCTGGGTTCAATCCTCAGTAACACACACACATACACACACACAGGTACAGAGTGCTGACCCCACTCTTGGAGTTCCTGATTCAGTGGCAACTGAGAATGCTCATGAGTCACAGCTTCCCAAGTGATACTGATGGTATTGATCTCAGAATCATACTTTGAGCACCATTGCTGTAGTCAGTTTTGCTGTCTGCCTGGCAGTGGCCTTAGAGAACCAGTCTTACAAAGTCCTGATGCAATTCCCCACTCTAAATCTCTCATATACTAGGCTAAAGCCCTGCTGCCAACATAAGTTTGTTCTCTGGGTGTAAACAGTGAGGCTTGAGACCTTTCTATCAAAATGCAGATGGTCCTGCGGAGCAGGGACATATTAAGCTAATCTGTATTACCAAGTTCAAGTTGGTTCATCTTGTTCTGTCTAGCATTATGGCAGAGGAAGCTCTTCTGAGAATGGTCATGCACCTTTAATTGCAGTACCTAGCACAGTGCTGGCACATGGTGATAATTCAGTAAACCTTTGTTGAATGATTTATAATTAAATTAGTTATTCTTGATTTAACGAGCATCCATAAAGTATCTGTTATGTGCTTTGCAGTGCCCTGACCAAGGTCTATGGGACTAGATGTGGCCTGGTAGTGGTATGAGCTCTGAGTGGGTGGGAGAGGAGTGAAGGGTCATTGCATGGGAATTAGGAAGATTGTGAGAGACCAGCTTTACCTACTTCACAGTTTTGCTCAGGATTCTTCCAAGTTCCACATTATGCAGTGTGGGTTTCCCGGCTGTTTAAAAAAACATGAACTATTTATTATCTGGTATTTTGTTATAAAGAACTCTTTTGTTAATTGGCATGCAGACATATTAGTATAATGACAGTTGAGATTTGTAAGATGGCCCTTAGGCACACACAAGGTTGTAGTGCTTCCTTAGTATTGCCAATAAAGCATTCATTACATGAGGTTCAGCATCGTTTCAATTGTGTGCGACCTTCCTTGTGCTGTATTCTGAGCTTTCACAAATTATAATCCATATTGATATAAAAAGTAGCTCTTCATCACATTATTTTTGTTAAATTAATCAAGTTTTCTTTTCCAGCTACCCTAGATAACACAGGATTTGTTGCATTATTCTAGAAATTAGTCCTTTCAACTCTACAAATACAGTGGAATTGGAGATGAATCCTAGTGCAATTTTCATATCATGAGGTGGTGTTTAGAGAAGAGTCATTATTTTAAAAATGAATTGATAGCTCAGCAGGCTTTAGATTTGCTGGGCAGGTTCCCAACTGGTAAACTGGCATTGCATCTAACTAGGGGTGCTTGCTTCATGCTTCTGTGGACTAACATTGGAAAGGAACCACCAACATTTCCAGGAGAGTTACAGTAGGCATCTCAGCAGCCCTTGTCAGATGAGACCTTCCCTAACTTGATTCTGAATTCTCCAACTTCTGTACCTTGGACTTGTTTTCAGGTTCTTATACTGTCATTTCTCTTCTTAATCAAGATCGGGGGATGCTGGAATCTAAAACCTGTCGGTTGCAGGATGATAGTCTTTTAAGTTCTTAAGGGTCAGTTTTAAACTCTGTGGAACTCTAGAGTTGGGAATGACCTGAGTGACTGTCTAGATGGCATCCAGAAGACTCCTTTTGGAGTACTGGGATTGGTAGAGCCCTTTTATACAGTGTTTATTTACTTGTTTTCTATGTCACAAATCCTGTTGACATCTAATGGATGCTATGGCCCCTTCTCTCATGAAAAAATGAGCATATAATTTTGCATTCAGTGTCAGGGGTCTGTGAATCACAATTTAAAAAGAACTACTATGCTGGAAAATTCCCACCTGTGGCCTTTGCACCTGTGGTCCCTTCTGTCTGGGGTGACTGATTGGGGATGTGCTCATTTCATTTCCTCTGTGAAGCCTTCCTTGACTTCTCTTAGCAGAATATTTTAGTCAGCCTTTTCACTGCTGTGTCTAAAGGACCTAGACAGAGCAATTGTAGGGGAGGAAATGTTTATTTGATGGCTGATGGTTTCAGAGGTCTAAGTCCATGGACAGCCAACTTCATTCCTCAGGGTTCAAGGTGAGGCAGGACATCATAGCGGAAGAGTGTAGCAGAGGGAAGTGGCTTATTTTGGTGATCAAGAAGCAGAGAGAGACTCTACTCTCCAGATACAAAATATGAACCAGATATCCCTCGCCTCAAGGAACCCCCGGTCACACCCCACCTGCCTCCAGTTACCACTTGGTTAATCCCATCAGGGATTACTTCACTGATCAGGTTAAGGCTAGAACCCAATCATTTCTCTTTCAAACCTTCTTGCATTGTCTCACACATGAGCTTTTGGGGGATCCCACATCTAAACCATAACAAAGAATGACATCCACTCCATCCCCTGGGCTCTAATAGGGCACCTTGTTTATTAGTTTATTGTAACACTTACTGTATAGCGTCAGTCTTGTTTAAAAATCCCTGCAAGGGGAGGGCCCATTATCCATGAGTTTTTTTAAATTACAAGAACATAGAACAGTATTTGTCAAAATTAGTGTCTAACACATTTGTTTCAATTAAAGTACTTTTTTTCTTTTTTAAAGGAATAATGTCTATTTTGGACTTGACTTGGAGGTTGTAGTCAGCAGAAAACCTTGAATTCTTTTAATATGCATTATTAACAGTGTTGTTTCCCCTCACTCTAATCTCACTCAGTTTAATTTTTGAGTCTAGATTCGGGACTTGGTTTATTTCAGGTACATTTGTCTCCTTGCGTTTGATCCTACTATCCATCCATCCTGTAGAGATTCTTTTCAGGTGGGGACAAGGAACTAATAATTGAGCATCCACCAAATATCAGACTCTCTGCCTTTAAACAAACCAACAAGCCAATGAGACACACGTTATTATCTGTACTTTAAATGTAAAGAAACCAAGGCTAAAGAAGATTAAGTCAGAAGAGTCAAGTTATCACCATGAAGCAGTTTCTACCATACATTGTCTCTGGAATTGGTGTGTAATGTGAACTCCTCACCCTGAGCTCTGTGTCACCTACGGCTTTGATAGGCACATGCTTTACAAAGCTCTTATTGGAATGCCTGATACGTGGACGGGATTGGGGCTCCCTTCTGCTTATCACCAGCGCATTAGCCAGTGCCCATCGATGGTTCGGCTATTCTCAGATCTGAACTATGCTTTTTAGCCAACTGACACATCTCTTATTTTGTCTGTAAAAAATATTGTGGGGGATGTCCTTGTCACATGCTTTACTGGAATCAATACATGCTTTCAGGACTATTTCACGTCTCTTTTAAGCTGGGATGTAGCAGCTTGCTTTCTCCAAAGTCCACTTTATGTATCATTTTTAGAGACTCAGACAATATTTTATTTCTTTCCCAGACAATGAAAGAATCTCAGAAATTAAAGGGATATGACACATTATCTAGTCCAATGCCCAGTTGGTGAAAGCTTTGCCTTGGAGCTCAGGATTTGCCAGTCTCTACTGGGAAATTTCGGTGTGTCAGAATGTGGCATCTGGATTCAAATCTCAGGACCACCTCTGTCACATCCTAACTGTACACCTCAGCAACCTGCTTAACCTTGCTTGTGCCTGAGATTCCTTAAACATAAAATGGGAATAGTAATTTTACCTATAGGATGAATTTGTAGGGCTTATGTGAAGTGCATAGAATAGTGTTTGGTGCATAGTAAGTCATCAATAATTGTTAGTTATTAATAGCTGATTAATTTAGGTTGATTCAGTGTTAAACCTCTGCAGCAAAGTTTTCTCTTAACAATACTGTCTCACTTCCTATGGACTCTTGGTAGCTTTTTTGCCTGAATGTTGCCAGGGGTAGTCCATGTGATTTTACTTCTGTCTAATACTTGCTTGAGCTTCAGTCTTCAGGGAGAGATGGAGCTCACTTTCCTTGCTCTGCTGATCTTGCTTTGTAAGACTGCTGTGAGGTTATCAGTGGTCAATGTCTACGAAAGCCCTTTGCAAACCTGTCAGGTATTAGCACCAGTGTTAATGTTGATGGAGTTTATAAATATCTGACACCCCCTGAGCATTTACTAGTTGCCAGATTACTGCACTGAGTGCTATCCATGGATCATTGCATTTATTCCCCATGACAATCCTATGCAGATATGCATTCTTGTTTTCTGCATTTCACAGTAGAGGGGATTAAGATATGGAGAGGTTATCTCATTTGCCTGAGATTCTGCAGTGAGAGAGAGCTGGAGGCCGGATCAGAGCCAGTATTCTTAACCACTGCAGCTAGATAGTCTTTACATGAGCCTTTTTTCCCCTTCTCAAAGTTAATGGGTTCACATTTTTTAAAAATAAGATCTAAAATGTCTTTCACAGGGGGTGGTGGCACACACTTGTAATCCCTGCTACTTAAGAGGTTGAGGCTGGAGAATGGCAAGTTTGAGGCCAGCCTGGGCAATTTAGAGACACCCTGTCTCAAAATAAGATAGAATAATAAAAAAATCCCCCAAAAAACAACAACAAAAAAAATGGTCTGGGGCTGTGTTTCAGTGATGAAGCACTTGCCTAGCATGAGTGAGCCTCTGGGTTCAACCCTCCCAGTCTTTCTCATATATAAACACACAAACAAACAAACAAACACTCATGTTTCTAATGCTGATTTTATGTCAATAGTATCCATAATGACACATTTGGATTTATAATCCAGAAAAAAAAATCTTAACAAGTGATAATGGAGCAAAATTTTCCAACCAGCTTTTGATAAAAGCATAAAAGCAGATCAGAGATTCAAAATAATCAACATCCTTAAACAAACTCACATGATTTTATTTGTGCAAAAATGGCACCCAACGCCCGGCACTGTGGCACATGCCTGTAATCCCTGTGGCTTGAGAGGCTGAGGCAGAAGGATCGCAAGTTCAAAGCCAGCCTCAGCAAAAGTGAGGTACTAAGCAACTCAGTTAGACCCTGTTTCTAAATAAAATACAAAAAATAGGGCTGGGGATGTGGCTTCGTGGTCAAGTGCCCCTGAGTTCAATCCCCAGTACCAAAAAAAAAGGGGGGGGGAGGGGCAGCCAAACATTTGAGATGGTCTGATTGATGACATATAAAGACCCTTTGACAGACCCCGCTTGGTCCCTGGGCAGATTTTCTGGTCTTCTGGCTACTCCCTGTCATCCAGGTTCTTTGCATATTTAAGGTCTCTGTCCTGTTCTATCAGAGAAGAGCATCAGAGTCGGGACCTAGGAACTGTGGAGGAAGCTTCTGAAAGGGCTAGAGTGACGTGTGTTGGAAGGGAAGCTCCAGGGCTCAAGCCCTCAGGCATTTGCCTAGTGAGCTTCATGAAGGGCATCTCTCTGCCCACCATATGGAGGGCGTTTTACCTGGGGGAACTGGTTGCTGGTGTGCATGAGAATGCAGAATTAGGATGTACCACTTGGCTTCTGGAAACCAGACAGAGCCTCAGAAGAAATTAAGGAGTGGGCCTAAAAAAGTTAAAGGCATGATCTTTCCTCTCTGCTAACTTGGGATTGTATTTGCACTGCCATTTGTGTTTGTGAAATAGCTGAGCCATATGGATGCGCAGTGTGCATGTGTTCTGGTCTGTTGAAAGGAGGAGCAGTGGAGGACGTGGGCTTGTCTGGAGGTGGAGTCGGGGGTAGATGTGGTAACGTGAGGAGGGGGCAGGTTTGAGGAATGTGGGGCCCATGTAAATTCAGAGGATCTAAGCATTTTGGCCAGATAATGCTCCTTTCTCAAAGAGTTTCATACGTATGTATTTATTTATTTTTGAGATTGCTATCTGTCCCTCACCTATCCTGGAGTTCTATGAATGAGGATACTTCTTCCTTGGGTGACCCCTTTCTTTGGTGATGATTAGAAAGTATCAGATGCCCTTCCTGAACTTACAGCCTCGGAAAGACCGGGCTCACTTTTGTCACAAATATCAGTAGACAGACTCAAGATAGCAAAGCCACGGAATAGTCAGATGCTAGGCTGTTAGAACTGTCCGGCAGCTTTCCACGCTTCTGCTTGAAAGAGGCTGGGTTCAGAAAGCCCTGCACACGCCTAAGGCCTGTCATCTCCCTTTTTCTTTTAGCTACATCTATTTTTATCCTTTTCACCAACATTCTACAGAGACCATCATCTAGGGCTGGTGAGCTTTTATTCCCAGGTGTTCAGACCTGGGAATAGATGGAGGAAACTCACCTTTAACAAATGCCCGTTGGGTCATGAGCGCTCTACAGAGTGCTTTAGAGGCAAGCATGATTTAATCCAACCTTGTGTGAAATGAAAATTGTTCTTGGTTTATAGACGATTAGCTCAAGGTCATGGGTAGGTGTGGCTGACCCACTCCGCTAGCGATTCTTTTTCATTTGCACCAAACTGACTTGGCTAGACCAGAAGAAGGTGGGTATTCTTCCTAACTATTTTTTTAGGGGGACTCTGTGTACTCCTGCATGTATGTGTGGCAGGCGTTGGGCATGAGGCTAATCCTATGGAGAAGGGAAGGATCAGTAGGCGGGAGAAGAGCAAGGATCTCTTGTCCATTATGAGTGTCATCCTGAAATGGATCTGAGATATCGTACCCTGTGTCATCAAAATGTGAACTTGGGGTAGAAATCTGGGATCTTTGCTATTTTGTCTTGCTCCTTCCTCTAAAGTTCCAGTGCCACCATACTATCTTTGCAGCTCTGCATAGGGCCTTTGATTTGAAAATGCCAGTTTTCTTTCAATATTAGCACGTCTAGTCCATTTTATCTTTTTTCCAGCCCTCAAAGCAGCCTCCCCTCAGCCCTCCCTGTTCCAGGGTACCCATCGAGTGAGTTGCAGTGTGGAGGCGGCAGCTTTCCTGACTTTTCCTTGAACTCCGACTTATTGAATGCTTCTGTTTTTGCAGCTTTTTAAGGAAATGGGGGTAGGGGGTGGTAAGGAGGCTGTGGAAAAGACTCAAGTCCTCAAAGAGTATTGCAGAAGGTTTATTTAAAAAAGCAGCCTTTGTTCATCCCCAGGCTACCATGATGAGGACCCTGGCTTTTCACTGTCTGCCTGCTAGGGAAGCTTCTAGATAACCCAGCTGGTCATGGATCACCTCTTTTTGAAAATCTAGAAATATTTCTATGGGCTTTAGACACTTTCAAGGTGTCCCCAGTGTGCCAGGATTTCCATTTCAAATGTTATTACCGGATGTCGTCGTTGGTAGCTTCACCCAAAGTGACTTCTTCCAGTTGTCATCATGGATGGACTTCCTTCTTCCCTCACTTCCCTTCCCATCATGTTCCCTGTTAGCGCCAACGGATAATAGAACATTAGAGTTACTGGGACCTAAGAGAAACTCTAATCAGACCCTTACTTATGTGTGAGAAATCTGAGGGCCAGAGATACTAAGACACTTGCCACAAGTCGCACAGTAAATGGCAGAGAATAGAATCCAGGGTTCCTAAGTGTGGGGCTCCTTTTATCTCTGTTTCTCTTCTCTTTCCTCCATACCCTTTCTCTGCTCAGTCCTCATTCCTCCAGCCTCTTCCTCTTCTTCTGAATCTTCTTTGTTGTCCTGTTAGTTAGCAGGTGTGTGTTTTGGGTGTTTATCTTGGAGCACAGGAGACTAGATACAAGGATCATAATTAACGAGAAAGAACTTAAATAATAATAATAAAAAAAGTGGAAATGGACCAGAGAGGCTGTTCATGGGGTGAAGCGACCTGGCGCAAATCCAGCGAGGCTAGGAGACGGTGATTCAGGACAATGGTTAATGTTCTTCTTTCCCCAAAAAATGTCATTGGAGAAACCACAGGATACCATAGTGGAGGACTCAGTAGCCAGTGGACTGGTGCCCAGTGTAAAAACCAAGAGCAAGTCTCAGCAGATGGCAGGATGGATGGATGCCCAGGCAAGTGCCCATCTCAGAATGTTTGCTTGGCTCTTCAGTGGCCCTGGGAAAGGCAAACCATCCAGACCTTACCTCAGGAGATGTGCTCTTTAAGAACATGGGAAGGAGGAAGAAAGCTCATATAAAAATAACCTTCAGGGCCTGGGTTGTGGCTCAGTGGCAGAGCACTGGCCTAACATGCGTGAGGCACTGGGTTCCATCCTCAGCACCACAGAAAAATAAATAAATAAACAAACAAACAAATAAAAGTATGTTTAAAAAACAGCCTACATTTTTAGAATTTTCATTTCAAGGTGGGAAGCCAGTGAGTTTTTTGTTTATTTGTGGTACTGGGGATCAAACCCAGGGCCTTGTACATGCTAGGCAGGTGCTCTACCACTGAGACCACACCCCAAGCCCTAGGGAGTTTCATTTGATTGTTTTTATGATAGTTTCCCCATATTTTCAGGGTATGGAGCTGAGAGTCAGGAGGGGTTCTGGAAAAGTTTCATTTCTCCTTTGGTCTCAGTATCTGCATCTGTAAAATGAGTGTGCTGGGATCGTTAGTAGAACGCTAAGAAGCTTTTCCCTATGCCTCTGGGATTTCAGCTTCTGCGATTGTTATGACACCAGTGAGCTTTTGTGGTGTCCAGCATCAAAAGCAGGGTTCCTTTCCCTCGCTGCACATTAGAATCATCTTGGGAACTTCTAGAAATGCTAGATTGGGATGCTTCAGAATCTCTGAAGGTAGGATACTGGGTCCTTAACTTTTCAAAGCTTTCCCAGTAAGGCTACAGTTTAGCTGGGGCTGAGATCCACTGATCTAGAGTGAAAGGTGAGCCTTTTACCTGACTTGTTTCTACTCCTTTGGAGTGTGCTTAGATCACGTGGGTTGGCTGTGGCCATACGTCTCCTGAAGGCTGTGGTGAAATAGCAGGCATCTTGGGTATGCTGTTATCTAGCCTGAGAGAACAGGGTGATTAATTCTTATGGTGCACTATATTGGCAAACCATTCACCTGTGACTGCTTTGGGCACACCAGCTGCATAGGTAACAGCTTTCTGTGATGAGCGTCATGCTCCAGACTTCCTGAATGCAGGTCTAGATAAGGGGGCGATTTGAGTCTAAGGACAGGATGAGTCATGCTCACCCAGGAGGGCCTCCAGTAGATGACTGAAGACTCTTTGGCCTTGCTTCCTACCCATACCCTTAGGAGTGTGAGGGTTGACCTGGCATGACCAACATCCCATATGGAATCTCTTCCTCTTGACAATCTCCCAGAGACGTGGAACTTATAGTAAGTGGTATGCTGGAACTGGCATGTCCTGTGTGTCTTCCTCTTCCAAGTTCCACGTTCAGTGACGTAACTCAATAACTCGAAATTGGCCGCAGAGAGAGTATTTACACCCTAAAAATTGGCAAATGTTACACACGAGGGCTTTTCTCTCTGATGTTCCATATTTATTAGCACCACATTTCATTTTACTACTTACAGTAATCCATTCACTTGTGAAGCACCAGAAGTTCTTCTCTGTATTGCCCCAGATCTGCCTCTGAGTGGGTCTCACTCTCTTTAACTTAAAGAAAATTAAAGCCCCTATTACAAGCTACCCTGGTGGATATTCAAAAGCAGCGATGATGTCTTTCAAGTCTTCCTGTTCCAAGCTGAGTCTCCTTACTTCCTCCAACATTTTCTCATGTGGTCTGCAGGCTCAGTAGGTGTCTTTGAACACTGGGGTACAGTTGCAGAATTTTCAAAGGAAAGCAAAATTTCTCCCAGAGGTGATCTATGGACTCTTTCACAGAAAGCTTTGCATTTTGTTTATATGTCCTGAGGATCCTCTGACATCCCATGACAGGAGTGTTGGTAGGAAGTGGGGTGTGCTCTGGGATGCAGCTGTTGGTTGTGACTCAGTCTTTCCCTAAAAGTGCCATTGCAGCCAGAACTCTTGAAGGGCTCAAATTTGTCAGAGTGTCATCAAAACACAAATTCTAGTTTCTGAAACAGGTTATTTCCCCACTGCTGTTTTTTTTTCTTTCAGTGGCTTTTAATGTTCCCCTTTTCATTCTTTGCTATTCCATAGCATTCAATCATTTGTCTCTGGATCACCAAAACTGTGTCGAATGACAGCCTTTTGAGTCCAGGATCCATTTAGACACGGAACAAGTGAATTTGTTAAGAGTCCTCCAGCTGTCTGAACATGAGAGGGGCATGAACAGCAAGAGAGAGAGGGAGGCAGCAGAGCCGTCTTGTTTCTCAGATCTGGCACCTGCCCTCCTTTAGGAATCGGGTGAGGATCGGGGTGGAGTTGACCCTCATAATGGTTCACAAAAATGGCAACCACGTGGCCTTCCTTTAGGAAGTAGGCAGGATCACCAGAGTAAGTAAGGTCTCTGGTCTAAAAGCAATGATAGGTGTGACATGGCTTCACAGCTCATAATGAAAGGGCAAAGCTCAGGTTCTCTCTTTTTGAGTGACCGGGTCCATCAACCTCCATAAGAGAGCAGTGGACCTGTTGAGGCAAACAGGAAGTCCTTTAGGGGTTCTTTCTGTTACGTTGCAAACATGGCTTCTTTTGTCTTTCATTCACAAGGTTTTAAATCTTTAGGAGTAACTGCAATGGCATTTCTATCTTTTTGACAGCCAGAGAGAGAGAGAGAGAGAGCCAGACAGCCAGACACAGACAGACAGACACAGCAGATGAGGAGCAAGAGACAGGAAAAGAGAGGGAGAAAGAGAGAGGGAGGTGTGGGGTGTGTGTGTGTGTGTGTGTGTGTGTGTGGTGTGTGTGTTCAGGATTGCCTGTCAGATGGTGGATTTGAACAGAGGCAGCTGTTGTCATGGTGATGGCAGGTTGCATCCCACCACCATGGAAACCAGAGTTAAAAAACTGATGTTAAGCCTTAAAGTCACATGATGCATTTTTGTTTTGTTTTGTTTTAAAAAAAGAAAAGAGATTTGGTTTTTCAATCTGATCTTTCTTTCTTTCTTTCTTCTTCTTCTTCTTTTTTTTTTAAAGATGAGATTGGTTGGTGAGAAAAATTGCGCTAAGGAAAGCAATGAGATAACAACATGGGACAACATGGAGTATGCAGATCCTCCCTGCTCATTTTTCTGCTTGTTAACAGTGCATTTCTCCTGCCAGGGGTGAGTGGGTGGGTGGGTGGGGGGAATACAGTGTGGTTTTCCATTTGCTGCCAAAGTTGTGCAGTGATAATTACACACAGAGAAGTGCAGAGCTTCAGCCCTCCTGCCTTTGAAGGTGCTGTACAGTCTACCCCTGTTGATCAGCCCAGGGTAGAGACTGGAAACCCAAAAGTGAGGGCTGAGAAAGGAGATGCAAATGGAGTGGAGGGCATGCCTTACTCCAAATATGTTGATAAATCCAGAAAATTAGCATTTCTTTTGGGGAAATTGAGGAGTTCACCTGTAACCCCTCAGAAACCCCAGGGTATGATTGGCCTCCTTTGGGCCACCCCATCTTGCCACAGGAGTGAGTGCTCAGAAATCAAGGTGGTGCACATGGAGGAGCTCCTTCTCCTATGGACAGGGACTCCTTTCGTCAGGGCTTGCCACCTAGCTGGGGCCCTCTCATCCCAGTGGTTTGCTGAGAGGCACCACGAAGCCCCTTGGACTCTAAGGGTTGCCTGCTCTTATGTCCTGGGAGAAAATCTGCCTGTGGGGAGGGGCAGACGTGAAGCTGTGGCCCGAGCCCAGGCATGCCTGTGTTTTAGGCCCAGGCGCTATCTCTTTGCTATTGCTCATCCCTCCAGGGCAGATGTATCTTCCTCAGCAGGTCCAGGGAGGAGGTGTGATCTCACCAGCATGATCTCACTGCATTTCCATCAGGGTCTACAAGAGCCAGAGCCTGCTTCTGTGGTGGTTCCAGCCTTCCTGTTCTTAGCCTTGGCCTTGGGTGTGATTAATGCCCCTTCTAATCACTGAGAAAGATTGCGTCAGAGCCATCAGCTTCATAAATCCTCCTCTGGGCACTGGTGTTTGGATCTGCTTTCCATATTCCCAGGAGGTCCTGGGCCAAATGTCTTTTCTGTCTTCCTGAGGCCCATTACCATAATTTTCTTTTAAATTCTTTATTGGGGTGGGTTGCTTCAATGTCTGCCCATAGCTGCAGCCAGCCCCCTCTCCCCTCCCCGGGCTGTGACCACTGACAGATGCTTTCCCCCAAAGCTTTGAGCCACAGCAGATGCTTCCAGATTGATTTAGTAGGATAATGAAGGCGACTGTGCATTTGTGGAGTACCTTACAGCTTTCAGAGGGTTTTCATATTCAGGCATCATTTTAGGCATTGATCCTTTTGTGTTTTTTGTTTGTTCCGTGAGCTCGGGGTGGTGGTGGCCTTCGTCTGACTCATGAGCGCTGTGTTGGGACAGCTTTTGCAGTGAGAGCCTGGCTGTGTTTTCTCATTGCCAAGTTAACATTTTTTTCCATTGCATTCTAGGTCTTGAGAAAGATCCTGATTTTTCTTATTAAAAAAAAATAGCATGGAAACCTTAAATAGCTATATTTCACTATCCTTCCTACTTCAAATATCTCTTTGGGGTAGAGCTTTTGAAAGAATGGCAGGAGAGAGAGAGGTTTTTCCCCCAAATACTGTTTTTTGAGTCAACACCACGTGTTAGAATGATATCATGTGTGGGCAAGGGAGGGGAGGAAAGAGGAGCATAGAGGCACCTAGACCATCCTCTGACACTATTAAATCTCTTAGAATTAAACATCCCCAAACAGGAGGCTCAAGGGAGAAAAGGGAATGGGCCTCCTTGGCGAGATTGTTCTGGATCTTGGGGGCATGGGTGGGCATGGCTAAAGAAGGCCGAGATGTGCCTCCCCAGAGATTGCGGGCTTTTGTAGACAACCCCAAGAGTTTCTTAGGTCCAGAATGGCCTCAGGCTGCTTCCCACATGTCCTCCCTAAGGCCCGGAGCTGGCGGAGAACACCACATTCTGCCTGCCCACCTGCTCCTAGTGCCCCTCAGCTCTTAGCACCTTCAGCTGCTTAGTTTGTGATGTCAGGAGCTCTGGAAGGTGACTTCTGAGAGCACAGGGGTCCGAGGCAGCATCCTGGTGGTAATGGAGGTGCAGGTGTCCCCTGGGGCACTCCCCATTTGCTGCTGGTGGCTTGAGTCCTTCCCAGGCCTAACCTGCACTTCAAAACTTGAGAGGTAGAGATTGGAGCAGCTCTGTTGGGTGGGGGAAATAGAAAGGCTGAGGTGCAGGCAGCCGCCAGGGCGCTGGGGGCAAGCAGACCAGCACCATGGAGCCATTGGTCAGCCCTTTCCCTTACCCCAGCTTTCTGTGCCCAAGAAGGAATTGAACAAATGACAGGTGTGCTGGCCGAGCAGGGCTGCTCAAATTAGCTGTGTTGCTAAGGAAACAAGTCAACTGGTTGAAGGAAGGAGCATTGGGTAAAGGAGATAAATCAATAAGTGAACCTATTTTTATCATTTCCCTAATGATTGTCTTGAAGCTGCTAGACAGGCAAGGGAAGGGAGAACTGCAGTCACACCAGTCCTCATTAACCAGCTCAGAGGGAGAGAGGAGAGAGGGGTGTTTGGGAAGGTTGCCAAGAAAGTTTATGAAGGGAGGCTCTTAGAGACAGGAGACAGGAGGGGGGGGCCTCTTTGCAGGATTCCAAGTGCTTTCATGGTCATTTCTGGTCCACCCCTTTGTTCTCTGGCATTTGATCTCAGAAATCTTGTACCGGACTTCCTTGACCAACACCTTCCTCTGCACCCTCAGGTTGGGGTGTTTGTTTTTTTTTTTTCTATTGGTTTGGTGTTTTTCATAACACATATTGCTTTAATTGATTTTATGATTATAAATCAATATATGCTCATTATAACATTCAGACAATGGATCAAGGAGGAAAGAAGAAAGTGAAAGTAGCCCCACTACCCAAAGAAAACTCATTATCCTTCCTTCAAGAAGAACTCCCTTCCCCCCTTTCTGTCTCTCTCTCTCTCTGAACTTTAAAGGGATCTTCTGTGCATGCTGGTTTCTTTTCTTTTCCTTTTCTTCTAATAGATAATATATGCCCACAGTACACAGTATAAAAAGTTCAAATGGGTATACAGTGGAGAGAGAATGTAGGATTCATTTTATAAGATGATTTGGGCTCTGGCTTTCTTGTGCTATTCATTTATCAAATGATTATTAATTTGTTGATCTACTAAATAACAGTTATTGGATGTCCACTCTGTGTCAAGCACCATGCTGGACGACAGTGACAGAGGAGTGAAGGGGATCTGCCCTCAGCCCCCAGGCCTCACTGCTCCTGATATCAGCTCATTTGTTCAGGAACTCAAAGCACAAGTATCCTGGACACCCAGGGTTGGAAATTCTTCTTCAAAATATGCTTTGTATCAGGCTCAGACTATTAAGGCAGGTCATTGAATTCCTGGACAGAGAATCAGAGTCCTCCCCAGACTTTCATTCTGCCTGCGATTGCCATGGTGGGTGCTGTTTTTGAGGCCCTGGCGACTTGGAGCATCCTTTGACCTTTGCAAGTCTCACCTGCAAGGTGCATTAGCTCAGCCTGGGGGCCATTACTTGCACTCTAGGCTCTTGCCTTTGGAGATGCAGCAGAGCCTCTGCTAGTCATCGCATATTACCCATTATTGGAGCAGATTCCTGTTGTTTTCACGTATGTGTTTATATACCAACAAGAGAGTGATCACTGTATTCACATTTGGGTAAAATAAAAATTTTAAGTTTATCATCGACAACACTTTTAACCCAGGAAGAACTTTGATACTTGCTTTTGAAAAAGGAAATAAGTATATTGAAGAGGTATGGGACTATTTCCAAAAAGGAAAACTAATCAATGCCATTGTATTTGATGGTAATTCTAATAACAGAAAAATTTATGCTAAGCATGTTTCATGAGTTATTTTCTTCAACCACCGTATGCTATATCAGATGTATAGTAGCATTCCCATTTTCAGATAAAATTGCCGAGGCTCAGAGTTAAATAATCAATTCAAGGCCACTGAGCTAGTCAGATTTCGAATTCAGATGGTCTGACTCCTGGGCCAAAGCTTTTAATCATGATCCTAATCTCTCATAGATGTAATTTTCTGATGCCTCGTGTCTCATGTGTATGGAGATAAAGTTGTTGGTGATTGTGATGAAGACTGGCAGGAAGAAAGGGAGGCAGCCTACAGAGGTGGGAGTGAGCAGGAGCCCTGGTCTGAGCCAGAGTTGGTGACCACACTTGTGTTTACAATGGATCCTTCATGGAGCTACTCCTCCAGGGGACACCTCACCATTCCTTTCTGCATTTAACATTTATTAAGCTCCTACTATATACCAGGCTCTCTGCTGAGCACTGCCACTAAAGAGATGGTGAACACCTGTTTTCTTTTTTCCCCTAGCACTAGGGATGAACCCAGGGGTCATTCTGCCACTGACCTGTAGCCCCAGCCATTTTTTAATTTTGAGATAGGGCTTGCTAAGTGGCTGAGGTTGGCCTTGAACTTGCAATCCTCCTGCCTCAGACTCCTGGGTCACTGAGATTATGGATGTGTACCATTATACCTGGCAAACGCCTGCTTTTACGTTGTAGTTTTGTGGGGAGATAAATAAAAGAAATAATAAAAAAATGCCATGTAAAGAGAAATGAGGTACAAGGAGAAATTTCACAGGGACATTTCAGCTTGGACATAGCCTGAGCAGAAGGGTGGGGAGAAAGGCTATACAGGAGACGGAAAAAGTGCCAAGATGTAAGATATCTTTTCTTGATGGTTTCCTCAGAAAGGGAAGTGGAAAAGAGGTTAAGACAATTTTAAAAAGGATGTAATGGTGAGTGGCTGGGGCCCAGACATGTGGCTATTTTCTTCTTCTGCCTACCTATCTTCTCCCCAAAGATTTCTGGTTCCTCCCCTTTCTTCACCTAGCCCACAGACACGTGGGATCTGTGGTCTCATCTTGTTTCCACATCAAAATCTCACCTCACATTTTTTTTTTTTTGGTACTGGTGATTGAACCCATGGGTGCTTAACCACTGAGCCATGTCCCCAGCCCTTTTTAAAAAATATTTCATTTAGAGACAAGGTCTTGCTGAGTTGCTTAGGGCCTTGCTAAGTTGCTGGGACTGGCTTTGAACTGCCTCAGCCTCCCAAGCTGCTGGGATTAGAGGCAGGTGTCACCATGCCTGGCTCACCTCACATTCTGTATATCCTAGAATGAATTCATCTGAGGCTCTAGATCTGCAAAACCTCACAGGGACATCCCTCTCCAGGACATGGGCAATTGTAAAATTTTAAGCCAAAGGATTGCTGCTTCTAATGGGTCCTGATATATCAGACAGTAGTAGGCAGAGGATTTGTCTGAGACAGGAAGTGGGACTAGGGTCCTTCCAGAGCCTGTGAGTCACCCAACTCCCACCTTTTGATTCTAGTCTCTGGGGCCTTGGGCAATACTAGTCTTGGAGACCTTGCGACTTTTCAAGCATCAGATACCTGGACAATGACAGGGAATTAACTCATCAGCCACTGGGTCTAAGGGCCCTCCTCCTGTGCTGAGTGTCCTTCAGGGATGAAGGCCGCACTTTCCAGATAAGCCTCTCACATCTTCATTTGGACTAGATGAACTTAAAGTTCCTTGCGGGGAGCTACAGACTGTGGAGGGGAGAGTGAGGAGCAGAGAGCAGGGCTGGCAGGGGAGCTGCAGCCATCAAGCAGGCATGATTGGGCAGAGTGTCCTCAGAGGCGCACAGCTGCCAGGACCTGTCTTGCCCACAGTCTCAGCACCTGGGAGTCCATGTGCTTCTAGGCTGTGGTTACCACTTTCAGGCTTTTAGGGGAAGAAGACTCATCAAAGCATCACAGACCCAAGCAGCGCCACGAGAGCTAGTGGCATCTGTAGCTTAATGAGGAAATGCTCATTCCCAGGTCTGCCTCCAGGTCAGGCCCGGCTTCTCAGATGTACTGAGCAGGTTTCTGAACTTGCATGGTGCATTCTAGCCACGGGGAAGGGCCGGGTGAGCCCCATACTTTTATGAACAGTTTTGTTGAGAGCAAGGGCCGAGGATGATATGGAAGAGGCACTAGATACACCAGTTGGAGCCACCATCCCTTCTTCTCTTCCTCATGTTGGGGCCTGGCAGTGAGACTTGCCCTGTATATCAGGGCTGTCCAAGCATGTTGCTGTGAACACCACTCCCGAGAGGTGCTCTGAAAAAAGGGGTGTGTGGTAAAACAAGTCTGGGATATGCTGTGTCCTGTTCCCAGTCCTGGGTGTGTGTGTGTGTGTGTGTGTGTGTGTGTGTGTGTGTACTGCACACAGTGGTATTAAAAGAAATCCTGGTGGGAAGAAACCTGCTTACCTCTGCTCAACCCAGGCGTTCCCTCATTTATTTCATTGCGACCTCCCATAGCACTCATATTTCATAGCCTGCATGGTAGGAATGGTGCCCTAAATGGTGCTCATTCTGTTATCATTCCTCAGGTTCCTCAGTTGTGGTTTCTGCCATGTTCTCATCTTCATTTTGCCAGATAAGTCGCGGGATTCTGGGTCTTTCCACCAGGCCATGGACAGCCTGGCCTGTTCAGGGGTCTTGTGAGATACCAGGCTCTGCCGTGGTCCCTTGACACTCTACATTTGAGAGCCGACCATGGTGGGGAGGAGCCCTCCTCTGTGATCAGTGGACTCTGGTGGCCTTGACAGGTGTGTGTGTGGGGTCTTGTCCTGGGAGGGCGCACCTGCAAGCTGGCTGTGTGCCTGCCGCATGCTTAGCTCTCAGGGCTGGTCTTGGTGTCCAGAGTGCTGCATGGAGGAGGAGTGCCCAGGGTGCTGAGGGACTTCCACACCGTGAGGCTCCCTTCCGACTGGAAGGGCTGAAGCAAGCACAGTGGGTCCAGTTTTCAGACCTGGTGGCAGGACCCACAGGGAAGCAGAGGCCTGCAGAGCTGTCCCTGGGGTCAAGGTTCAGTGAGTGCTGAAGATGTGTGGGAAGGAAGGACAGCCAGCTGCTGGAGAGTACCTGTGACTCAGAGATGCATAGTGACAGGGGGAGGACATGGAGCTGACAAATAGGAAGGAAAAGGACTTGAGGTTCCCATGCAGCCAGACACCTCTCCCTGCAGCCTCCCGTGCTAGCACCAGGTCCAGAGCAACTGGTTTGGCCTCTGGCATCTAGATATACACTTGGCCTCTGCCTGCAGAGTGCCTGGTGTCCAAACTTTCCCCAGAGATGTCCTGAGGGCTCATGTAACATTGTCATTGACACAAATATCACAGAAGGGATGGGATGGGAGGCTCTTGGGGACATATTCATGGTTTGCCCTTTTGTACTAGAAGCAGGTGATCTAGGCCCTGTGTACATCCTACAAGCCAGTCTGGGTCTGCAGGGAGACAGGAGAATGGGGTCTGCCCTTCTCTCCCTTGGCCAGATCTGCTACTCTTCTGCCTGGATTCTGGAATTTTCCAGAGCACAGGTTGCTCTGCAAGACCAGTGACCCTGGATTATGTGAGTTTGTCATAACAATAGTTGCAGAATGAAATCCCAACATGCAGAATGACTGGGCTCTGGGAGCCAGCGAGTCCCTCTTTCCCTCTTTCCTAACAGTCACCTCACCTCCCTGAGCTTGCAGCAGAATCTTCCTGCAGGAGTCAGGATGCCAGACTTGAGTCGTAGTCCTGTTTTTCAAACAGGCAGAGAGAGCCCCTCACCTGACTTCAGAAAAATATAACAGAAAAAAAAAAACCCGCATTTATTTACTTGATTTGAACATTGGTTCCTAGAGAGCTGGACTTTGCCATCTTCAGTTCAGACTCATGCCACATCTTTCTGTTCCCTGTAAAGGTCAAAGTTGAGGAGGAATTAAGCGGGGGTGGGGTGGGGTGTGTATGAAGCAATCTTCTCCTGGTCCCATGATTTATTTTTCTGAGTTTGATATTAAAGTAGAAGGGGGCTCATATGAGAAGAACGGTTTCTTTTGCAGGGGACTTTTCTTTCTCTTGGTCAAGCAGAGGTTGTAGAGAAAGCTCCAGATGTAATGACCACAGGGCAACGGTCACAACCGGGTGTCTGTTGAAGCAAGATTACATAATCCGGGGGCTTGTTACAGCATTAACCATGCTTCTCCTCTTCCCTGACTATAGCCGCCCAGGTTGGTTCCTGGCTTTGTCTTGGAATGCACTCAGTGGCTGGGTATCTGCCCTGTGCCTGACTCTATTATTCTTGGCTACTTTCTTCCCTTGGAGAAGACGCTTTGCATCCTAGACCAGTGCCAATGACCAGTTTCACATGCTAAGGACCACGCACTGTCCTGCTTGCTAACGCGAATCATGCAAACTGTGAGGGCCCACGGGGGTTGGTAAAGCTTGTTTGTTTCTGTGCACGATCATCTTGGAGGGGGTGTCCCCTCTCTCAGGTGAATTTGTTCCTTAACACCTCCTTCCCCACGCCGTTTGAGTACATGATCCTGGCCACCATCATCGCCAACTGCATCGTCCTGGCCCTGGAGCAGCATCTTCCAGAGGATGACAAGACACCCATGTCCCGAAGACTGGTATGTGCTTCTCCCTTTCTAGCCCTTTCTCTCCCTCCCTTCCTCTTCCTTGGCTCCCTTTCCTTGTTTCCATTGCCCTCCCTGCTCCCCCCACCCCCTGACAGTTCTGTGAGGAGTTTGTTCTTTGCCAAGGGACAAGTTAGTAACAAACCCCACTGGGACTTACAGGGGAGAGAGGGCACTGCAGACGGGTGTGTGTACACCGCCTGGCAGCCAGGCGAGAAAAAAGGGCAGGTGCGAGGGCCACGTGCTTCGTTCCTCTTTCCTAAGGGACTTTTGAAGTGAGAGGAGAAGGGGAGGGAGGGGGAGAGGAAAAGCAAGCTCAAGGTGTGTGTGTCGGTGGTTATGAGCTTGCTAAGAGCCAAAGTCCATATTCTCCCTCAAGAACTGATTTACTCTCCTAACGTATTGCCCCTCAAGAGAGCAGACAGACTACTTCAGACCCACATGTGTGGGTGAGTGGCTGCAGCCTGACTGTCTGGGCACGAGAGCCCTGAAGTTCTCAGCTGGTATGCAGACCAGGGGTGGAGAGCCAGCTCATTCAGTGCAAAGCCAGGGCAGCCGTCAGGGACCTTCGGGGGCAGAAGTCTGGTCCCTAGGTGTGGCCCCACATCTGTCCATTTCGACATCAGGCCCCTTGCTCTGTGTACTCCATGAAGCACAGAACATCTGCAGCCCTAGTCTCTTTGTGTTCTTCAGCACCTCACTTTCTATCTGCATGGGGCTGGCCCAGCACAGCCGGGTGGGAGGTGCCCTGGGTGAGCCTTTGTGGGTATCTGATAAAGTGCAGTCCCCGCTTACTAATACCTTTGCTCCTCGTCCCCGCAGGAGAAGACAGAACCGTATTTCATTGGGATCTTCTGCTTTGAAGCTGGGATCAAAATTGTGGCCCTGGGGTTCATCTTCCACAAGGGCTCATACCTCCGCAATGGCTGGAATGTCATGGACTTCATCGTGGTCCTCAGTGGGTGAGTCCTCTCCCTCGCTCTACTTCTTTGTGAGTGTGGGGAGCCTGTGGTGTCATGAAATGGCTGGTGCGGGGAGTCCAGGGATGGCAAGAGAGCAGACTGTGGAGCTGGGGAGAAGAAAAAGTTTAAGGTTAAGATTCCCCATGGGGCTGGTTGTTAGATGACCAGCCTTGTGTGGGGTAGGGGCAATATCTGTGGCACTGTGGAAATGCCTGTGGCTTGAGGCAGAGACCATGGGACTCCTAGGCAGCCCTGGGTTCCTATTCTTGCTTGGCTGGCTGACTGAATACCTGTTTCCCTGGGGAGGGTCCCTTTCACCAGAGCACACAGCTTGCCCTGGCCTGAGAGGCAACCCCCAGGAAGAGGCCAAAGATACAAGCAAGTGCATTTTCTCTGGGGCTTGGGGAAGACCCCAACCATATATTCTGAAATGATAATTAAGACTCAAGTACTGACAATGAAACTTTTTAATGATTTGCAGATTTATCAATAGAATAAAATTAAATTACATTAAAATGTCTGACAAGTCATTCCTTGGAAATTAATATAGTAATATAATATTGGGACTAACCCAGTGTCACAGAGCATATGTGAAGGCAGTAGGTTCAGTTAGATAGTTGATAAATCTCTTTTAGGATATGAATTGACTGTGAGGATGTTGGGCTGACCCAGGGCCATTGGCAGCAGATGCAGTGGACCGTGGCAGTGGTGGCGCTGGGCAGGCTGCATGGGGCTTCTATGGCTGTGGGTCTTTGTGTCAGGTGGCTCTTGGGCCCATGGGAGAGGAGCAGTCCTGTGTAGTGTGTCAGCAAGGGGTGTGGCATGGAAACTCCCTTATCCAGCTGCCTAACAGACAGCAATACAACCTGGAGAGGCAAAGAGGAGAGGGCACAGAAAGCTGAGTTGGAAGAACTATGGAGCCACCACTATGACTGACCAAAAGGAGAGGGGAGAAAAGAGGAGCTTGCCCTGGGGAATAGTCAGGGTAGGGAAGAGGAAAGGCTTGGGAGCCACTGCATCTGTTCATTGTCTTGTGGATGAGAAACAAGACTGATATTTTTAACCTTTCGACCAGTTGTGATTAAGTGAAAGTGAAATAGTTGAAGATATAATGCATCAAAATGTAGCTTACGAGCAGGCCAACTTTGATGAAGGGAATGGATGAAGAGTGGTGACATTCATGTTTAAAATCATCCATTGCTGCACCAAAGGATCTTATAGAGGTTATTTTTCTAAAAAAGAAAAAAGAAAACCACTTTTTAATATGCTTTAGTAAATAAAGATACATTTTCTGCACAGTGTTGCAGAAGTACACTGTCATAGAAAATGCGGCACACCTGGACAGTGTCTTACACATCTCTACAATAAATAACATATAAGCAAGGGCTACCTGAGAATCTGAGCCATTTAAAAATGTTATGATTCTGTCTGGGAGAAAAGTGCTCTGGTGCATGTGTGTACGTGAAGACGGCTTGTGCTGGGTTCTGTGTGTGTCAGAGATCATTTGAAATTTCTTGTCCAGTCGATTTATTTTTATTCTAAACCATTGTGTGTCCATTAAATACAATACAGAAAAATCAAAACAAGGATTAAGAAAAACTCCTAATTATTTTGGGGTGTTTGCTTTCTTTTCGATGCTTGTGATTTTGCTGCCTTTCTCAATAGAGTACGAGCATCTCGCATCTTCTTCCATACTTGGGTAAAAATCTGTAATGACTGATGAGCAGTTCGTTAAATAGACATACACAGCTTCGTGTTTTTGTGATTATTTGACACTTAGATTGCCTTCTGTTTTTTTGCTGTGATAAATAATGATTAAAGATGCTCTAACATATGTCTTTTGTATGTCACATTTTACCAGACGTTTTGACAGGGTAAAGTGCACTCAGTTTCTGGGTCTGCAGATTCTAAGTAGTGGCTTCAAGCAAGCACGGACAGAAAATATTTGGAAAAAAACTTGAATCTGCGCTGAACATGCATAGACTTTTTTTCTTGTCATTATTCTCTAAGCAGCACATTATAGCAACTTGTTACATAGCACTTAATGGTCTTAGGGATTATAAGTAATTTAAAGATGATTTAAAGCGTGCGGGAGGGAGGGTGTGCATAAGTCATGTGTAAATATTATGCTGTTTTATATAAGGTATGTGAGTGTGTGCAGGTTTTGGTCCCCAAGAGGTCCTGAAACCACCTGCTGTAGATGCCACAGGTCAACTGTACTTCACAGGGGGACCTGGCTGTTCTGGTGTGGGGTCTGGGAAAGGTGATGGGTGAAGGGAGGTGAGGAACCAGGCCATTTGACTGGACAAGAGAAGTCCAAAGGAGACTGTTGACAGGGTTGTCACGCTGTTGAAGGAGTGGATTCATGGGGACCTCAGGGCTCTTTTGTGGAGAAGGTCCTGGTTCCTTGCCTGTGTATTTAGGTGGTGCCCGAGAGCTGGTGTGCAGGTCAGCTGTCCCCTCTGGCTCTCTGCCCAGCCTTCTCATCTCCCTCTCCTGGTGGCTCTTCAGACTCCACTGGCTGTGTGGTGGCTTTGCTGACCCCTCCTTCCCACCTGAACCAACAGGCTTTGTTCCTGGGCCCCTCCAGACCTACTGTTTAGCCTTCTGCCCAACATCTACAGATCTCTTTCCCCTTAATTCATTCACATGGGAAGGGACTCCGGGCAAAGGGGTGGCACTCTTGCATCCCTGCTGAGGGCTCAGGCTCTAACCCTCTGGAGTGGATGACCATGTTTAGTCCTACATTCACACAGGGTGTCCATCTACCACGTTGCATCGCCTCTAGGATGCACACCATCTCTGAAGCCAGCCTGTGTCTTGCAGTGGTGGCATGGTAGAGTTTAATTTGTGACATGTTTCTTCCTTTCTTTCTCAGTGGTACGTTAAATTATGAGGCACCCTCATCACAGGGGGGTCTTCCTTTTAATGAAACATGTTGTATTGCCAACCTGGAGAGGCAGGCAGAGCAGACTTCAGGAGTGAGTCATCTTGAGTTCCCAGAAGTTAAACCATTTGCCCCAGATCACCTGCTTCTTGGTGGCAGAGCCAGGGGTTTGAATCATGCCCTTTGATCCAGGGCTGGTGGTTTTTACCCCTGCCCCAGGCAGCCCCCTCTCCAATACCCTTTTGCCTTCCTGACACCTGCACCTGCAGTAGTCCCAGCTGACAGCTCTCACTTCCCACCTCATCTCCAGGTGTCACCTCACATTTGACTCCGTGCACTCTTGAGTGACAGATGCTGCAGTGTGACACCATGCCTCAGAGCTGAGGCTGCACAATGTCTCAGCTCTCAGTGTTGATAGAGGGCGGGGGAGGGAGGGTGGGAAGGGAAATGGTACTGCAGTGTCAGGCAGCTGGCTCAGCAAAAGACCTTTCATCCTGGACCTTGGCTAGGGGTCCCGGGCCACTACCTTCTGACTGCCATCTTGACCATCTAACCTTTATTATTCTTAGGGCCTACATGTTGAGGGTGTTTATGGTTCAGAAAGTACATTTACGTTTATTACTTCATCTAATCTTCATAATCTCATAAAAAGGATATGTGAGTGTGTGCCGGTTTTGGTCCCCAAGAGGTCCTGAAACCACCTGCTGTGACACAGGTGCATCTATTTTCTGCTGCTATGGCAGAATACCTGAACTGGGCAATTTATAATGGACAGAGGTTTCTTATAATTCTAGAGGCTGCAAAGTCCAAGAAATTGGCACTGGCATCTGGAGAGGGCCTTCTTGCTGTGTCATAACATGGCGGAGGGCATCACATAACAGGATGCTCACACAAGAAAGAGAACAAAATCAGCTGGTCTCATCCATTCATCAGGAGCCTTCTCCTGCCATAACTATCCCACTATGGCAATAACAGCCATATTTATTATGGTGGTGCCTTCATGACTCAGTCACCTCTTTGAAGTCCCACCTCTTGATACTGTTACAATTAAATTAATGTTGGAAGGGGCATTTTAACCACAAAAAGGGTCTTTTTAAGCTTTTTACAGATGAAGAAACTGAGGTTCAAGGAGGGCATGTGACTTGCTAGTAGGCACTAGATTCAGGACTTGAGCCACATCTCCTGGATCCAAGTTCCTTCTTCAGTGTTATTCATTTCCACACCATCCAGCACCTCAAAACCCCAGGGCACTTTGATTTCACATTCTTTTGGTCCCCTTGAAGCCATGTGTGTTGGGGGATAGCTAGGGGCGAGTGCTCCCAGACCTCAGCTGGGCTGCATGCATGGTTTGAAGAGGACAAGAGCCCACGTGTTCCTCTTACGACTTCTCTCTGTGGCACAGAAGGATCTTACTTAGCTCTTGGTTTAATGTCAGTGGATACATAAAATATAGATCAGAAGGTCTGGCTGCTTTTGTCACTAATTGGCTTGTTTATTCACTCATTCATTTGCCCAATCATTTATTCAGCCAAACTATGATTGTTGAATGGGGGGGGGGGGGGAACTAGGACTGAGTATCACCAAAGTTAATGTGCTCTCATTTCTGCTGAAAGACATGGAGTTTATTACTTCATCTAATTTAACATTTAACAAACTTTGGTCTTACAGAACTTGGACATCTCTTTGCATTGGTAACAACTCAGGAGATGCTATTTAAACACTTGTCAGGCCATCTAGACTTGAAGTCACCGTTATATATTAGTCTTAATGAGAAGTTATAGAACCAGAAGTGGATGGATAATGATGGGGAATATAAAACTTAAGGACACTCTTAGTCCGTGGGCAAGAACAGGCCTGTGTCTCAGGACCCCTGTTCATCTCTGTGTGCCCAGTGTCTGGCATACAGAAGGTATTCAATAAATGCTAACTAGATTGAACACTTGCTCTTCCCCAGATTCTCCTGTCATCTGTAAGATACAAAGGAGAGTGCTGAGAGCTGCCCAGGGCTAGGGGAGATAAAAGGTGACCACACCTTCCCTTTGGTCTTACTGGGTTCCATTTGCCCAGCCCGCTCACATTCTGATTTCTTAGGGAAATGGAAGCTGGGGTTCACTCCTTAGGCCAGTAAAGAGGTATTGGGCTTTCAGTCCTCTGGGGCCTGCTTACTGTGTTCTCAGTCTTACCACATGGCGATTGCTTCCTGGGTGAGGGGGTGGGGTCAAGATTGAATTGTGAAGATCCAACCTTTCAGAGGTGGCTGTGGGAAGGGGAGGGGCAAATGGAGGAGAAAACTACAGTTAGTGGCAGTCACTTGGCATTTGTCATATAATAAAAGTTCCACGTATGAACCGTGTGCCAAAGACTGCATTTTATAAATATTCTTTCTAATCCAAAAATGGGGTTCCACAAGGTAAAAAATTGTTAGGTTCAATTATTACCCAGGCCCACTTTAGAGATGAGTAAGCTAAGGCACAATTTAAGTGGCTTGCTCATATCTAAATGGTTGATATAATAGTCTCCCTTTATTCACAGTTTTGCTTTTTAGTTTCAGTTACCTGTGGGCAACTGTGGTCTGAAAACATTACATACAAAATTCTAGAAACAAACAATACTTAAGTTTTAAAATGCCATTCTGAGTGGCACTATAAGATCTTGTTCCATTTTGCTCCATCCTGCCTGGGGCATTAATCATTCCTTTTTCCAGAGTATCCATGCTATATATACTACCTGCCAGGAAGATACTTAGTAGTTGCTCTGTTAACAGATCCACTTTCATGGTGGGAATTGTAGTGCTTGTGTTCAGTTTACCCTTATTTTATTTAACAATGACCCCAAGTTGCAAGAGTAGTGATGCTGGCAGTTTTACTACAGTGTGTTTTATTAATTGTTCTATTTAATTATTTTGTTATTATTGTTGATCTTTGACTATGTCTTAACATCTTTATAAATTAAAGTTTATTACAGGTATTTGTATGTAGAAAAATCCAATATATGTAGAGTTCAGTACTATCTGGAGTTTTCGGCATCCCCTGGGAATATTGGAATGGATCCCCTACAGATAAGGGGATCAATTGTATAGGATAAAGCCAGAATTTGAACCCAGACCTGTGCCTTCAGTGTTGGGCAATCTCCCTGAGCCACACTGCCCCCTGAGCTCTGAGATGGCACCAGCTGTCCCTGGGCTGCTGGAGAAATGTAGCCTTCTTATTTCCCTTGTGTGTCTTCAGCTATATATACTACCTGCCAGTAAGACACTCAGTAGTTGCTCTGTTATCAGATCCACCTTGGTGCAAAGGTAAAAGGTGTGCTGGCCTTTGCATCTAGGGAATCTTTATTTCCCATTGTATGTCAAAGTACTGGTGATGTTACAGAGCTACTCTTGAATTCAGAGTTACTCTTAGGTGGTGATACAATCTACTTTCCCATCAAAAACAAGCAGATGAGCTCAGAGCATGCTCTGCCTCAGTTTTGCCAGCATTGCAGGCAGAGATGAGCTCTTTTGGTTACTCTTCAACTGTGGGGGACACAATGCAAACCCTGGGAAGTGGGCAGGCGTGTCTGCCCACCGTCAAGGTCATCACCCCAGGCCTACGCAGTCACTTGGGAGACATTGTTGAGTACCTACAATGTTCCAGGCACACTGCTAGGTGTGGGCGGGTAAGTGTAAGCGTCCTTCCACCAGGGACAGTTGGGCCACATATCATAAACACCAAGAAGAAGGGCATCTGACCTTGCTCTGGGGTGCTGGGGAGAGCTTCTTGAAGGAAGTAACATTTAAATGGAATGTGACTCATTCCACGTGGGACTTAGCTGGACAAGGAAGGAGAAGGGTTTTGCTTGGAGAAAGAATGCTGTGTACAAAAGCTTGGAGGTAGGGAGGTATGGAGGGACCCAGACAGACAGACAGCAGGACGACTCCGGGAACTTTGGGCATGGAATAGTGAGAGACGCTGCAGGAGAGGGCAGGGTGCAGGCCAGGTTAGGCCCTGCACGGGGAACCAGAGGTAGCAGGGAAACCCTGAAAGCTTTGCACAGTGGGTGGAATCGAGTACTGATTCCGGATTCTGCATGTCTTTTTTCTTTTCTTTTTTACCCTGGAATCACTTGAGGAAAGGCATGGAAAAGAGAAGGAAGCCGTCTCTCCATTTTTTGCTGTGGTTTGAAAGAATGTGCAAAACAAGCAGACACACACACACACACACACACACACACACAGGAAACAGGGGAGAAGGGAAAGAGGAGCCAAGGCAGTGCTGCAGAAGGGCTGGGAGCTGCCATCCTGCATCCCCAGCTTCTCGCCAGTGGCATATGCAGAGTGGTTTAGCCCGAAGCCTGTTGGTAGGAGGACAATATCTGGAGCTAAATATATATCGATAGGTATTTTTAGCGGGTTTTCTGTAAGAAGGCTGCCCTAACATATGAGTTTCCCTAGCAGCTAAAGATCTAGGAAAGCACAGTTTTCCTCCGGGAGCATTGTCTCTCTAGTGCTGAGAATGTGGGGGAGGTGTTGGGAACGCAGTCCCGGGGGCCCCAGCCCAATTTACCTCCCTGTGGTGACAGTGCGAGAGCTCTGGGGGTTTATATAGCTTCTCCATCCGGGGAGCCTGGCAGGAGTCTACAGGCCAACCATTTGCTCGCCCTTTCTGCTCTAGGTGGGTAGAGCGGGGAGGAGGGGAGCCAGGGCAGAGTAGTTGGGGGTATCCAGGGGGCCTTGTCGTTTTGGAAATGGGAAACTGAGGCCGAGTGAGGACACAGGAGGGACTTGGAGGCCAGGCAGAAGACAACTGGGAACGAGCCTGGAAGCTGAGGGAGAGTTCTGGGAGTCCCTGGGCTTCGCTGCTCAGGTTTTTCTCCCAGCAGGGTTGGTGGCTGCTCCTCTGAGGGACCTCCACCTCCTCCCTGGCTTCGTGTTCATTTCTGACTCCAGGCGGTTGGGGCCCGGGAGTGCAGTTTGCTGCTGTGGCATGACCTTTTGTCAGAAGAGTGTTGCTGTTCCAATGTGTTTCCCTTCAGAGATGTAAAGACGGAAAAGATGAGGTTAGGATGCAGGGTTTTGTTTTCTTTTATCCTTTGGTCTTAGGATGTATAAGTTCGATTTGGGGGACGAGGTAGGCAAGAGGCAAAATGTGAATCTTTTAAAGTCGTCTTTCCTTAGCTCTGTACTGAGGATACACCCAGTGGTTCCAAATGTGAGTGCCAGTTAGTGGCTGACTGGGTGTTTGATTTGGGATGTCTCCTTGGGTAGTGCACAGTTTTTTGGTTTTTTTTTTTTTCCCACATATGAACTTTGTCTTTTTTCCATAGTGAGATATTAGGGGTCACCTGATTGGGTAGTTATTGAGCGCCTACTATGTTCTAAGTGCAAGACACTGGTGTTGGATGGTTTCTCATCCTGAAAGGCTTCTTGTCATCCTTGTTGGTAGCAGCTCAATTTGGAGAGAATAGAGTGGGACCTGAATTGGTTTTGGTGTCAGCAAGGAAGGAAGCTTCAAAATCCCCAGGTTTGCGACATTTAGTTTGGGACATTTTTCTCCTTATTTTTTCCTTCTATTCAGGGTGACTTAAGGAGAGAAATTATGGAAAGGTGGTTTCTGAATCAGACCACCCTCCTGGGCCTAGAGCTCCCATTTTGAGGTAGTGACGTGTAAACGTTCTTATTCCTGCACACAGGTGTATATGGAGAGAGAGGAAGGAGGGTGAAAATTCTGAGGCATGTTTACAAAATGACATGGGTGTAGCATCAATGCTCATGCTATCTATTTCCAAGATAGAATTGTGAATTAAAAAGAGTACTTTAAGTTTCCAATCTCTGGATGAAATGCATCTCCTGGTTTGGGTAGAGATGTGTGCACTTGTGTCTAGTTTGTAAATATGATCCACAATCCAGGACAGATGATCTGTTGTGAACCGTGAAAACACAATGGCATTATTTAATGTGTCACTGAAGTCGAGAAATAGCAGATATGTTGAGTGCAGAGTGGTTTTCAGAGGGAAGGGGTGAGGTGGGACAGTGCAGACGATGAGAAGACAGACAAGACAGGGTGTGCTTCCAAAAGAGAACAGGAAGACAGGTCAAGTCTGAGGTTATAAAGCTCAATCGCTGAAGTTTAGATTTGAGAGAATGATAAATTTGCCCCATTTTCCCTCATTCTTTTTTTCTCAGAGAAGAGTAAACTGAGACCCAGTTGCTTCCAGGGTCTTAAGAGATGGGATGGACAAGCTGTCTTAGAACCTGTTTCTGTAACTCCAAATCCAGGACCTGGTGCGGTCATGTCTATTCCCCTTGGTGAAAGGAGTCTGCTGCCTTTGGGTTATGATTCCAGCCATCAAGAGTGAGGTGTTAAGAAATGAGGTCCTTGATTATTTGGCTGGAACTTATATGTGCAACTTAGGTGGAAAAGAGCTTAATCTGGTGAGCTGACTGATTCAGAGCCCTGGGTGCTGGTGCTGGCCCTCACGTGCCTTCCTTCTGTGCCCCAGGAGATGCTAAACCTGCTCTGCTTCAGTTTTCTTTATGCAGCTTCATTTGTGGAATGAAGGTAACACCTGCCTTAGCTGCCTCATCAGGTCTCATGAAAAGCAAACGAATAGCAGCAGTGCTGATGGTGACAACTCCTGATTTACCCTGAGCTCACACATCTTATTTTAAATGTAGAGGGCTTCGTGTATGCAGTTGCTTACACAGCTGCGCGTTGCTGAACGGTGGGGTAACTTCTGAGACACACGTTGTTAGGCAGTGTATCATTAGGCAGGCATCGCAGATGGCTGTGACCTCACCAGGCCATCTGATATCCGGGGGCCCATTGTTGATGGAACCCTCTTCATGCAGCACAGGACTGTATTATTTTAAATACAGAACATAAGGCAAGGTCGATATTACCTCCATTTTGCAGATACGGAAAACAAAACTCAAAGGGGCGAAGTCACTCAATCAAGGCCAAATAGCTACAAAGGGTGGGATTGGCCTTTTAATTCTATCACCAACAATTCTAAAGCAGCCAGACACCCCAAAAAACAGGAGAGCCACATAATACCAAGTCAGTGAACAATAATCCTTTCCCCAGAACAGTGATATTGTGAAGATTAATGTTAAAATGTATATAAAGCATCTTGAGTGTGGTAAGAAAGGTGTAAAAATTGAAATATCCAAATTATACGATTCTGTGGACCTCACTTGGTATAGCCACTTATCTCTCTGAGACTTGCAACCACGGAGACAAATTTCACTGAAGCCTATTGCAGATTATAAAGCTATGGCTAATTAGAAATTTTCCATTTCTTGTTATTTTGTGTCAAGATCGAGATTTACTACAAGCCCATCAATAGGATATATCATTTTTCCTTTTAGGAGTGTATCTAATTTAATCAACTTGAATAAAGTCTGCAGTGGTTATAAATAAGAAGAATAAAGACATTACACGGGAAACATGGGTTTGGAAGTCTTCATTTTAAAACTTTATTTTTTAAAAATAAGTTAGTTGTCAATGGATCCATTTTATTTATTTGAGCCCAGTGCCTCACACATGCTGGGCAAGTGCTGCACCCCTGAGCCACTACTCCAGCCTCTCATTTTAAACTTCACTGGCAACACAGCGTAATGTCTTCTAGAATCCCACCTTTAGGGCCTCCCTGTCTTTGTCTCACCTTCTGGCCCCCTAGTGCCCTCCCCGCTTCTCACAAAAATGCTCACAGGTGAGAGGGGCTGCCCCTTCTCTCTCACGAGCAGGTGTCGCAGAGGAAGGCTGAGCACAAGACCCTCTTGCTTCCACAGGGATGTCCAATCCCAGAGACTGGCTCAGAGCGGGGCTGAGTTCCCAGTCCCTCCCCCATCCGTGCCTTTCATTTCCTTCCTCCTCAGCTGCCACTCTTCTGACAGGAGACTGGGTCTTGGTGACAGAATGGCAGAACAAAGGGCTCCAGGCCGTGGCTTTTCTCCGTGGCCTTTAACTCTGGGACAGTGACTGGGAGGCAGAGTGACAGGTGTGGCTGCTTCACACTTCAGGTCGCATCTGAAGTTCATGGATGATAATTCACGTCACCATGGGAAGCCCACACATTTCACCTCTGTCCCTTCCATCATTGGGGTCCGGCTAGCCCTGGGGGCCATTCCTCAGCTCAGCACCAGTTGGTGGCCATGGGGGAGCTGAACAGAACTGGGTCGGGGTGTCCACTGAGTCTGAATCAAAACTCTGAGCAAAAGGGAAACAACCAGAATAATGCATCTCTAGGAGTGAGTGGATGCACTTAGGTCTAATCCTGCCTGATGCCCAGGCATGCAATTTTGAATTTGAGGTGAGGGAAGACTTGGGAGGAGTAGCAGCTGGAAGGAAGGATAGAAGCAACCAATATCACTGATGTATCCTGTGTTCAAAGGTTGTGATGATTGCTAGGGATACAGCAGAGGAGAGAGGGTTTCTGGGGTCCTAGAGCTTGCTGTCTAGTAGAAAAGACAGATATAAAGGTGGACAGTTTAATGCTGTTTCAATTTGGATCCTAACGTAATCTGAGAGGAGGAAGGTCAAGAACCTGGTAATGACTCTGAGATCCACAACAGGTTGCATTTAGCTAGGAAAATGAAAGAAGAGGGAAGCGGCAGGATGAGGGGAGATTTCGGCAGAGGACAGGGCAGGTGTGTGTGCAGGGCTGGCGGTGGGAGGGGCCGTGGAAGTGTGGCCCGTGGTTACGGTAGCCTGGGGGAGGATGGAAAAAGAGGTGGGGACCACATCCTGAGAGGCCTCATTGGCATCTCTAGGGATTTTCAGTGGGCAGCCCTGGAATATTCCAAGGAGGACAGTGGACAGATTGGTAGGGGGGTGCACTGTTTTCTGGGAAGAGAGATCAACTTCCATGAATGACTCCAAGTCTGCTCAGGAATTAGGGATTTGGAATGAATGTCCTCAAAGAGTCCCTGTCTTCTCTTCTGCCTCCTCCTCCCAACATTGGCCCTCACCTATAATTTCATTTAACCTATTGGAGCTGCACCAAAACCCAGTCTGTAGACCTCATAATCTAGTTCATTATGTTCTAAAGATGTGTTAACCTTCCCAGAGTGGAGACATAGTCTCTGCCCTCTGAGATCACACTCTGAGCATCTCCTACCGATTCAAATAATGGATAAGAATTGATGAGTGTGTGGGATTTCATTTTTGATGTTCAGCAGAGAAATTATTTAAAAAATGCTTTGCCAAGAACATTGCTATATGATTATTATGATTTTTATTTTCCAAATAGAACAATAGTGAAAAGATCAAGCCAACCCACATGCTTGTTTATGGGATGTTTTTCTTTTCCTTGCTCCTTAAGCCCATGACACATCATAATGCTGAATCTGGATCCTAATTGAACTCTAGTTAATAACCACCCAAATTATAATATTTTGTGACTTAGGGGCTCCTTCTTGTGAGGAGCTTAAAGAGATCTGCACTTAACTGTTCCTCATTCTCCATTTGGTAAAGGGAGATATAGCCTCCCAGGTCCCTAAGTATCATGTTATTCTAGAAACAGCTCATCCAGGTGTATCTTTCCTACCTGGAATGTGGTAACAGAGAGGGGAGGCACTCTGTTCTCACCTCAGTCTTTTCTGCGGACTCTGAAATTCCACATCCTCTCTTCTGGTGAGTGCATCAAATGGACTCCTTCTTAGAGCTTTGTCTAATGACTTGGTCATCCACTTCCCCTTCTTCAGTAAGCAAATCCAGGTTTCAGGTAGGTGCTCCCTACTGGGAATCTGATCAGATCAAAGTTTAGCCAGGCAGTACTGCAAATAAAGGGGGAGGGACTTCCATGACTTCAGCTCTCCCGAGTTGTGACTGGTTTGAATCCAAACTGAAGTGAATCACCAGAGTTGTCAGGAATCAAATTTTAGAGCCATCGATTATAAAAAGTTAAGCAGGAATCTGTCTCAAGAATCACTGGTCATTTCAGTGGTTTTCAGCCTGTGGGCTCTGGGACTCGGGAGACCCTTGGGATGATTGCAGTGGATGATCAGATCTGTAGCCACATCCAGTACTGACTGTTCCCAAATGATGCTTTCCACAGATACATACCAGAGCCTAATGTTTCTGAAGTGTGTGGTTGCTGTTGTGATTTATAAATATAAATACATTTAAAAGCACTGTAGACCTCATAATACAGCTCATTATGTTCTAAAGATGTGTTGAAAGTGGCTTTTTCTTTCATCATTGAGTCAGCAGAACATCGTGGTTAAACAATTTGTAAACAAGCAAACCTGAATGGATACCTTCACTGTGCTGTTTGCTAGCTTTCTGGCCATCAGCAAGTGACCCAGCTTCTGTAAGCCTTCATGACCCCAACTGCATTAAAAAGAGGAAGAGGATGGATAATATTTATTGAACAAATTCTATGGGGTCTGTTAATCCAACTCCTCTGGAGGGTGGAGTGGGTCTTGAATTTTTGACATTAAAAAGGGAGCCTCACACTTGGAGGTAAGAACTACCCAATGCCTAGTAACAGCATATTGTTTCTGATGAAGGGCTGAGAACCAGAACTTAAAGGATGCCCTATACTGTAGTCTCTGGTTGGAAGGTCACTTGTCAGGCCTAGCTGGTATTCAGTCTTGTATAGGTGTGGTGGGAGAAGTGGAGTTAGACACAGTGCCTGTGCTTATGGGCAGAACAGTCTGACTGGAACAGAATTCACAGAGCTGTGGACCCAAGGAGTCTGGGCGCACTGCAGTGGTACACAGCCTAGTTCTAGGTTGGGTGGTCCAGTCTCTAGAAATGCCTAGAGAGAAGGATATCCGCTGGACCAATCATACCCAGATCTCTGCACAAGGTTAGGTCTTCCAAGGTCGGCCTGGGTTTCATCGTCTTTCACCATTGATCAGAACGACTTCTTGGGTAGTTCTGTTTTATTGGTTGCTTGCCTATCTTTTCCCATCTTGCACATGCATATGCACCTTGTCTTACTCTCCTAAAAGAATGCCTTGATGGGATCACTGCTTGAGAGAGGAGAGCAATATTAGATCTTTAAGGAATGTATCTTTGTTCTCTGAAACTCACCAATGGAGATTTAAAGATTCATAGCAGAGGGAGAGGCTTCCCAGAGGAAATTGAACTGGGAAAGAAGATGTAGGTCTCATCATCCTTGACCCTTGGTCAGGAGGATATGGGTTAGTGCTCTTTTATCAGATTTCTCTTAAGGGGATTTCTTTTCCTTCCCTCCCTTCCTCCATTCATTCATCCTTCCAAAAAAAACTATCTTGCATTATTTATTAAGTACCTACTGAATGTTTGGCTCTACACTGAATATAGAAAATTCCAGTAATGAACAGAACTGCAGTCTCTGCCCACATGAAGCTTACCATTAGTCCAGTTAGGGAGGAGTTTTTAAAGTTTAGTATTATGTAGCATGGGACTCTAGTGTAAGGCTCTTGCTGGGAAGAAGCCACCCAATTAGGGATTCAGTCTCCCAGCCCCTCTGCAGCTAGGTTGAGCCATGTAGCTACTCCTCGCCAGTGGGGTATGAATGAAAATTGTCTGCATCACCCACACACCAAGAAATCAAAACAACAGGAAAAGAAAGCATAGACAAGTCGTGACCTCTTCATTGTCAGCATAAGGCTTAAAAAAGAAAATGTGTGTCAATTGTCAGACATATAGGAAATGTACAATAAGTGATTTTTAAAAATTATAAATAGCATGTGTTGATTCAAGAAATATTTACTATGTATATGTAAAAAATTTTCCTGACTACTATGGATAAAAATAACTAAAATAATAAAATACCTCTCTTAAGAAGCTTTCAATCTGATGCAGAGATAATAAATGTACATAGGTAATTTTAATTTGACCTCAACATTCTTTGCTCAGGAGAAAAGATAGTGGGGATAAGTTTGTTCCATTCTGACCATTCGGCTTTCTATCTGTTTGTCTCTCCACCCTTTATTGAGTGCCTGTGAGCAGTCAGAGGATAGCAGTGGAGTTCAGTGGGGGAGATGAAATATGGGGGGAATTTGGTTTCCTTTTGCTCTCATGCAGCAATCATTGGTACTTGACCCTAGACATTAGTGGAAGTAGCCATCAAACACTCTTGCCACCTTTTTTGAACAGGCTTTGAAGTGTAAGAATGAAAAACAGTTTTATTTTTATATCATTTTATTTTTGTGCTTTATTTTTTTTCTTCAAGATACCAAAGCCCAGAGGTAATTAGCCAGCTGAGGCTATTTATAAAATGTCCACGTTGGCCTGGACATCACTACTGGTTAATATCTGTCAAACTCCAAACTCTGAGTCCCCACAGAAAAGAGATCAGGAGCTGGTTTCAGAGGGAAAAAATCAGCTTTTCCGTTTTCTAATGTCTTTTCTATCCTTAGCTCATGCCAAGGTTGAGAAGGTAGAAGTTTAGATATGAACTGTGTGCAGTTACAACAAATAAATTAGAGTCAGAAGCAAATAAATGATTGTCATGGGTCTTTGGAGAAGGAATTATTGGGGCTATACTCCTGGAATGGTCCTCAGGGGTGTCAATTATGTTGCTTCTTCCTGTAGTTTATGACTTGCATTCTGGATAGGATTCTGTAATTGGATGTAGAAGAGCTGTCCTTTTGAAAGGGAACAGGCCAGTTTGGTCCCAAGTTTGTGGCCCCGAGGAAAGGAATTTCAGAAAACAATCGCCTGAATGATTCAAGCTCCTAGGTGTTTCCTATGTATGACTATTAGAAAGGGCTCCCTAAATGAGCAATTGGCCCTTGTAGTGATGCCTGCTCAGGAGGCAGGGAGGGCAGGGTAGACATGAGAACTGGGATTATCTGGTTACTCAGGACTCTCTGCTTGATTGACAGCTGATAGTCAGTGCTCATCACATGTTTCAATGTGTTTTTTTTAATTTAATGATCACAGCAATCTTATTATGTCCACTAGATGAGGAAACTAAGGTGCTGCACTTTGTGTGTGGTTTGAGTGTGTCCTTGTGGGTTCATAGGTTGGAAGCTTGGTCCCCAGGGTGGCAGTGTTGAGAGGTGGTGAAGCCTTTATGAGATGGGACCTAGTCATTAGGGGTCCTGCTCTCAGAAGGGGTTAATGTATTTTTCCTTAGTTCTCTCAAGGGTAGGTTGTTATAAACTGAGACTGTGTCATATGTCTCTTTTTCATGTGAAAATTTTCCTTTCTGCTTCTCTGCCATGCTTGTGACCTAGCCAAGGGGACCTTCAACAGAGCCAAGCAGATGTTGGTGCCTGCTCTTGACTCTTCACGGCTATGAGTTAACTAAACCTCTTTTCTTTATAAAGTACCCAGTCTCAGGTATTGTATTATGGTGACAGAAAATGAACTAATACACAAGGTGGTTTGGTAATTTTCCCCATATTATGCTGCTGGGTTGGCGACAAGATTCAAATGGAGTAGTTGTACTCTAGAGTCCCTATTTTAACCATGATGCTATATTGCCTTCCTAATTTACATAGCCTACTGATGCCTCCTCTGGATTTTTTTTTCTTCCTAATGCATATTAACTAAGAAAGGTGAAAGGAATGATGTTTTCATTGTTATGTCAAAATTCACCAGGGAATATGAAACTCTGTTCTTGGTTTTAGTTACTGAGAAAAATGTCTTTCATTAAAGAGGATTAAAAGGACAACAGATTATTGAATTTTTAAAATGTCATTTTGATCTTGAAAACATTTTAGGCGTGTTGTCCATTTAGCACTTCAGAGTCAGTCAGTGTGACAACACAGGACAGTTTGCAGAAGGGAATAGCCAAGAATGGATTTGCATTGTTCTTCACTTGGAGTCTGAATCTGGCTCTATCACCCTGAGCAAGTTACTCAACCTCTGGACCTCAGTTTCCTCACTAGAAATTAAGGATGATGCAGGGGTTTGTGGGTATTTTATAAGGATCAGCTGCTATGACATGTAAAGTCCTTGGAACAGTGGTTTCTACATAGTAGGTTTTCAATAAACAGATATCTATCACAATTTCCTAGTTTATTGATGAGGAGAAGGAGACACAGATGAGCAGATACATTTTCTATGTTACTTTAAGACCCACAGAAATTCATGGTGTAGAAGGGATTACTGTCCCTGTCCTTCCTGTCTGTTGTTATTTGTATTGGCTGATACTAGCTTCTAAAATATATTAAATGTATTCTAGAATGTAGTGATGCCTGCTCAGGAGACAGGGAGGGCAGGAATGGACATGAGAACTGGACATGAATGGACAGAATGGACATGAGAAGGTCTTAGTCTATTTGGGATTCAGTAACAAAAATACAGATTGGTGGCTTACAAACAATGGAAGTTTGTGTCTCACAGTTCTGAAGGGTGGGAAGTCCATGAAGGCAGATTGAGCGTCTGACAAGGGCCCTTTCCTGGTTCGTAGATGGCTGGCTGTGTCCTCACATGGCAGATGGGCGAGGGAGCTCTCTGGGGTTTCTTTTATAAGGGCATTAATCCCATTTAAGGGCAGAATCCTCATGACCTAACTCCTTCCCAAAGACCGTCTCCAAACCCCATCACGTTGGGGATTAGGTGCCAACATATGGACTTGGGGATACATGCATTCAGTCTATACCATGAGCCTCTGATCCTGGAATCACACTGTGTTAAATTTGTGTCCACAGTTGTCAGTCTACCCAAGCACAGGTTTCAAAGTACAATTGAATGACTGTATTCACGGATGGAAACTCTACTTTTTATCTTTTTTTCATTTTATTTCCCATTCCCACGCCTTTGCAAGTGTATAAGCGTGCATCCACGTACAGCATTAAATTTGATTATGTATCTATAGATTTTTAATACTATGTGTAGACAACAGTTGGATAATCAAAGCAAGTCAATTCCAGTGAGAACTAGTTTGTGGCAGTAGAAAACCCATCCAGACTAAACTTGCTCAATTCTTGGTGCTGGTCTAGTGGTCTCCCTGAGCCTTTGTTTAAAAAGACTAGCTTCGAGAGGTGTTGAGGGGATCAGATGGAAGGGCCTGGGGGGAGGTGTCTGGCACCTTCATTGCTGCTGACACCTTTCCTTGTCCGCCTTCTTCCCATCCCTTCCACTTCTAGGAGTCCTGGGGCACCTTACGCAGTTATCTGAATTCAGACCCTGACATTGCAGAGAAGGGAGCACATTAAAGTTTGAAGGTGCTCCTGGGAACTGCTGTGCTAGAGGGGTGAGACGGAAGAGAAGAGAAAGAATAAGAAATAGGAATAATAAGAAATTTTGCAACTCTTGAAGAAGATAGGCACAGGCTTAAGGCTGGAGATCTACCCCGGTGTATCTATCTGTGGCCTACTTGTGGATCTGTTCCTGCCCACGATTGTGATCAAGTGTCTCTGCATCTCTATTTCATCTATGTCCTCTGACTATATGTTGTCCTGTGGAGAACTCTTGAATGCACCCAGCATGGCACCCCTAGCCACTTTGTTTCTTTATCAGTGATTTTTGTTGAAAGGATTTAAAAGCCTTTTCCTTCCTTTGGAGCAACTGTAACTTGTTTCTATAAACTGCTGCAGGGCCTGATCCCTCTGTCTTTCTGTAAGCGGCTTTAAGGGAATCTCCCTTTTCTTCTCACTTCATTAGCATCCCTAACCCCCGACCCTGACCAATTTGGTCTTTTCTTTGCTGGCAAGATCCAACCTTGAGGACTGACTGGGAATAAACTTCTCTAGGTCATTGGTCTGCAGGCAAAACCTAACCGATTCTAAATGAATGTTTGAAAATGAATTTGCCACAAAAAAGACAGTGGCTTGATCCTTATTTTACTCAGAATTCTGACCTGCTATTTAGGAGGCAGACGCATTTTCCCATAGGTCACACTAAAATTGTCTTCTATGCATTTATGTGAGAGGAGGGGGGGAGAAAATCATGTATGATTTTTGAAAGGCGCCTCCTCCTCTGGATTTATTGTATAGTAAAAGCAAAAAGTTGGGGGATTAGACATAGGGCGAGTTTCATTGTTGATTTTTGTAAGCATAATGAGACAATCTAGAAAGAACAACTTTTCATGCTACAACTTTTCTTTCCTACCAAGTGACACCTTTGCTAACATTCCCATTCCCATGAGCAGAGGCATTCTGTGGTTACCAGGTAGAGACCTTGAAGTGTGTCAGCTCCAGGCCCCGCCAGTTCCTATGAGGGGTCTCTGCAACTGCTTAACACCCCCAGCAGCAGCTTATTCATGTGCAGTTTGGAAGATCTGGGTGAATGGAGTTTAGGAAGTCTCGAACTGCTGTGGAGCACTTTTCTCCAAGGAAAGGGTTCATGATCTAATATATATATATATATACACACACACACACACATACACACACATACACACACATACACATATATATGTGGTGTGTATATATATATTTTAGTTGTAGATGGACAGAATATTTTTATTTTGTTTTATTTATTTTTATGTGGTTTGAGGATCAAACCCAGGGCTCACACTTGTGAGGCAAGTGCTCTACCACCGAGCCCCAGCCCCAGCCCCAGGGTCCACAGATTTTGATCAGGTAGAAACCATGACTCCCATTGTACGCTGAGTCCATTAAATTATTTCTAAGGAATTTATAAGATTTTGTTGTTGTTGTTACTGGGGATTGAGCTATACACCCCCTGCCCTTTTAAATTTTGATACAGGGTCTTGCTAGGTTGCCGAGGCTGGCCTTGAACTTGCAATCCTTCTACCTCTGCTTCCCAAGACACTGGGATTACAGGTGTGTGTGACTGCATCTAGCTGGAACCTATAAGCTTGAGAATGTATTTGAATTTGGTTCTTTTAGTCATCTAGACTCTTCTGTTACATCTGATGTCTGCATCAGTGCTCAGCTATAATTGGTCACTAGGACCTTAGTTTTTCTCTCGGCTTATTTCTACCATCTCTCTCAATGGTGGGTCACCATCCGTAGATCCGTAGTGGCAGTCTCCTTTCCCTGTTCTCTCAGGTGGCTTCCATATTATCACACCATAGCAGATGTGCTGTCAGTACCAGAGTGTGTGCAGGGTGAAAGGCAAGGGTCTATGCATGCTTGCCCCTGGAGCTAGTGGGAGGAGCCCGTGCCTGCAACTTCAGGGTGCATTTCCTATACCTGAGCCCATGGAGCAGAATAAAAATCTAGGCCATGGCCAAACTTTGGGCAGGGCAGTGAGTGTGTGGGTGCTGAGGCTGAGGAGAAAGGATGGCGTGGGACTAGGACTGGGGGAAGCCACTGTGCTTTTCCCTCCTGCTTCTGAGGCCGCCTGTGTTCCTTTTCCAATAACTCAGAGGAGGTTATTTTTTCTCTCTCTCTGTATTTGTTGTTTTATTTACAATAAATGAGATATTAGTACTCTGAATTGTTTTCAGGGCACGGAATTTCTTTTTCTCCAATCTGTCTTTTCTCTAGTTCCCCCCCCACACACCCCCAATGACCATCCCCCAGATAATTAGCAAAGTGTTTGGTCTTTGGTTTGGATGAATAATTGATTCAGAAGCTTTGTCAATGATTCATGGCCCATATGCTGGGCAACAGGATGTGGTGTGTGTGTGTGTGTGTGTGTGTGTGTGTGTGTGTGTGCAGCATGTCATATCAAAGGTCAGGGGCTTCTCCTTGGCTCAGTAGAGGGGCCGTGCAGACCACCCCCAGTGGTAAGCAGGTTGCACATGGTCTTTCTCTGGTGTTCTCTCAAAGGAAGAGAGTTGAAGCCTCTTCAGGAAAGATAGATTCTCTGTGGTATGCACTGCAGTTCTCGTGGACCAGTGATCGTGTTTTTGGCAGATCAATCAATGAACTGGAGTTTATCCTCTGTGAGCTAGCTACCCACCGTCTCTAGGATGGATGGATGGTTGGATTTTTTTGAGGAAAGGAGAGGTCTTGCCTTCTTTTGCATTACAGTATTTCAAACCTTCCCAGGAAGGGGACATTTTTTTTTTTTCCTTCAGATCTTAGTGAAGATGCTGGGTGCTACTGCACTAATTCTGTTTCCTCGTACAGCTCCTTCACTGGAGATGGAGACGCCTGATTACCTTCTACTCTGTAGGCAGGGCTTCCTTGTCTTTAAAGAGTGTTCTTACTACTGTGTGCATGAGACCCGGGGACTCGTGTCTTGCTTATAGAAGAGTGACATGCCCTATCTACAAAGCTTCTCTCTAGTATTCATTTTGTAGGGGAAAGTTAAGACTCCTGAATGTGTCCTGACCCTTGGAAGACAACTAAGGAGAAGTGAATCTGTTACATTATGTCTGAATCAGTTCACTGTCTCCTAGGCACCCCTCCCTCCACCCCTCTACTCTATATAAAATAGTAGAAACAGACAGTGTGTGAGTGAAATCCAGCACCCTGGTGAAGGTGGCGGTATGGTTATTGATCATTTTATTCAGGAAGTGCCTAAGATATTTCTCTATATTTCCTAATATAATTTCAAAGTTATGCTTATCATATTTAGGTCCTTAACCCATATAGAATTTATTTGTTTACATGGTGCGAAGTATGACTACACACATATGCTTTTCTATAGCATCCTAACTCTATTTAGTGAATAGGACATCTTTCCCCCACTGATTTGTATCTCATTTTTGTTTGTATACAAATTCCCATAGATATGTGCTCTGTCTCTAGGCTATCTATTAAATCCTATTAACCACTATATGTTTATAATGCTTTTTGATAACTGATACCTCTAATCTTCCATTCACATGGTTATGAAAAATTGATCGATTTTGGACATCATAGTTTCATATGAATTTAGAATTGTTAAAATCCTAAGTTTTGTCTGTAATACAGTTGATTTACTGGCTAATTTGGGAAGAATTGACATTTTCACAATGTCAAGACCTATTAATCTCTCTCTATTTTTGGATGTATTTTAGGTCTGTACCAGTTTTAGAGATTTCTCCCTTCAGGACTTTCCTGTCCTTTCTTAATACTTTTTTTCTGTGCATTTATTATCTTGCTGCTCTTGTGAACAAATTATTATTTTTTTGCATTTCCAATTAAATGTTGCTAGTGCATAGAAATGTTGTTATTTTTTATTTGTTGATGTTTTACCCTGAAATCATGAAAAACCCTTCTATTAATTAGAATCATTTGTTTATGCATTCTGTTAAATTGTGTACATAAAAAAATCACATCAAATACAAATAACTTGCACTCTATTTCCAATTAACTTACTGCATATTTCTTTTTCTTATTTTATTGCACTGGCCAGAACTTGTAGGAAGATGTTGAATAATGACAGTAATAGAGGCTGTCTTATCTTGTTCCTTGCTTTTAAAAACCTCTCTATTAAGACAGATTGTAGTGTTATAGTGAAAAACACTTTTAAAATAAATAAAGACTAACAGTTAAATTGATTTCAGTAATAGCTCAATATTTTCATTTAACTCATAAACTTAAAGGTTTGGGAATTTCATTCTGTAGGGGATTAAACATAGAAATTATGAATGCTATTGAAAATTCAGTTAAAAAGTTTAACATTAATAATAAACTGACTTGGGCTGGGGATGTGGCTCAAGCGGTAGCGCGCTTGCCTGGCATGCGCAGGGCGCTGGGTTTGACCCTCAGCACCACATAAAAATAAAATAAAGATGTGCCCACCGAAAAAACTAAAAAATAAATATTAAAAAATTCTCTCTCTCTCTCTTTAAAAAATAATAAACTGACTTATTTGGGGAGTGATCATATTTTTGTAATTTGGTTGGAACATGTTCTTATTGTATAAACAGTTTTTTCCCCCATGGAACAAAAACCTGTGGAATGAGTTGTGATGGACCCAATTCATACACCCAGATTAGGTGTGGTGTTCTTTAAATTGAAATCTAGAAGCCTTGGGCAAATAGGAACAGTGAGAAATGGAGGCAAAGAAAATCCAGCAAGTCCATAAAAAGCAAGAAGAAAGAGAAAAGAAACAATTAGAAAGCAAGGCAGGTGGAGGATACGAGAGAGAAGTTGGTCCTAACAATAGCAATCAGAACAGATGTAGATAGGCTAAACTCCGTGTGCAAGAGACAGCGATTTTAACCATTCAGCTAAGTAAAATGACTCTGGAAAGTTGGAAATAGAGCAGGAGGTAAAAGATAGGTTCCACAAATGCCAAGGAGAGGGAGTGACCATAACAGTTTTCTCTTTCAAAAAAAAAAAAAAAATCCAGGTGAGAGCATCAAGAGAGACAATGTGACTATTTAATTCTGATAAAATCAGTCAAGAAGACTTAAAAACTATGCACCATCAGAATAAATGACTTTTAAAAAATGTAAGGGTTAATACTCAGGAGAAGAATTCCAACTGGTTTTGAACAAAACCCAATGAGAATTTGGAGGTCTTTATAAAAAAGAGTTCAGTACCATTTTAGGCACTTGGGTTGATTTACAGAGCAGATCCTTATAGGCTCAAATGGTATAAACTCCGATTACAAGGGACGGCAATGTCTGATGGTCCATGTCGGATGGTCTTGTTCATTCTTGTTTATTCACCTCCCGTCTCTTCACAAAGCTTCTGTGTTCTGTTACTTTGTGGACTTATAAAAGTATTGGACACTTTTGATAAAACTTGTGTATTTAAAATTTCATGTTTGTGCATATATATATATATATATATATATATATATATATATATAATATATACCTACTCCCCAACAGAGCTGATGCACTCCCAACACAACAGACACGATTTCTTTCCCACATTCTGCCCACCCTATTCTCATCTTTTGTCCACTGTGGCTGATGACTTGTAATATCCACATGGTTATTTCTTTAAGGAAAACTTGTTTCCTCTCTCTTTGAAAACATTAGCATCTTCCCTTATTTATGATGTTCTAAAGTGTCACTAATGCCTTATATGACAGCTTTTACCTTTCTTTTTAAATGGCATTTTACAGTGGGGATGGGTCCCTATCAGTCAGACTCATAGCTTTATTCAATGTTGCTTGTGAATTATTTCCTCCTCCCTTCAAATGTTTTACCTTAATTTTAGAAATATTACCTTCTCTTTATTTTGCCGATTCTTACTTCTAGCATTCATTTTTGATCATGTTGGCGCTCTGTGAATCCTTTGTTTTTTGTTTTTATACTTCTCTCTCTGTGTTGATTTCTGGCTCAGTTCTCTAATTCAACTATTTTGCCACTTCAAACTATTTAATCATTAAAAAAATTTTCTAGTTATTATAAGTTTCACTCACACTAACTCTAGGTGATTTTAAAAAATGCTTGCAAAGTCCTCACACTTTTCTCTCAGCTGTTAGTTGTGTGTATCCATTCTCAGGGAGTCCAAGCTCCTTGATTGACAAGTTTGTTTTCTCTTTGTGGCAGTGAGTAGGCCTTTGGTGGCTCTCGATTGTCTTGTCGTCTTCTTTCTCCTGTATCTGCTCAGAGGGAAAAAGCCTGTGGCCGTGCGGAGACCTACTGAAGGGTGGCTCACTGGAACGGCCCACTGTCTGGGTGGGTCTCTCTCGGTCACAAACCATCTCTCTCACTCACCACCCAGGCCCGTTGCTGCACTTGTGCACAGACTTCTTTACTGCTGCCTGGTCCAAGGAGGTAAAGAGGAGAGTGAGGAGGAGGGAGTTAAAGTGCTTGCTTGATCTGCCTCTTACCACACCCAAGCTGTCACATGGGTGGTCACCCTTGGACCCTCCAGACCCCCGTGTCCACCCTCTGCAGACAGGAGCCCTTGTGGTATCATGCCCACATTCAGAGCAGTCCACTCTCCTCTGGGGACTGGGGGTTCTTGTTTATTTTTTAAAAATAAGATTGCATCGACTTTCTGTCCTGAGGGGATTCATCCTGATGTCTAGTCTATGGAGGATTTGCTTTTCTTCTTGTTTTCCAGAAAGTAAAATGCTTTCTAGGAATTTTGGGGAAGGAGTAGTAGTTCACAGTGTATGCTCAGCCTGCCTCTCTGAGGAAGAGGTTGGGATGACTTCTAGTCATCTCAATCAGCCTCAGTTTTCTTATGGTGGAAATGGGATGACGATGATGATGATGGTGGTGGTGATGATGGTGATGGTGATAGTGGTGATATTTAGCTAATATTTGAAAGTATGGTATCTGTTAAGCACTGTTCCAAGTACTTTTCACTGTGAATTCATCTAATCATCTAATTTCTCAACAACACTATGATGTATATTCTATTATTATCAACATTTTATGGTTGAAGAAACTGAGACATAGAGAAGTTAAGTAATTTACCCAGATACATGCCCACCTACTTCACAGGGTTAGTCTGAAGACTATGGATCTTACATATGTAAAGTATTTACTTTGTGCCTGAGACTTAGTAAATCTACAAAAGAGGGCAGCTGTTGTTTTTCTCAGAACCTACAAAGAGCTGTCTGATTTTTATGGACTAATAAATATATCTTGAATGAATGAAAAGCCACCAAATAGTTACACTCTACTTGGTCTGTAGCAGATCTTGTACAAGTAGTTGGACAGGAGGCTCTGTCCTTGTGTTTTGGGATATTGACCACTTGATTCCTGCCCTACCAGTCAACATTTTAGATTGTTATATACTGAATTTTTGGTGCTTAAAACCACTTTGACATGTTCTGCTTTGTCATTTGATGTGAGTGTAAATAGATTCGTTTACAAGGTTTTTAAAAGACAGGTCTTTTTGATGCCTCATGTTCAGAGTGTTGAAAAAGATGTTAACTTCGGCTCTGAAGGAACTTAAAATTTAATTTCCATGTACATTGGTTCTCTATACCTCCCTGGGCTCTACATTCACTGATTCAACCAACCTTGGATGGAAAATATATGAAAAAATTGCATCTGTGCTGAACATGTAGAGACTATTTTTTTGTCATTTTTCCCTAGACAATGAGGAATATTAACTATTTACATAGTATTTAGACTATAGTAAGTATCATAAGCAATGTAGAGATGATTTGAAGGATATAGGAGGATTGCATAGATTATCTGCAAATACCATTTATATAAGAAACTTGACTATTGATACACAGAATTTAGCATCTGTGGAGGGGTCTTAGAATCAACCCCCTGTGGATACTGAGGGATTAATGCACACAGACATTACATGCACATTTATATATACTGCATGAGAAAAATATCCTTCATTTGTTGGTACAGTATTGAATACTAGTGTCCTGCATCATGCCCAGTACTAAAGTACTGCTGATTAAATGCAGTCATTTTCCTGTGATGTATGTAAGTGTGTATCCATATGTAAATTAGAATGCTATCTCTGCCTTCCTAAGACCCATAATCTAATGGAAGAAAGAGATTTGTAAGATGTAATAAAAAATACATCACTATAGTCATATTCTATAGACCATATCCTGGGAGCACAGAGGAAGGAAAAGGTGACTGTGTTTTGGGAAAACCTTAGAGGGGAAGTGATATTTATTAAGCTGGGTTTTGAAGATGGGCAAGGAGTCACCAGTCATTTTTGAAAAGTAGAGGGTGTCACCTGATAACAAAGCAAACTGAAGAACAAAGTCCCAACAATCTATAAAGTGAAAATCCATTCAGTTTGGGTGCATGTAATGTTCATCTGAAAGGCTTCTGTTGAATTAAAAAAAAAAAAAAAGTCTTGCAGGATGATAAGCACCACTTTACAAAAGACCATGTGACCACCTGATTCTTGTTCAAAGCCTATCAGCGGCTCAGTGTTTCCACACGATACAGTGCAAACTCCCTCCTGCCCTGGCCACACGTAGTCTGCCCTCTAGATTTCCTGGATTAGTCACAGTTCTGCATTTTGTGATCTTTTGCACCACGCTTCTGGCTAATGCCCTCCTGCAGAGTGGCTGGGAGTGTACTTCCTCCTCATTTCCTTCCACTTTCCCGTCCCATCCCGTTGGCTAGGCCCTTCTGAACCTCATTCCTGTGGTGGACATAGTGTCTTCTACAACATAGGTTGCTCACCAGGACTTGAGTGGTTACATCGACCCAGACTCCTGTGTGCCTAGCACTTAGTAGTCAGTTTAACAGACGAATGTCTGAACAAACCCATGAATGAAAGGATAACTGACAAGAAAGGCTGAGAATCTAGGAAGACAGGCAGGTTGTTTCAAGGATGGAGGTACCATGTTGATCTCATCCTTGTCCAGTGTGGTCCTCATGAGAGGAGGCACTTGTCACTCCCAGTCTTTCCCTTCTTTTTTGATGTGCTTTGGACATTACTGATACGTACATGAGCCCTCAATTCCATGTGTCCTACAATTTCTGAATCCCACGAAAGCCTTCCTTGAATGAGTAAATGCAACCTGAAAAAACTCCTGGTTACCAGAAATCCCTTCCTAGAGCAACCACCTCTGAATATTGGTTATCAAGCCATTACATCACTGCGTGGATAGATTAAAACTTGCTCCTCTCCACAGAAGACAGATCTAGTCGAGACTTTACACTCAGTAGCTTTTTGCAAAAGTGGTGTTCAGTGAAGTTGTATTCTTTTACATAAGATCTTAAGTTAAAATAGGACAAAGGTGAAGTTAGAACCAGGATGTCTGATTTTAGGTTGCCAGTCTTGCAACAAATAAAATGTTGCCTATTTGGTCCTTTTCATCGCCGTTGACAGACAGATGCTTAATGAACACCTACTGTTGGGAGTGATGTCCTGTTGTGTGCTGGTGACAATGAGCAGTTAGAGCCTTCAGAATGCGTATAATGAGGGAGATGGAGGATCTTCTCAAATTTCACACTAATGTCTCCTCGTTACTTTGTGAGTGGATCGTAATTGCACACGTACACACAGTAAACACCAGAGGCCTTTAATTAGGTGGCTCGTCATCGAGAATTTCCCAAACTACCATCTCCACACTCCTGGGTAAGGCTGATTCCCCATGCTTGCTACTTATATTTTTTTGTCTGTGGCAAAATGGGATATTAGATAGTTTTATATATGATAGATTTTATTTCTGTGTGCCTAGCTCTTAGTAGCCATTCACTAATGCTTGATGAATATTGAATGTGCTGAATGATTGAATGACAGATGGGAAATCGGGGGGAGGGGTGGACTAGGAAGACAGGTGATCTGGGCTCAAAATATGCTCTCCCAAAATATGGCATCTTGGCATATTGAATATTTTAAGCGGAGGGAGTCGGAGAGAGTGTGTGTATGAAGGACTTTTGATCTGCATCTGAAACAGGTCATAATACCTTCCTGTGAGTCCTACCCTCCCTATTCTTGGAGGAAAGGAGCATCCTTATCTCCAGAGCTGGAAGGATACTGAGCAGAGCATGAATGAGCAGGCGTGGAGATTACTGCACGTCCCTCCTCCCTTCCACCTAATCACATTCCCCCATTACTTCCCATTCTTCATCAAACCTGGTAGAAAGGCACTCAGGTTTAATCATTTCTTGGGGCTTTCATGAAGGTTCCTGTGTCACAGAAAACATCTTAAATCAATAAAATTGTTCGCTTTTTCCCTTGATAATCTGTCTTCTGTTACAGAACTCCAGCTAAGAAATTAGAAGGGTAGAAGGAGATATTTCCCCCCCTCTACCACACAGGCAAAATATTTCAAGAATGTTCTTAAAGTTCTAGGGATTTTAAAATTTAACAGATTTCTAGGTGAAAGTGTACGTTCTATTTCAAAACCCCCAGCATTCTATTGCCACAATAATGGCATTTAAAGATATACCTGAGAAAGAGAGGGAGGGAAGTCCTAAGGACCAGGGCGAGAGGAGTCCTAGGCTCGAGGAGCTCTGAGTCTTCTGTATAATCCAGCAGGTGGACATTGAAGACAGGAGGGGGCGGGCATGGTTTCCAGCTTAGGAGTAGCAGGATTGTGGAAAGCACCAACAGAAGGAAATTGATGCTCATCTCCCAGATTGGTTAAGAACAGCCTAATTAGCTAATGAACAGTTCCAGCCCTATGTTCTGAAAAGCTGTTTCTGGGCAAGCCGCAGTGCTCAGCACAGCTGCGAGCGTGGACACGCTGCCGACCAGTGGGGGGAACACGCGCTGACTTCAGACCCGCGAAGCCTGGCCTTTTTGCACTTGACTTCAAAGAATTTCAGGAGAGCTTCTTTAGTCAACACAATGGGGAGGCGGCCGGGCACGGTGGCCTGGACCCTGCATCCAGATGGCCTGGGCTCCAGTTGCAACTGTGTATCTTACTTACAGAGTGATCTTGCCTCCTGGTCTTCCTGCCCTCCACAGGCCTTGTCCTCCCCATACTGAGATTGGTCAGTGTGACCAAGAGAATGTGGCAGGGTGAGGGTGTGACATTGGAGGCGAGGTCATCAAAGTCATTGCCTCTTCTCCCTCACTCTCTGGGTCACTTGCTGTGGGGGGAGCTAGCCATAGGTTATGAGGACATGCAGGGAGCCCTGTGGAAGGACATGTGAGGGAGGGAGACTTCTGCCAGTGCTGCATGAGTGAGCCGTCTAGGAAACCGGAATAGGCAAGTCCCCAGAGAGCTGCAGCAGTGTCCACAGCCCCACTGCACCCTCATGAGAGGTCTTGAGTGAAGGCCACCCAGGAAAGCCACGAAGCGACACATGCTGGTTGTCTTAAGCCACCAAGTTTCACCCTGCAACAAGAGATATCTCAAGCAAAAGACCTTTTAAAGAACTGGTTTAAAGGATATTGACAGCAGACTTGATTTGACAGCAGCACATCTGTCCTTTTAATTTCTTGATTTGATCTCTTGATGGACAGAATACTTTTTGTTTTAACTTTTTAAAATTTTTATTTGTTTTAATTAGTTATACACGACAGTAGAATGCATTTATGCCCTTTGATATATCATACATAGATGGGATATAACTTCTCATTTTTCTGAGTGTACATGTTGTAGAATCACATTGGTCATGTAGTCACATAAATACATAAAGTAATAATGTCTGTTTTGTTCTACTATCCTTCCTATCCCCACATCCCCTCCCCTCCCTCCCATTACTTCCCTCTACCTAATCTAACTCTATTCTTCTATAGTGTCCCCCCACCCCTACCCCCACCATTGTGAATTAGCATCTGCATATTAGAGAAAACATGCACCCTTAGGTTGTTTGGGATTGGCTTATTTTGCTTAGCATGATATTATCCGACTCCATCCATTTACTGGCAAGTGCCATGATTTCATTCTTCTTTAAAGCTGACAAATATTCCATTGATATATATACCACATTTTCTTTATTCATTCATCTATTGAAGGACACCAGTGTTGGTTCCATAATTTAGTTATTGTGAATTGAATTACTATAAACATTGATGTGGCTGCATTACTGTAGTATGCTGGTTTTAAGTCCTTTGGGTCTGAACCGAGAAGTGGGATAGCTGGGTGAACAGAATACTTTTAAAATGATGTTTCCCAAAGTAACTTCTGAGGAACCCTGGTTCTACAAGATGCTGTAGTTTGAAGCTTATAGAAGTAGGGGAATTGCTGCACACAAGTCATGTTGCTCATAAGCATTTCAAAGAATTTGGGGGGAAATAAAGGTTGCAAAATGGTTAAAAAAGAAAAAAGATCTGAGAAATCTTGAGTAAAGGTTTTTGTTGATTTGGTTAGCCCAGTGTTTCCCAAACTTATATTACCAAGGAATTTCTTTATGAAATTGCTCTCAGTGAAGCACCAGGGGACACTTTGTAAGAAACACTGCTCTACAGCACTGATTCCCTGGCTTAAACCTGACTCAGGGTCATCTGGGACGTTTATTAGAGCACAGATAGCTGGGCCACACTCCCAGAAGTTCTGATGCAGGAGATGAAGGGGTGAGAATTTGCATTTCCCGTAAGAGCCCTGGTGATCCTGATGTTGCTGGTGTGTGTGTGTGTGTATGAGTACCATGCTTTAAGAAGCAATATCCACTAGGGTTCCAGGCTCCTTAGTAAAAGCTTTAAAGAATGAGTGTGCAAATGTCTGATAAGCACATGAAAAGGTGCTCAACATCTGTTAAGGATCGAATGTTTGTGACACTGACCAAAATTCATACACGGAAACTCTAGTCCCTAATATGATACTATTTGGAAATGAGGCCTTTCAGAGGTATGAGGTCAGGAAGATGGAGTCCTCATGATGGGGTTAATGTCCTCAAGAAGAGACAGGACAGTGTTTGCTTCCTCACCCCAAATTTTCGCTGTGTCAGGATAGCGAGAGATCCTCTGCAAACTAAGAAGAGGATGCTCACTGGGAATCTAATTGGCCAGCACCTTAATCTTGAACCTCTTGTCTTCCAGAATTGATTTCTCTCATGTAAGCCATGTAGGTGGTGCTATTTGTCCCCATAGCCAAAACTAAGACAGCATTATTACCATTAGGGAAGTGCAAATAAAAGCCACAGTGAGATATTATCACCACTTATTAGGAGGGTAAAAAAGAAAAAGTTGCACAATAACAAGTGGGAGACGGGAATGTGGTGAAGTTGGGATCCTCAAACATTGTTGCTGGAAATATAAGATAATGTGGTCTTTTTTAAAAAAATAGTTTGTGTTAGTTTCTTAAAAGTTAAAAATAAAGCTACTGGATGACCGGGCTATTTCACTCCTAGACATAAGCTTAAGAGAAATGAAAATATATGTCCATACAAAAACTTGTCCAAATGCCCATAAGTAGCATTATTCAGAATAACCAAGCAGCAGTGACCACCTAAGTATCTATTAGCTGATAAAGGAATAAATAGACTTGGTCAACCAAGTGAAATACTATTCAACAATGAAAAGGCATGCAGCGCTAGCATATTGCCATGACATGGGTGAACCTTGAAAACATTATGTTAAGGGAAAAAAGTCCTTCACAATGGGCCATGTATTTCATGATCCTATTTATATGGAAAAGTTCAAAATAGGAAGATCCATAGAGAGGGAGAAGAGAGAGGTTCTGAGAGGCTGGGGAAGTGGGCTGGGGAGCTCTGTTGGGAAAGTACATAAACATGCATGGGGCTGACCTAATGGACTCCAGGCACAGTTCCCTAGGAAGGAGGGATGGAAACTAGTGCTGGGGTGGAGCCTTAGCTGTCTCTGAAGGGTCCATGGTTTTAACATGGTTTCGGAAGTTTCTTTTGGAAGTGGTAAAATTAGATAGTGGTGGTGGTTGCACAACTCTGAACAGGCTAGAAACCACTGGAATTGTACTAGCCTGGAGGTTGGATTTTTTGCTTATTATAACTCAGTAAATTTGCTATGAAAAAAGAATGCATACAGCTTCTAAGGACAGCAACACAAATACAAATACCAGTTACAGTACATTTGTGACTGTTTTACTCTACAGAGTGCCACCGACTGGGTACCAGTGGTGGCAGTGGTGGGCTGGTTCAAACTGGAATTTAGATTTGGAGGGCCTGTGAGCTCTCTTCTCTCTCTGCTTCCCTCCTGTGAAGATAAGAGATGTTTGTTGTTGTTCTGTGTGTCACTGAGCAAGCTGTGGGGACATGATGGAGAAGCTGGCTGCCCCTAGACAGTTTGGTAATTGAAGAGATCCACAAACCCTGCTTCAGATCTGTCAGATACCTGGGGCAGCAAATGACAGGTAGCAATTTAAAGGGCCACCACTCCTAGGGTTTGGTCCTTTGCGTTGGTCATTGTGGTGGTTTTGCATTTTAAGATGGCTTAAAGTCCTAAGCTGGCACAGAGGTTCTCAAAGCTTTGTGTGCATCGACGTCACCTAGGGTCCTCGAGGACGTTGAGCTGGGCATCGTGGTGTACAACTGTAATTGCACACCTGGAATCCCAGCCACTGTAGAGGTTGGGGCAGGAGGATCACGAATTCAAGGTCAGCCTTGGCAACTTAGTGAGACTCTGTCCCTAAATAAATAAATAAATAAATAGGTCCAGGGATGTAGCTCACTGGTAGAGCACCTGTGGGTTCAGTCCCCAGCATGAGGTAGGGAGGAGGGGAAAGCTGTCCTTGCCCCAGAGGGTCAGGAATCTGCTTATTCAGTCGATTGCCCAGGTAATTCTGATGCAGGTGGCTCATGGCCCACAGTGAAAACATGCAAGGTAGAAAAATGTCCAGCTCTATTGGGAAAGTACATAAATATGCATGGGGCTGACCTAATGGACTTCAGGACACAGTTCCCTAGGAAGGAGGGGATGGAAACTAGTGCTGGGGTGGAGCCTTAGCTGTCTCTGAAGGGTCCATGGTTTTAACAAATAGCTTGAAACAAATAACAGAATTTGCCAACCCCGTAATAGAGAGCACCGTGTTCCTGTGTCTTTGCATTATTCTTTCAGTATCTACATGATTTCATGAGAACATTAAAGTGTCCTGTAATCTTTGGGACCATAGATGATGGGTCTGCCTGGGGGCTAACCAAGGTGGAAAGGGGAGTGCTCCAGCTGCTGGTGTCCCATTCCCTGGGGCTGTGGGTGACCGTGGTGCCCTCAGCTTGGGGGCCACCTGGGCTGACTCCCCTACTCTTCTCCACCTGTGGGCCTTCTGCGCATGAGGGGTCTGTCCTCCAATGCTCCGGGCTCCCTGCTGGCTGCCCATTTGGGCAGGACACACACACTGGAGGAGCAGCAGGAGAGAACTTCCCCTGAGAGAACAGGAGGAGGGGAGGAACAGCAAACCGCAGCGCTCTGCCCTGCCCGCCGGGGGACTTCCGCTTGGGGAATTTGGGTGGGTTCCTGATTTGGACCACAGTTCTTACCACCTGCCTTCCTTTGTCCTCATAGCTTTCAGGACCCCCTGCCTTTCCCTCCTGCCTCCAGGGGAGAGGGCCTTTGTTTCTTGACCCAGGGCTGTTTCCCAGGACCACAGTCCAGTTGCTTTCTTGGCTGCTCCTTCAAAGGTGTTCTCTCCTTGGACCCTGTTACAGGGCCGATGTGCAGGGGATGAAGGGAAGGTTCTGAGCCTGCAGGATCTTCTTGTGGTGTGGGAGGGGTGGGGGTTGCAGGATGCCAGGAAGGCCAGCCCTAGCGGGGAGGTGATGGGGCAGGTGACAGGAAGCAGCAGCTGGCCATGAGTGTTTTGTAAAGGGAAAACACATCAGCAGAGGAAGGCTTGGCCCAGTCGTCAAGTGGTCTGGGGTGTCTGGGAGACTGGCCACTGTGGGCAGTCCTGTAGGGGAGGGAGCTTGGCAGACAGCTGTGGCCTGGACTTAGATTCCCCGGGCTCTTACCAGCTTCCTCCTTCCCTCAACCTTGGTTCTACTGCTGGGAGGGGGAGGAGGGATGGGGAGGGATGGGGGAGGGGGAGGAGGAGTGGGAGGGGGTTGTCCTCCGTGGAGGATGTGTGTGTGTGTGTGTGTGTGTATATATGGAAGATGCTGCCAGACCCCGCCTACCGTCCCTCCCTTTCCTGGGCCCTTGGCCTCCCCACTTAACCCCCACTGGGCTTGTGCTTTCTCTTTACTCTCCTGCATTGTCCCCCTGCATTGACCATCTGCTGGGTGGTCTTCTGTTTGATGGCTTTTAAAGTTTCTAAAGTTACACGAGGGACCTTGGCAAGGGGAGAAGGGGGTTTTCCCCTAGATAACTGCAGACCATCATTCTGCCCACCTCTAGTACTAGCCACTGCGCGTGGCCTGCTGTTACACCTGTTCTCTCATTTTTTGCTGAGGGTCCTTGGAGACTGTGCACAGCCCCGGCTCCTGCTCTGCCTCTTCATGACCACTGTCCATCTCTGGGAACACAAGATGCTCAGGGCATAAGCACTAGGCCATTTCCCACCCTGGGATTTGGGGTGTTGGCCCAGGGTCAGCAGGGGCAAGGTGGGGACTCACGGCTCTCCTGAGTTCTGAATACCTGGCACTTTTCTGAGACCTGCCTTTTTTGAAAACGAGTGATCTGATCTTCCTTTCAGCATCCTGGCCACCCACACGCAGCCTCATCACCTTGTAGCTTGACCTCTCAGTGGCTTCTGGCCTTGGCTTCCCAGTTTCAGTCCATTGACAGTGGTGAGAATGTCCTTCAAGTCCCTTCTCCAGTGGGACACCTTCCCATCTGATGGCTTCCTTTGCCTGGCCTTCATCTGCTGCCTTCCGCATGGCCTTCCGCACCCTCGCAGTGGTGGTGCTGCCCTTACGATGGCAGTTCCCATCCCTGCCCTGGACACTGCAGCCACCTACTGGGCTCTGCTCCCCTCTGTACTCTGTCACACCCCTGCTCATGATCTGCCTCCTCTGAGAGCCCATCCCTTCTCCCTTCTTGCTCATTTCCTGTGCATCCTTCCTGTCTCTTCCTCTTCAAGCCTTGCACTGTGACATCAGCCAGTCCTTTTGCATCCAGAGCCACCGTTCATTAGAACTGGAAGGGGCTTTGGAGATTCTTGAGTCCAGCTTCTCTCCAGAGGCCCAGAGAGGGGGAGGAATCTGCCTGTGACTACCCAGCGGGTCATTCCAGCACCAGGCCTCTCATTCCTCATGCAGGGTGCTTAGAACATGTCACAACGTGCTACCTGAAGATGGGAGGAAGTGTCCTCGCCCACAGCTAACTGGGATGTTGTCATCCCCAGCAGCCGAGATGCAGAGCCAGTAAACAACAGTGTTTGTGGAGGGCTTCTTATTCATCGCCTCTGCCACAGATTAGCACTTTATTATAGCCTGTTCTCATTCCTCTTGTCGGTTCCACACATGAGCCCTTTATTACATCAGAATATAACACTGTCTTGTTTGCTAATTACTTCATGCATGGGAGTCAAAACTGTTCTAAATTTTTTTTCTCTTGTTTTTCTTTTTGTAACCCACAGCATCTCGCACAGTTCCAGGCTTGGAGCGGAGCTCACTATCTACTTGCTAATTCACTGTGTTTCAAGGACAGTTCTAGGCAGGGCTCACATAGGAGTCTTAGTTAAGATGAAGCCCTGCCCACCCACACCACTGTGGGCTCTGCCTTCCTTCTTGATCTGAGTCTTTCCAGAGCCACCTGGTTAGAGCCCCTTTGTTCTCAGAACACTTAGTACCTTTATTGTTGCTCATATCATATGGACAATTATGTACAGATCCTGTCCCCTCCTAGATTCTGAGTTTCTGGGGACACTAAGAAATCTTTCTTGGTATGGTTCATGGTTTGCTTTGGCCACACAGTGCTTTGCATTTGGTTGTTTAATACCAGGTCATTGGATTGAATATTATAAGTAATGACACAGTTAACACCGTCTTACCCGCATGTGGTCTATCTGCACAACCGAGGGCCTCTTCTATACTGTGGCCAAACCCCAGCCTGGGACTCAGGCCAGGCTGGGAGGGTTTGGGATGATTTCCAGATGAGCAGAGATAGTTCTGTGTCTCTGAGTATCTCTCTAACTGCAGCTCAAAGCCAAATATGCAATAAATTACTTTGGTCGTATCCATCATGTTTGGTTGGCTAAGCCACTTCCTCCATCAGCCCAGATAATAAAGAGATGACGTTTTTATTGTTTACTCTGTGGCACAGAGAATAAAGCAAGTCCCAGTTCACAAGGCACAGCAGCATTTTCTAAGCACACAGGGTAAAACCGCCTGGGAAGGACAGGCATGTCTTAGAGGAACAGAAAGGAAAAACCAGATGTGAAGAAGAATCATGTTTCATTAATTCTCAGCCTCTGAGAGCTGAAAAGTCTAACTTCATTTTATAAATAAAGAAACTGAGGCCTGAGAAAGGAAAGCAGCCCCAAGTCATAGAGCTGGAAGGAGTGTGTTCTGGATAAACAGGACGAGCGAGCGCTGGCTCCTGGAAGGCTTTTCCTAATACCACAGTCCCACCAAGTTCTTAGGGGAGCTGTTTCCCAATGGGATTGTCAAGCAGAGCTTGGAGGGCATTAAGGTGCAAATGGAGGTAGATGGATCAGAATGGGGGTCCAAAGAATCATCAGGGCTGGAGAGATAAGGGGCAGGAAGGGCTGAAGAGAGAGAGGGCTGGGGGTCATTGGCTTCTGACTCTGGAGACTAGTCCTGTTTGGAAAGAGCAATAAGTCGAATAGGAAGTCCAAGGTCATGCCGTGAGTCAGGTGGGGAGCTGTAGACACCTCAGCTCACCTCTTGGATATTCCTTATCTCTTTCCCTTATAATGATATCGCCTCAAGGTTTCAGAGCTTTCTGGGAACTTCTGGAGAGTGAATCTGTCCAAAGGGAGAATATGGAAGAGAGGAGTTACCCTTGGGTTCCTGCCCTGCTTTCAGGAACCAGGGCTATGGCAGGCTTCTGCAGAAGGAGTTCAGGGGTTGTGGGGGCTGGGAAAGAAAGCCTCAGAGAGGGAACACAGTTAGAGCTCTGTGCACCTGGTACCAGATCTAGCTAAACCAGCTGGCAGGAACATGAGGGTCTTAGGTGTCGTGATAACATGTTTAGATTTTATCATAAAGGCAACAGAGGTATCTTTAGGTTTAAAGAATCCTTGGTGCGCTGGACCTCCAACTCCCACAGGCTGGGACTCTTACTCTGGTGCATGAGGCTCTGTTGGCAGAAGGGGGTCTAGGGAAGAAAGGAGTGAGGCTGGAGCTGGAAGGACCAGTTAGGAGACTGCCTCTTACATTTATTTTAATATATTATTTTTAGTTGTAGTTGGACACGGTACCTTTATTTTATTTCTTTGGTGCTGAGGATCGTAAGCAGTGCCTCGCATGTGCTAGGTGAGTGCTCTACTGCTGAGCCACAACCCCAGCCCTGTCTCTTACATTTTTGCTGTCTATAAAAAAAAAAAATGAAGCTTGGGACCAAGGAATAGGAGACAGGTGTAGGAGATACTTAGGGATCTTTAAACTGGGTGTTGAGGGCAAGGGAAGAAGCACACCTGAAGCCCAGGACAGGAGCCTGGCAGCTCTGCGTGGTGGGGAAGGCATGAGGATGATTCTGGCTTTGTGAGTTGGCCTGCCTTTCAGATCCCTGGGTAAGTGCTCTGCTGGGAAGGCGGGGGCTCAAGGCAGGGGCTGTGCGGCCTCTGGGATTCATCATTGTATGGTGGTAGTTAAAACCCAGACATCAGTCAGATTGCCCCAGGAGAGTGGGCTATGGGAGAGAGAAGAGGCCAAGGACAGGCCCCAGGGGATCCCTGCGTTCAATGGGATGTGGAAAAGATGGTGACCTGGGGTGGAGGCTGTCAGGGAGCCGCAGAGAGGGAGGAGGTGGTGGAGACCATTAGCAGGGAAATGAAAGGAGAAAGAGTAGACAGAAGAAGGGAATAGTTACCAGGGTCAAATGTGAGGGAAAAGCTCATTGTTGGCATTTGTCTGAGAAATCTTGACCTTTTCCTATTCCCTTGCTGGAAATAAATGCTTTTTTTTTTTTTTTTTTTTTTTTTTAACAGGCAGTAACATACAGGGAATGGAATCATTATTGCTCTGTGTCTTAAGAGTCCATTCCTAACGTCCCTTTTTGTTCTGGGGTTTTGTCAATTGGCATGGAAATGATCATCCTTGGGCAGTTCCCACTTAGGCAGAGAAGGGACCCGTTGTGAGGAATCCGTGCCTTCATTTTAGCAAGACTCTCAGAGCTCCTTGGAAGGCAAGCTTTATTTCTACAAAAATGGAAAGTATTATTATTATTACATCTTCATGCTGTGTCAGAGCCAAAACCCTAGACTCCTCAATATTGTATTTATTTTTCTTTTGTAGGGGTGGGGAAGAATGGGACATTTAGGTTGCTAAGTGATTGTGCTTCTAAAAATAATGAGATTCCCCAGTGGCTCCTCCTCCTGTTGTTTTGGTTAGAGTAAGAGGATGCCAAGGTCAAGTCCTGGATGAAGAGACCGGCCATGTCTTCAGGTGGCCTCAGAGCATCCTGTCGGGGAAGGACAGGATCAACTCTCCCTTTTGGATCTTCCTAACTGCATCCCCTTAAGGCCCACTAGTTTGAGAAATTGCAGGAAAATCTGGGCCTCCCCCTGCTTGAATCAAGAGCCTTGCTGAGGCAGGCAGGCCTGGTGGTTGCTATGGTGATGGTGGGTGGTTGGGGGAGGTAGTGATGCAGCATTTGGCCTGTGTGACTGAGGTCCCCAATGCAGGCTGCTTGGAGCTGGGGCTCCTGATGCTCTTAGCAGTTCTTTTAGGATTCCAGAGAGTCACTTGCTGCAGTGTTGAAATCTTCAGACTGCAAACCGGCTCAACCAGCTGAACTTTCAGCATTGATATGCATCTTGCAGGCCCTGGGAGGTGTTCACAGGATTAGGTCTCTGCATGGATCTTGGTGGGGGAAGGGGTGTGCAGAAGAGAGCTCTGTGCCAGGGGAAAGGGTTTGGGATGGTAGACTGAGGATTGAAGAATGCCCCTATGATTATCCAGTTCATCAACATCCCTGATAGCTGGACACAGAGCCCCGGGCTCATCACACCATTCCATTGTTGGATTGGGTCCGAGGTTTCTCTCCCTCCCTTTGGCAAAATCTAGCCCCTTGTGATTTGATCTGCAGGTTCACATTATGCAGAATAGCCTTTCATCCAAGTGCCATTTACTTGTTAGCAACCGAAACATTCATACTTTTCTCAGTTTCTTCTCACCTGACATTTCAAGATATCTTGCCATGCCTCCAACCCCCAAGTTTCTCAATATTACTCTTAAAATATGATACCCAGATGGAGCACAGTGTTCTAACTGGTCTAAGTAATGTAAAGTACTTTAGGATTGATGCCACTACAAGTTTGTGAACAGTTGGAGTTATTTGTAGTCCCCTGATCACACCATTGGCTGATAGGAAGCCCGTCATTATCTATTATTACCACATCTTCTACATATGAATGGCTGACTCTGTCCTCTACCTTTGTACTTTTTTGCTGTTATCATTTAAGTTTTTGATAAATATGTTGAAATTGACAGAAATAATGACAGATCACAGTGGCACAACTCTAAAGGCCTCCCTGCAGGTTGAAATCATAGCATAATAATATTAATAACGACAGTTTGTTGCTTAGCTATCAATCACAGATCTTCTGAGACGGTAGCTATCATTATCATTATTTGACGGATGGGGAAGTAGAACCATAGAGGGGTTGGGTAAGTTGTACAAGGTCATACAGCTCCAAGTAGCAAAGTCAGTATTTGAATTCAGTGTTTTATTAAGAAAATTTGGGGAACATTTTTCAAATGACAGAAACTCACTACTGTTGTGATGATATACAGTGTAAGCAATCTAGTCGAGGGGCTTGCTGAGATCCTGAGAAGCCAAATCTTTACTATTTTCTGATGGATTCATCCAATAATCCTGTTTTTAAAAGAAACAAGATTAGCTTGGATCAGTTTATTGTGAGCAACCCCCATGCCTAATTCCTGATCATGAGAAGCAATGATAGTAGTGATAGTGACAGTCCCCACATCACTGACTCTGCATTGTGTTGAGTCCTGAGCTAAGCTTGTCCTGTGCATTATTTAATCATCTTGTTTTCTCATTGCTCCCAAACTCTGCAGCAATGTACTGCTGAACTCTTCTGAGATTGACAGTGAGCTCACTGGTTATCGTTTTAGAATCTTCATTCTGGAAATCAAGACATTTGCTGTGGTTTCCAAGGCCTCTGTTTTTATCCCATTTCTCACAAGCTGCCAGTCTGAATGTTCTGGCAGTGTTGGTTCTAAATGAGCATTGAACTTGGGAGCTGGAGACTGGTTTCAAGTCTGTGGCTTTTATCTATAAGACTAACTGCAAATCATTCAACCTTCTTGAGCTTTGGTTTCTTCCTCTTTAATGGGGCACAACAATCCCTCTGCAGAACATTTCTAAGCCTAGTGAATGCTCGCTTATATGGGAAGATATTTACAGAAAAGTGCTTCTCAGACTTCAAAGTCCTAATGTGTTTAAGCTTGTTATTAATAAAAATGGCTAGGTACTTTTCTTTAGATTGTCTCTGACCTGGGTTTCACCTTTGACTTAACAGAATTGGTCTTACCTTTTTAGTTATTTTTTTAAATTTACAGTACACTCAGAAGAGTGGCTGAATATTGTTTGCTAGAGGCTGAAATAGGTGCCCTTCAGTGTCCTCCCTACTGAATCGTGCTGGGAAGCAAGACGGGGACTCATAGACTCAAGAGAAAGGGGAATTCTTTGAGAGTTCCCTCAGCCACAGCACACCTTCCTGGCCACCCCCAGTCAGCAGAAATCTCAAAGAAGCAGGCCACATTAATCCTGGGGGGAAGGGACCCTATTCATGGATTGTTTTTTTCCCTTTTCCTTCCACCCTGCTCAGCCTCAGCAGGCTCCCCTGGTGCCAGGACCTACCCTCTTGTGTTCCTGATCTGGGCTTTTGGAAGACATGGTCCACTAGACTGTAAACTCTACGGAGCTGGGAAATAGGGAATATTTTCATTAATATAACATCAGCATCTGTGCCTGCCGGAACGCATGAGCAGAGAAATGAAAGGGAGGAATCTTTTCCACTCCAGCTGTGGCTCCTGCCAGCCTGGGCGGCGTGTACCCTTCTTAAGCTTTGTGAGGAGGAAAGAAGTTCAGAAAAGCTCCTCCCGTCTTTAGTCCTGGAGCTCTGTCTGAAGACACCGCCGTTCTGAGACTGATGGAGACATGGCCTGGACTAGCAAACGGTTTGGGAGTGGCTTGTGCAGCTTGGGTTCTCCAGCTACTGAAACCAGCTCTGTGTAGCCAGTTGTGACCAAGGGTCCTCCTTCACCCCAAGGACATGGACAAAGTGATAGGCCCTGTGGTGTAAGGATGCAGCACAGGCTTTCTGGTGTATGTGGTTACACACAGAGGAGTCCAGGCCGTCTTCGTCCCAGATGCCTGCAGCGTGGCATTGGCACCCCTTGTCCTCCTGGATGGAAGGGGTTCAGTGTACCTTGAGGCGGGGTTCTTGACCCCAGGACAGTGTATTCTCCTACATTTTCATTCCATAGTATCCCCGAGAGGTACCCTTGCTTCTTTTGTCCCTACAGCAGCGATAAATAAAGAAGTGAAGTTGCAGGCTGTGTTCACTATTGCAGAAGCTCTTAAGTGAGGAAAGGGGCTTGGAGGACCCCATGGGTGGAGCAGGGTGGCTCATTGCCCCTGGATAGCTCATCCCCAGAGAACCCCTCTGGGCACTGGCAGCTCATGGCTCTTCTTGCCATTATCCCTGCAGGGCCCGCTTCACCAAAGAAGGGCCACCCTGAACGAGGATCTGCTTCATGGAGTGTTTTTGCTTGGAGGCTGGGTGTCCTGGGGCTACGTGTTGGGGCTGGCATGAGGGCACTTGTGGTGGTGGGGGGTAGGGGAGGGACTGTGGTCATATTGAGGTGATGAAATACTTAAGCGTCCAGTTCTCAGGGTCTCGGGTTCCCAACCAGCAGAGTGAAGACCAAAATGTTCTTGGAACAGCTGCTGCTGCTGCTGCTGCTGCTGCTACGAAGAGGTGTAAAATGCAAGTTTGGAAGGAGAACCAGGGACAATTTGCTAGTTCACAGCCTTTCTCAGAGTTCACACAGAATTTTTAGTACCCCCTCCCATTTCTTTCTTTTAATATGTCAGAGAAGGTGAGACCAGTAGGCGTGAACATCACGAGGTGAAGACCAGACAGTGAGGCACGCCCCTCTGGGGTCCTGGAGAGGGGCTCTGGTGGGGCCAGGGAGAGTTGGGGGTCCTCTCCGGGACTGGGTGAGTTCAGCATTCCCACCTCTCTCCTCCCTGGGACCCCAGATGCTGGCTTCTGGAGGCTCAGTTGGTTGGTCTCTAGCAGGGCATTTCTGATCAAAATACCTGGTCACTGGGCTGCTCAGAAGGGCACCTAGAGGAGCAAGGGGCCTGTGTGGTGGGACAAGGACAAAGGGCTGCTCAAGAGGCCTCTGCATTTACTGATATTTCCGTCTACCCTTAGTTTTCCCTAAGCAGTGACACTAACTGTATTGTTCCCCCTTGGCCATCTAGGACTGCCTCAGTTCCTTCTGACAGCTTCAGCCATTTCATGTCCTGCTGGCCCCCACGCGGAGCAGGCACACAGAGGGTTAGCATGCTGTATCTTCTCTGTGTTCAGAGCCCCGATCCCCGGTGGCAGGACTGTGGCAGAGACTCCTTCCCGCTTGGCTCCGTGCTTCTTCTAGGAGACCTCGGCCCTCACTGATATTGGAAGGGTTTGATTGTTTTGTAAGGACCCAATGATTATTGGAGACTCTTTTTTGTGCACCTGTTGAATTTGTGTCATATTTGAAGTTCAGCCATCAGAACACATGCTGCAGCTCTCAGTATGGCGGTAAAATCCCTGGGCAGTGTGATGGTCCCCTGCATGGGCCACACAGATGGCTGTTGGGAAGAGCACCAGAGTTGTTCTCTGTGTCATCAGCTTCAGAAGGTTAGTGGGGTACTGCAGGCAACCTTGCCTTGGAAAAACAACAATAGTTTTTCTGACTTTGGAAGGAATATTTCCTCATTGAAAAAAATCTGTAAAGTACAGATAAGTGTAAAGAAAATATAGTCATCTCTCCTTCTCCACAATGTGTTCCAGGATCTTTAGTAGATGCCTGAAACCACAGACAGAACTGAGCCCTACATATATTTTGTGTGTGTGTGGTGTGTGTGTGTTTTAATACATGTACATACTTCTGAGGTTGACTTATAAGTAAGAGATAAACAGCAATAACTAACATAAAATAGAACAGTTATGATGATAAACTCTAATAAAAGTTATGTAAATGTGGTCTCTCTCAAAATATCTTGTCATACTTTTGTCTTTTCCCTTGAAGGAGGCACTTTCTGACTTCTCTTTGGCATAATTGACTTTCCAGAATCACTACTCCTGTGCTTTGTAACTGTTATTAAACAAAATCAGGATTACTTGAACATAAGCATTGCAGCTCCACAATAGTTGATCTGAGGACTGAGAGAGCTGCAAGGTGACTACTAGACGGGTAGTGTATACTGGGCGGATACAATTCATATCTTGGTTGGAACACAGTGGGAAAGCTCAAGATTTAATCATGCTACTCAGAGTGGTGTGCAATTTGGAACATATAAATTGTTTATTTCTGGAATTTTTCATTTATTAGTTTCAAACTGTGGGTAGACAAAACATTGGAAAATAAAACAGTAGCCCAAAGGGAAGGCTACTGTAGTGATAACCTGCAGTTGCACCACTTAAAGATAATCACCTTTACCATTTTGGTGTATTTTCTTCTCGTCTTTTTTGTTTATTTATATATTTCAAACTATGGAATGTATATTGTCGATAAAATATTTGCCCCTTACAATTATGCTTTTTTCCCTCCAGACTATGATGCCTTTTCTTCACATTATTAAGAGTTCTGTAGAAATAGCATGTTAATATTAATACATAATATTCCATGGAGTGAACTATACCTTATTGCTCTGTTGTTTTAACACCATGTATTCTCTGTGGGAAACCAGCATGGTAGCTCCTTAAAAAAATCAAACATAGAATGACCATAGATTCAGCATATACTCAGAAGAATTAAAAACAGGGTTTTGAACAAATTTGCACACCCATGTTTATAGCAGCATTGTTCATACCCAAAAGGTGAAAGCAATGCAAGTGTCCATCAAAGGAAACCAAATGCAACATATACACACAACAGAATATTATTCAGCCTTAAAAAGGAAACAAGCCCTGATACCATATGGATGACCCTTGCAGACACTATACTAGTGAAATAAAGTAGACACAAAACAACAAATGTTATATGATTCCACTTTTGTTAGGAACTAAGAGCAGTCAGATTCAGAGACAGAAAATAGAAGACAGATGCTAGGGAATGGAGGGAGTGGAGAGTTAGTTCTTAATGGGTGAGTAGTGGTTTTGGTTGTTCCACCATGTGAAAGTACCACCATGTGATGCTGCTATAAACATGGGTACTTACAGCTACTAACCATACGCTATAAAAAGTGGTTACGTGGTAAATTTTGTGTAATGTGTATTTTACCACAATTAAAAAGAAAAAACCTAAGGACTCTGATTTTTTTGAAGTCGGATTTATACTGAGGTTTAATTTGCATACAGTAAAATTTGGCCTTTTTAGATGTACAACTGTGTGTTTGGACGAATGTAAATGGTTGACTAACTACTATCAAGATCCAAACATAGAATATATTCTCACCCCAGAAGTTCCCCCATGCCCTTTCTAGTCCATCTGCTCTCCCCAGCCCCACCCTCCAGCAGCTACTCATCTGTTTGTCCTTTGAGTTTTGTCTTTTCCAGAATGTCATATAAGTGGAATCAGATCGTGGAGCGCCCTTGGATTCTGGCTTCTTGCACTTAGCATGGTGTTTTGAGAGTCATCCATGTTGTTGTATGAATTCCTTTTTATTGCTACCTAGTATTCAATTTTGTGAATGTGCCATAATCTGTTTATTCTACAGTTGAGGGATATTTGGGTTGTTTTCAGTTTGGGGCAAATATGAATGTAACTGTGATCAGTAACCATTCGTTCCTAGGTAAGATGGTAACTGTAGGTGTAACTATAAGAAGCTGCTAAATTTTTCCAAAATTGGCTGTGTTATCAAGCAGCAGGACACAACAGTTTTACTTGTTCCACAAGGTCACTTGCATTTGGTATTGTCCAGATTTTTGAATATTTTGTGTAGTTGTTATTTTAGCCTTATGATAAGTATACAGTAATAAGTATTATGGCTTTAACTTATGCTTCCCCAAATAATTGTAGGATTATTATTTCTATGTATTATTTTTGTCTTCCATGTTTCTCTTTGGGAGGTGACTCTTCACTTCTTTGGGCCATTTTTAATTTGGATTATTTCATTATTTAGTTATAGGTGATTTTTAGATTTTTTTTTTACTATTGTAGATAATGTTTATTTACATTTTAGAAATTTATATATAAAATTTGCATATAAACAATACTGTGTATATAACATTGATTAAAAATTTGCTCTCATTTTGGAGTGTGTATTGAAGCAATTTCCTAAAGCTCTTGGGCTATAGAGAGTGAACAGCTGTAACATCCCTATGTAGTCATCATCCAGCGGTTCACCAATTTCTGTTCTTCTTGAGGTAGCCATTTGATAGATTGGGTTTCTTTGATTATAATCCTATGGAACTTTTAAAATACAACCGTGAAACGGTCTGTGTTTCTTTTTTTGTGAGTTGTCTGCACCTTGCCTTTTCCATGCTAAATTGACACAGAAATTTGCTGTGGCCATATCTGTACAGGGTCAGTTACAGAGTACGCAGAGCTCAGTGCCACCCTCGGCCTTTTACAGTATTTCCATTTTTTTCATAAAATATTAACTTGGTCTCAGCCTGGTTTCTTTCATGCTCAGAGGCCAGGAGCTAATTTGCATAGCTGGCAAGGTTAAAAATAACTTCAGAGCCCAAGAGAAAGATCATTGCCTTCAAGTTAAACTTGGACACTTGGTGTGGGTGCTTCCACGAGAGGCTGTAATCTCCTTGCCTAGACGCCATCATTAATAAACATGTTGTACTATTCCTTGTTAATAGAAAGAGGTGCTCTTTTAAAGTTCTCTCCGAGAAAATAGCCACACCACCTCATTTCCCTTATGTGGAAATAACATCTGGAGTCTTCCAAAATCTCAGCATTTTTTTTTTGTTCACAATGAAAGTACAATTAAAACCACTTACTTGGTTGATGCTTACATATCACTGTCAAACAGATTTGGGTAACAAGCTGTTCCTTCGTATATAGGCACAGTTCTTTTTAATTATTAATATTGCTTGGATTTTTATTATATTCCAAATAGGTGGTATGGGATGTGGTATGACTCAGAAGTACTGAAGGAATTTGGTTTAATGACTCTAAAAAGTAAAAAGCATTTTGTATTCTCTGACAAATAGCTCTAGTTCATTTGGGGGCTCTACAGAGGGTTGGTATTTTTTAACGACTTTGTGGTCACCTCTTCATCAAACTTGCTTTTGTCTTTTAGGCAAGTATGGGAAATTATCTAGGTATTTTTTTAAAAAAAATACCTGTCATGCTAGAAGAAAGATAGCATATGCCTGTCACACAAATCACTCTCAGGCACTGTGGGCCAAACTAGGAAAGAAGAACAGTGGACACATGTACACATATATATTTAAAAATTATGGGTCTAGGATTTGTCTGAAAGAGTCATTGATTTGAAAAGGTTTTATAAACTCAAATAGATTCTTTAAGCCAGATATTTTCCAGAAAGCACGAAAAGCCCATCCCACAGCCCCACAAGAAGGAAGAGCTTTATTCCCGGGTCTTTTGCCCTTTGAAGGATTCCTGTAGTCAACCTTCCAGCCAGTGTTAGCCTACACTCATGGCTTTTGATGTTTTGGGAAGAAGATCTGGCTCTTTCGAGGATCATGAACGAATATAATTTTTGAGCCTTTTGGAAGTTAAAGAGGCAGCAGGGAGGGTTGTTTCGGTGTCCAAGCCACTTGCTGGGGTGACATCAAGTAAAAAGCCTGACTTTCTCTCATGGGCATGCCAGCTCTGCGCCAGGGGCATGATTCTTCTTTACCTGTAGAACTCTCTTGGCTTTGCAGGTCTGTCTAAGCTCATTTCATCTTCTTGGTTTCTTTTCTAGGGGGCCTTACCTGAGCAGAATAGGTGAGTCGTGAGTGACAGAACCCTTACTGGGACTAGTTTGGGTGAGGCAGGGCTTTGCGGGGAGGGGCTGTCTCCCAGAAGGACTGCACTGTAGAAAGATCAGGAAAAAGCTGGGCCCGAGGAACCGCCGGCTCCAGCTCCTGCAGAATTCCTTCCCGCTTCCTGGCTCTGGCCTCTGTGGATCAGCTTGCTCCTTTCTTGCTGCAGCCAGCTCTCTGCTGTCTCTGAGAGCATGGCTGACAGCAGCGCCTGAGCCTTTTGTGTTACGGCTTTAGCTGCTTCAGAAGAGAGCGACCAAACTATTGCTCTAGGTCCAAACATGCCAGGAAAGGAGCTGCCTGCTCTTGAGTCTGTTCAGCAATGCCACATGAGAATGCTGCAGTTTGGGGGAAGCCCTGCGGGGTTGGGGTGCTGTTGGTGGAGGGGAAGTACAGTAGGTGGCCACTCTGCAGGGCCAGTGGGGAGTGGCTTAGCATGCTGGAGTTCATTACTGCTTTCTCCTCGCAAGGCCAGTGAATTAGCTGGTTCTGCACTGTACCTGGCTCGCCACCTCACTACGGCTCGGCTCGTTCCTGGTCCTGAGGGGGACTTGATGAGAGAAAGTGTGTAGGTGGAGGATCAACAGAAATCCCTCACCACTACTAGAAAAACAACTCAAAGAACATGTATTTATGTCAGCGAGTTCTTATAATGTGGGATTTCCCTCTCCAGCAATTCTCCTTTTTTGCCAACTCTCTGAAGCACAGTTTGGGTAACATTGATATGAAACCCTAATCATAGGACACCGTGAGGCTCTGCAGAGAAGCAGCTCTGTGGATGTCCTAGAGAGAGCATTTGTCACATACATGTGCCTTTGGGATATATTTCTAGTTATTAGCCATTACCTTTTGTAGCTACCAAAAGCACTCCAAATTTGGAAGCTAAAATTCTGGGTCTGAATCTCACATTGACCATTTACCGTCCCAGTGACCTTGAGATAACCTGTTTTTCTCTGAGCCTTAATTCTCAAAGCTAAGAAATGAGGACCGTGTTACATGGATGGGACAGGGCTATGGAAACTGTTCTTTTCCTCTTTGTCAGTATCACCTGGGCTTGAATGACACTGACAAGATTTCTTCTTGTCTCTTGGCATTTCTCCTTGCTGGGTTTGAGTGAATAATCATGGATTTTCACAGTAGAGGAAGAAAGCTCACGACGTGGGTAGGGACGTGAGCCCCTGTTTCTGTTATGATGAGGCGAAGCAGGCAAAGCCCTTCTTTGTGTGTTTCTGCCTCCTTCACCTGGAGACATTGGGAAGCTCTTCTTTGGTTAAGAGCTTCCTTTGGAGACCTGCTGGATCCAGCTTGATGCCTCTCTAAGGTGTTTGAAGGGCAGTGGGGCATTTTCTTATGCTGTCAGATGGAAGCATTGTGGCTGGACTCATCCTGGAAATTTCTAGTTTCGGTCTGGGAGGGGCTGTCTGTGTAGACAGGGACTAATTATAAAACACATGCCTAATCTTTAGTCAGCTGTTGAGTGTTGTTCAGCTTGAAGGAGCCACTTTTGCTCCTGCAGGAGTGGTTCTTGACGTTTGGTGACTTTTCCCCCCCAGAGGACACTTGATGATGCCGGGAGCCACTTGTCATAGCTGAGTAGGGAGTGGTGGGGTTGCTATTGGGATCTAGTCTTTAGAGGCCGAGGATTCCACTAAATCTCTGACCATCTATAGGACCACTCCCCACAACAAAGAATGATCTGTCCCCAAATGTTGGCACAGTTTCTTCTCCTTGATTATGACATGGTTTGATTGTTAACATTTCCTTTGGTAGGGAAGGAAAGGGATGGTTTTTAGGCCACAACTTTTCTCCTAATCAAAAGGTATATTTTGGGATTACACCCTAAGATTGAAGCTGAATTGGGAACACCATTTTAAATTCCACAAGTGGTTGCCTTAACTTTGGTTTAAGACAGAGAAATTTGTCTCCCCCCGCCCCACCCCTGGGAAATGGCACAGATTTTCCTTACTGGAAAAGGCATGTTGACCCTTCCTGCCTTTCCGACCTCCCAAGAAATATTAGGGCTTTTGGCTATCATTTATTGTCAGTAGAGCAGACAGAGAAACAGATGAAAGAAGAAAGCCTGGATTCCAGTTTTGCCATAAATTAACTCAGACCCAAAAACTGTTGAATGAAACGTATCAATGTATCAAAAATACCCCTGTCCCCGAAACAAACCAGAGGTAACAGGTAACTGCTGTGTGATAATTTTTCAGTGTGTGTATGAGCGAGGTCTTTCTTTAGCACTGCTCTTACCAGAAAAGGGAACAGGTCTCCTCCTAGAATGCTGTGTCCACAGTTCTTGGAACAGTACAGCAAAGCCTTTCAAGGCAAACTGTTTCATCATTCTGGGTAAACACCAAGAAGCTGAGGGGTGCTGTTCCAGCAGGTACTCTTGTTGGTCCATCCGACCTCTTTAGAACAGTCTTCTTAGCATGAATGTATTGGCGGGTCCCTATACCAGGGTGTTCCATACTGTGGGTTAGCCCCATTAGAGGGTCAGGAAGTCAACTCAGTTGGTTGCAACCAGCATAAAACATAAGAAAGGATCCAAGAGAAAATTTGAGTACATCACAGAGAGAAAAAGTAATTCTTTAATGAAATGTGTAAGTACATCCTACTTGCAGTGTAGGCTCTGACCAAATGTAGGCTCTGACCAAAAAGGTTCCAAAATCATTGCAGTTAGTTTTTTTTACTTTTGTTCTAGAACACAGGTCTATTGAAGCATATTTTTCCTTGTAACTAAGTGGCCTTAGTTCTATCTCTTGCCCATTCCTAAACAGTCATTACCCAGGACAGTGGGTGATTTCCTTTGACTCATCGAGGTTTACCCACGGGCGTTCTGGAGAGGGACCAACCTCTGCAGGATTGCATGGCCTCGAGGTAGCTCTGCTATCAGGGAAGAGTGCTGTAGAGGAGGAAGCAGTGCTCAGCCCCTGGACGGTCTGTGAGGCTAGCAGGTGGCATTAATTCAGGGGCAGAGACTAAGGCCAACACTTGGTTGTAGCAACTGGAGCCGGAGTTGAAGACAAGGAGAGAGATCAATGGTTCCACCAGGGAAATTCTTTGAACTCAGAGTAGCGGTGTGACATTTCATTGTGACATGTAAGCCTCCAAGTGTAAGCTCTTTGACTATTGCCAGGCTTAATCCAAACCCCTAACAAAATGTATAGAGTATTCCTTGTTGACATTTCCCAGTTTTCAGACTCTCTTCTCTCTAGATTCACTAGGTTCCTGGTTCATCAGCCAATTTCAGTTTTTCCAACATGCTGATCTCCTGCCTGCCATTGGGCCTTCTGTGCATGCCTTTTTCTGCATTGAGATGTTCTTCCCTCCTTAATTTTTCGGGTCTACTTAAGTTTCACCTTCAGACCTTTCTTCCTGAACCTTCCTCTGACTGTAACTGTTTAATGTCTCTTTTATGAAGTTTCATAGGAAAATCATCATCTCCGTCTGTCCTCTATTGTAATGCCAGTGTCTATGCTCAGCAAGTCCCAGGTGATGGCAGAGTGGGTTTGGGGCTGTGGGGTGGATAGGCCCAATAGCATCAAGGGTCCCAGGTAGAGGGTGAGCCACTTGCAGTTACTGAAAACAGGGTTAGCCTGACATCTTCTTTTTCTCTTCCTTCACCTCAACATACATTTGGTCAAGTTGACTTTTTTTTTTTTTTGGTTTGTCTCTGTGAACAATTTAACATAAAGGGATTTTTTTTATTTTTAATAAAATGAAGTAGAGTCTCTAGAAATTGATTCCCAAATCTAATCATACTCTAAGTAATTTATTTAAAAGAAATGTAGAACAAAATATTATGTGTAATTCAGTGAATTTTTGATAGAGTAAAATGATTTACACATGACGTTAAAGTGCTCTCAGGATCTCTGATTGTGTGGGTGCCATCGGCCCAGACATATCCCAGATATGTGGCTGCGTCCAGCCACTCTGCTCTAGGGGGAGTATATTAGCACCCACTTCTCCTAGAGTCAAGGGTACTGTTGCCTATTGTTAGGGAAGGGGCCTGTTTTAGTCAGTTTTTTTTTGCCAGTTTGACCAAAAGATCCAACAAGAACAATTTTAGAGGTGGAAAAGTTTATTTGGGTGTCACAGTTTCGGAGGTCTCAGTCCATAGATGGCCAACGTCATCGCTCTGGGCCAGGGATGAGGCAGAACATCATGGTGGAAGGGCGTGGTTCAGGAAAGCAACTCAGGGCTCGGCACTAGGAAGGGGGGAGAGAGAGAGAGAGAGAGAGAGAGAGAGAGAAGAAATGTGTGTTTTCTCACCAAGGACAAACCCTACAGGACTCCAATTACCACCCACTTAATCTGTTCAAATGGATTACTGCACTGGTTCCGTTAAGGTTCTTATAACCCAGTCATTTCACCTCTAAACATTCCTGGATTGTCTCACACACGAGCTTTTGGGGGACACCTCATATCTAAGCTAAGATGGAAAGGTGGAGGCAATCTTTACTGTCAAGGGGCTGCTGAGAACAGAGTTATGAGGACCCATTAACAACCAGACTTCTGTTCTAAGATACAAGAACCGTATGTAGCTGGGTTTTTTGTGTTGAGCAGCTTCTCTGGGTGTTGAGAGGAAGAGGAGGTGAGTGAGCTGCAGGAGTGTAGCATCCCCCCAGGGCAGGCTTTGGTCGTGGTCTTAGAGCCAGGAGGGGCCTGAGAGGACCCGGAACCTCATCTTACCTCATTTTAAAGATGAGAGGATTGTTGTGTCCTTTCTCTTCTCTCTCTGCAGCACCTATTTACCAAGTGCTTTTTATGGGCTAGTTTGTAGGGGACTTTGTTTTGGTTTTTAGCTCTCTCTCTCTCTCATCCACCTTCTGCAATGATCCCTGATTTCCCTTCTGGGAGAATCTTCTTGTGTGTGTGTGTGTGTGTGTGTGTGTGTGTACATGTGCGCGCGCACTCTTTATGGGTGACTTGTCACCTTAGACGTGGTGGAGAATTGTCCCAGGACAGTCAGATGGGGTTCCGTGGGACGTGGGACTCTTTCTTCATCTCCTCCAGCGTCTGTGTCTGCAGTCCTTGGGCTCTTTAGCTCCCAGGTCCTCCTCCCTCCATCTGCAAAACCAGAGCATAGATAAGATAGCATCTTGCTGCAGTCCTGGGGCTGTCATCTTCTCTAGTCGAATCTTTCTCTGCCTTCCTCCTAAAGGGACCCTTGTGATTGCATTTAGAGCCCGCCAGGGTAATGGTGCCTCCATCTTAAGTTTCCTTAGATTAGAACCTCGCGCTCCCTACTGTCCAAAGGTTCTGCTTTCCTCTTTTCCCACCCTAGTCTTCCAGTGTCTCTTCACTTCTACGAGCTCCTGATACCTTCTCAGGATACTTTCTGTGTATGGGGGTGGGGGGCTTCTGGGGACTGAACCCAGGAGCACTTAACCACTGAACCACATCTCCAGGCATATATATATTAGAGACAGCGTCTTTTTGAGTTGCTTAGGACAGTGCTAAGTTGCTGAGGCTGGCTTTGAACCTGTGATCCTCCTGCCTCAACCTCCTGAGCACCTAGGATTACAAGCATGTGCCATGGTGACTGGTACTTTACACTTTTTTTGGGGGGGAGGGGACAGACCAGTTTAAAAGAGCTAGAATCTGTTTCTGTTGCCTGTAATCTGGAGTCTACTGGTAAATCATCAGTATGTGAATCACTTTATGAGCATTATCCTTTTTAATCTTCATATCAACCCTCTTACAAAGGCACTATCCCCAATTTATAGAGAAGAAACCTGTATCTTAGAGTGGCAGTTGCATAATCATGACAGATATTGTAGGTGATAGAACTGGGACTACCAGTATGACCAGAGAGTATGCACTTTACTCCTTTCTCAGAATCCTTATTCAAGTGTCTTTGGACTGGAAACCTTTTCCAAGGAGGAGGTAGAATGTCATGTGGGTGCGAGGTCTGAATCATACATTTAGACAGGTAGAGAAAGCAAGGAAGAGGTGGGCCAGGCAGGAGGGAGGCTGGGGGGCAAGAAGCAAATCCTAGAGATGCTTCAGAAGATGGACATGACATGTTGGTGCCTCCTGGAAGTAAAGTGGTAGGAGAAAGGAAGGAGCCAGCCACTGGTGAAATGCTCCTGAGTGGACATGGTCACTCAATATGTGGACTACCCCGGGGAATGGCATCCTGACTCAACTTAGCTGGGAATTCAAGTTGAATTAGGTCCCTTCCTACTTCCCCTTGGTCTCCTCATAATGTGAGCTAGTTAAACCTCTCACATCTTTGCTAGTTAATCATCCTTTTCTCTTGGATGCTAATGAAGCAAACAAAGTTCTTCCTTGGTATTATATATATATATATATATATATATATATATATATATATATATATATATATATATATATATAGGTTGAGACAAACAGGTAATTTCTGAACTCAGTAAGGACTCCTTGGTCTAATGCTGAAAGACCCCTGGTTTGTGTCTATTCTCAGAAGAGAACTTGCAGATTTGTCTAGGCTGGGGCAAAAACTAAGAGGGGACCTCTTTCCTCGGTCATTTCTGGTCACTACCTATATTAATAAGTTTTCCATTCCAATAACAGAGTACCTGAGAGAGTCAACTTTTTAAAAAAGGAAAGGTATATTTTGGCTCATAGTTTTGGCAGTTTCAGTCCGTGATCAAGTTCACCTGAGGGCCAAACACAGTTGACCCCACTGCTTTTGGGTCTGGGGTGAGACAGTAAGTATGTCATGGTGGGAGCATGTGGTAGGGCAAGCTGCTGACCACATGGTAGATGAGAAGTAAAAAAGAAAAAGAAGAGAGGAGGGTCCCACTGTCACCTTCAAAAGCGCCTTCCCAGCGACCTAACACCTCCCACTAGGCCCCATCTCTTAAAGGCTCTGCTACCTCCCTATAGTGCCATAGGGTGGGGTCCAATCTTCAACATGCAGGCCTTTGGGGGCATTCCAGATATCATGTAAGTATACTTGCTAGAATTAGCAAACAAATCCATGAGATGTCCCATTAAATTTGAATTTCATATTTTAACTAAACAATACATTACACAATAATTGCACTAAAATTATTTGTTGCTTATCTGAAATTCAAGTGTAACTGGGCAGCCTGCATTTTATCAGGTAATCCTCAATCCAAACCCACTGCTTCTGGGTTTTCAGGTATGGAAGTGAACCAGTGGAATATGCCTGTAAAGACAGACTATAAGACCTGGATTGACAAAGAATCTAGGGGAGCACCCCAGGTCAAAAGGAACACAGGGTTGAAGAACTCTGGGGGTACTGACTGGAGAGGGGTGATTTGGTTCAAGTTGCCCAGGGCATCACTTCCATCTCCTGTTCTGCTGGGCTGCTGCAGTGGCCTCTGCCTCGAAGGGCTCATGCCACTCATCAGGAACTGCATCAGCCTCTCCTCATTCTCTTCCTACCTGCTGGAAACCCAAGGAAACACATTAGAGGGAGGCTGAGCCATGACAGCCAACAGGAGAGAGTTATTGATCTCCATTGTATGCCCTATGCACTGTCTGTGTCCGTGGTGGTGGGGTTGAGGTTGCTCTCCGACTGTCCTCTGCTAGGGGGATAGTTGTGAATTGAGTTCCCCTTCTGTATTGAACTTCCCATGGGGCTCTGTGCCTACGGTGGCAAAAGAAGTAGAAATGGCGTCTGCTTCTGAAGAGCATAGGCATATGCCTCTTGGGATGGTGGAGGACTTAGGCTTTTATTAACTCAAGGTTGGAGTTATCCTCAGTGGCCTCCCTCTGACTGTGGTGTCTCTCACTTGCCATTTAGGCAGTTTTTGGAGTAATTGGAAGACATGCGAGGTCCTGAGAATGGCAAATCTGTGGCACTTGGTGGTTGGTGGCCTTAGAATGAAGGAAATCAAGTTTTACCTGTTCATTTGAGGGCCAGACACAGTGACTTTGATATTTATAGCAACCTACTGGACCAAGAGACTGACCAACTAGTTCTGGGGAAAAGTGCCCCACATAATGACAGAGAAGGGAAAGGATCGGCTTTGACACCAGAGGACATCTGACCTTCACTCCTCATCTTCCTCTTATGAGCCATTTAATTTATTTCTGAGCCTTGGTTTTTGTCTTCTACGAAATGGAAACAATAGTCATATTAGGATATTTTTGAGGATTTAATGAGATAACATTTGAAAATGCTGGCAGGTAGTGAGGTCTATATGGGGCACTGCAGTTTTTCTATTCTACCTTGTTAGGATGTTCAATGGGACGGCATAATCATATCATTTATGTCTGTTTCCACTAGGCTGAGGGTCAAGGGCCATTCTCTACTGCTCCCTTTCCCCCTCACCTCCTGCATGGGCCTGGTATAGTTGGCTGGACTGTATATCCCAAGGCTTAGGTTTTACTGGGAGGTCAGTCTCTAACTTTGGAATTTTTGTCCATGCTTCCTTCTATCTCTAGCCCTCCTACTGAGGACTAGGCCGATCCTGTCCTGTGGAATGTGCTTAGGAGCAGCAGTCCTAGAAGTTTATCGGAAGATCCTCATTAGACTCCCTATGCTGGAGGACAGTCTACTCCTCTGTGCTCAAATACATGTAGGTTTGAGTAGCGTCCCAGCTTTGCTACCCTGCTCCTCTCATTAGTAAGCTCTAGGATTCCTGTGATAGTGCTCTCCTTTTGATCTCTGCTTCAACAGATTTATTAATTTCATCAGTGCAGTTCAAGTTCAACCTATCAAATTTTTATTGAGCACCTCTGATTTGCCAGGCACTGGGCTACGTTTGGTAGGAACAGAGTACAACGGTGTTATTGTTTGGTTATTAAATGTCCCCACAAGGGGCAAGAAAGCCATGCATTGAAGGCTTGGGTGCCCGCCAGTGGTGCTATTGGGGTTTGATGAAACTTTGAGGAGGTGCGGTTTGATGGAAGGACGTTAAGTCATTTGGGGCATGTCCTTAAAGTGGATATTAGGACCCTAGTTGCTCCTTTCTCTCTGTTTTTGCTCCCTGGCTGCCATGCGGTGAGCAATTTTCTCTGCCACACACTTCTGCCATGATTTACTGCCTTGCCACAGACTCCAAAGCAATGAAGCCAAGTGACTATGGAGTGAAAATTCTGAAACCATGAGTCAAAATCAATCTTTCCTCCTTGTAAGTTGATTATCTCAGGTACTTTGTCACAGTGATGGAAAACTGACTAACACAGACAGTATCTCTATTGAGGTGTTTCAGATCTAGTGGAAGAGACACATGAGAAGGCAGAATTTCTCTAGGATGTGGTAAGGGCTGTGATGGAGGTGCACACAGAATTGTATAGGAGCACAGAGCAGGGTCCTTTTCCTTCATTATATTTTTCCTCCCAAAATCCCATTGCCCCTGCTTCTAACAGGTAGATAGAGGAGCCAGGTTATAATTTCTGTCTTCAGAACTTTATGAATAATGGAGGTTAGACATCAGCCAGTGGTTGATAGGCATCTATTAAAGATCCAGTTGGAAATCCTTCTGTGCTGGAGAAAAGAAAATTCTAAGCGGCGAGAAAGCAGGAGGTCACAGGGTGCATGGCCGTGGGGGAATCTGGGGAGCAGGTGGGTTCAGTTAAAGGTTCACTTGGTGACAAGAGCATGACATATCTTATGGCTGGACCTGCAACCCATGCCTATTTTTGGTTCTTTCAAGTTAGCTTTCTGTTTGTTCTCTTTCCTGTGTGACTTTTCTGTTTCCCTGATATTTGCTTCTTCCCTGTTTTTTTCCCTCCTTATTTCCTTCCCTGTCTGCATCCCCACGATTTTGCTGCTTAATCTCCTCTCATCTCTTTATTCTTTTTAAATAGCATTTTCCTTTCTTTATACATTGGAGCCTTCTTGGCCTTTTAATTTTGCCTGACTGCCTCTATCTCCAGGCTCTGAAACATGCCTGTTAAACTCTCCAGGTTTGGGGAGGAAATTCTCATTTCCAAAGCCTCTTTGTATAATATGAAAGAACATCTCATGTGTACCTGGTATCCTAGGAAACAGAACTCAGTTTCTGAACAGGGCAGAGTCCGCACAGTGCATTTGTAAGACACGGTGAAAGCAGTCTTGCACCTGGGCAGCAGGAGACTCGGTCCCTTTATTAGGTGGGGAACAATGCCTGTTCTCCTGCAGGTCTCTATCACTGTCCCGTCTCTGAAGTTTCTCTTGTCTTTCTCCCCTTTCTCTTTCTGTCCTATTTTCAAGTTCAACTTCCCATGTTTCTCCTTGATCTATTTTTCTCACTCCCTTCCTAATCTCTTTCTTTAGTCATGAGAGAGAGAGAGAGTTCAAAGCAGCGTCTGCATCTCTGTTCCCCCAAGTCCTTCCGTTTCACATGATGGTATGGGAGTTTGGGTCAGGAAAGATGGGGAAGACTTGGAAAGCTTGTCCAGTTGCTGAATGCCTTATGAGACTAGGATGTCTTTCTGATTCTTGTTTTGAGGTAGGATGAACATAGAGAATCTGAAAGTTGAAAGAGATCTTCACTGGCCATTAAAATGACCTTAACACAAGGAAGATACTTTCCTTCCTAAAGAGCCCTGCATCCTGTCCCTGGACACAGCTAATTTTGGAAAGGGTATTCCACATTAAGAATCCTGGACGGTTGTTGGCCAGCACTCCTTCACAGTCAGTGTTAGGATTACCTTGTCCTGGGTCTGTTCTTGGTACCTGTTGATCCTGCATCTGCTTCCTAGAGCATAAATCTTTTATACAGTTCTCTTTCAGGCATTGAAGACATGTCAAATATTGAAGGCACTTTAAGTATTTTCTCTGAAACTTGAAATATTTCATAGGTTCCTCCAAAACAATAAAATAAAATAAACCATTCTTGACCCCTTTCAGCTACAATAGAAAATTCAGAAAGACTCATTTCCTGGAGTTTCTGGATAGCTGACTCAGTCCTGGAGAGGCCATGAGGGATAAAAAGTATGATCTCACTAAAGACTAAAACTAGCAAATTTTAAACTGATGTTTTATTCAATTAGTATCAGTAGTCTTTGCATCAAAAACAATGTTAATGGTGCACATTATGATTTATAGATCACTATTAATATTCAATACATCTAATTTTATTTCTACAGCTAGGCCATGGTAATTTCCTCTTTTGCAGATGAAAAGGAGAGGGTCCTGGTGGTGGGTGACTGTTTCAAGTCCTAGTTCTCACATTGAGTCATGACCTGAACTCCATTCTTCTGGCGCTTAGTCTTCTGCTACATCATTCTTTAATATATGTGTGTCCTTGTCTCCCCAAAGTATCTGCAGTGTCATGGGAGTCTATGCAATAAACGGTCTCTTCTGGACAAGGCGGTTGGTGTAGACAATCTAGTAGGATTCTTATGGGTTATTTTTTATGTATGTTTCTGAATGTGACTGTGGAAGGTGGATAAATGAAAGCAAAGAAACCTAGTTCAGGTCAAAGAGTAGTTTGGAGTCTAATTATTAGAATTCTGGTAACGTGTGGAGGCTACCCAAGTTATTACAGAACATTGGTGTGATTGATTTGTTAGTTAAAAATTCTAAGTGTCAAGGTACAGTGCAATGACTTCTCCTTTAGTGGTGTTAATCCAGAGGAGTTTCTTGAAGGAGAGAAGAAGGAGAGGAATCTAAGAAAACTATGAAATTAAAAAAATGTGAGTGTCTAAGTCAGCTGGAGGTGGGGGATAGGAGGAAGAATCAGGCATCAGGATGCTGGGTACTTCTCTGCTGCTCCTCAGTTGGGGCTTCAATGATTCTCGTTGGTAAGTTTTCCTTCTTTGCAAAGTGAAACCCAGATGGCTAAATTTAACTCAACTTGACACCACTGGTGATTCACCCAGGCTCAGGTGCGCCCACATACAGCTGGTATCAGCTTTGTGTGCTTTCCAGGCTGAGCCTACTGCAGCCCAGCTCCACCACCCCCCCCCCCCCCCGAGGAACGGGAGGGGACAGCCAGGCTATGTTAACCTTGACTCTTCTGTGTCTCCATCTGCAGCATCCTGGCCACTGCAGGGACCCACTTCAACACCCACGTGGACCTGAGGACCCTCCGGGCTGTGCGTGTCCTGAGGCCCTTGAAGCTGGTGTCAGGGATACCTAGTGAGCACTTGCTTTCTTCTTTCTGCTCTGCTAGTAACTTTATTGATGTGTTTTCCACCGGATCCTGGGTTAGAGACAATTTGGGATAAACAAAGAAACAATTCCTCCTGGGAGGAGGCCCCCGTGGTAATCAAGATGCAGCAATAGGGCCTAACATTTCACTCTGAATTTTAACTCCTTTTTCAGATTTAAAAGATGATGGAATATTTTTGTAGAACATTTGGAAAGTAGAGAAAACCACAAAGAAGAAAATGAACATTGCTCATGTTAGCAAACTTTATCATTCATTTTCCCTGTACATTTTAATATAATTGGAATCATTATGCATACATATGTAGTTTTGAATGCCCAAATAAGCATTGTACATTCTCTTATGTGTACTGTGATTTATTTAGCCATTTTTTTTTAACGTGGCTGAAGAATATGAAAAATAAAGATAATCAATCCTCATTTTTCTCCCCACTATGAAGAAGAGTGCTACAACACATTGTTATTTAAACGTGTATTCAAATACCTGGCCATTTTCTTAGGCTAGAAATCTGGAAATGTAACGTGGGGGTCAAAAGCAGATAATTGTACTGAGGGTGCTCCTCTCACAGTGGGTGGGAGAGCTGGTCTGGTTTAGGGTGGTAGGGAAGATGGAGCAGGGCGAGGCCCTAATTAGGAAAGGAACACATTCTAATAAGTTCAGTCAACAAGAGGAATCCAAAGACAACGTGGACGGAACAGGAGGACGGGCGATGGGCAGGTAGATGATGAGGGAAAGGGGAGGAGGGAGGAAGGCGGAAGAGGAACGTGGTCATGGCCGTCTGTGGCCTGACTGGCCTAGTCATCTCATTGTGAATTGTCTCTGTCCTCTCGGGACCAATGGCTGTCTTCTCTCGGAGACTTGCCCTCCTCCTAGGATGAATGGAGCTGCCCTGGCAGGTGGTGCTCAGGGGGCAACGTGTCCTTCTCTGTTCTCCCTCTAGGTCTGCAGATCGTGTTGAAGTCCATCATGAAGGCTATGGTGCCTCTTCTGCAGATTGGCCTTTTGCTCTTCTTTGCCATTCTGATGTTTGCTATCATTGGCTTGGAGTTCTACAGTGGGAAGTTACATCGAGCATGCTTCATGAACAATTCAGGTAAGTCCATTATTTTCTGTTTTTTTTTTTTTTTTTCCCCTTCCTCTTCCTTCTGGTCACATTATTTTAAGGCCTTTGGAGCCTGGTTGAAAAATGTGCATCCTATGCCAATTCTGGAATTAGAATCAGAAACGTCCTAGTCAGCAGTCTTTTGAGGCACAATCAGCTTAAAGATCCCCATTTGACACTGGTCTCACAAAGAAAATAACCTTTTAGGTTTGTAGGTGGATGACTTCAAAGAGGTGGTCTCAGCTTCCTTCTAAAGTAGAGGGATATGTTCGATGCATGTCCCATGCCATCAGTCCAAATAAATATCCTTTATCCAGTGCATCTTTTGCCTACAGGACAATGAGACAATGAGACTCAGAGACAGTAGTCAGACTGGGTCTCTCTGGATCTAAGGAGACAGTTTTCTTCCATGCTCCATCTTAGATTTTTCCTTGTTCTGTGTTTTGACCCAGACCTAGTATGGAAGAACTGAGAGAACTCTGAGCTTGGCTTGGCAACTGTGCTTGGGAGATTGGTGGGGTGCACAAACCACAAACCCTTTTTAGGTCTTGTTCTTTTCAAGTTGAATTGAGGACCCTAGGAGGAAAGGGAAGGGTAGACAGGCTGAAGAATCTCCAATAGGCACCATGTTTTTATGAAAAAAAAATCTTCCAAGCATTTTAACTTTTTACCTTTTATCAAAAGCTAGAAATCTATGCTAGAACAACATCCACTAAAGGGACGGTAGTTTAGAACTGTCCCCAAGAAATCCAGGAAGAAGTCAGAGTTTATCCTGGATTCTGCAATTAGGCAATCATCAAGATTCTGCCTTTCCCTCGGGGTCTTCTGTGGGATTCAGTCCTGTAAATTCCTGTGGTCCTACAGGTGAGGGTGGAGGTTGGGGCCAGCAGAAAGTGGCTGGTCATATGGAGGAGAGACTCCATTTTCAGAAGAGACTGGGAAACCTCAGGTTGAACACATGGCATGTGAGCTGGGAGGCATAGAGGAGAGGGTGCCTGAGACAAGAAGGGCAAGCCTCCGTCAGCAGGCAGTAGACTTGTTTACTTGTGGCTTCTTGGGGTTGTTTCCAGCTCATGCTAAGCACCATGTGGTTTACCCCCCACTCTCCAAATGTGCCTGCAGGTATTCTGGAAGGATTTGACCCCCCACACCCATGTGGTGTGCAGGGCTGCCCAGCTGGTTATGAATGCAAGGACTGGATCGGCCCCAACGATGGGATCACCCAGTTTGATAACATCCTTTTTGCTGTGCTGACTGTCTTCCAGTGCATCACCATGGAAGGGTGGACCACTGTGCTGTACAATGTGAGTAGAGCTGTGGGGCGGGGGAGGAGGAGGGCGGAAACCTGCAGGGAGACAGAGGCCTGCAGGGAGGTTTCCGGGGTTGTTAGTCTGGGGATCCGTCAGGGGTGAGTATACTCAACTGTGAGAAGTCCTAGCAGTTCTTTTCACTCCTTGGTCTCACCTCTTGCTAAGAGGAAGTACATAGGTTCTGAACATAATTAGGAGATTGCATTCTGTACTGAATGAGTGAACCAACTAGTTAAATCAGATCACCTTAATGGTACCAGAGTTTGTTGGTTCAAGGTGGTGGTGGGGTACAGTGAGGGGTACTAATAGATGTAGGGTTCGTGGTTACTGTCCTCAAAGAACTCACCTTCAGGTTGGGCAATCATCAAGATTCTGTTCCAGTGGTTCTCAGCCCCAGCTACCCATTAGAGTCAACTGGGAGCTTTAAAAAATTATACCACCTGGGCTCTGCTCTAGGCTGATTAAGTGGGGATATCTAGGGGTAAAGGCCTGTCATTGACTTTTTTTTTTAAAGCTTCCTGACTGATTCTAATATATATAGCAAGTGTCAAGAACTACTGCATTACATGCTCATAGGAAACATGGTTAATTTAAAATTCAGATTCCCAGGCCCTTTCTCTGGAGAGTCTGATTTTGCAGAGTTGGTAACCAGTGCTTTTTACAGTGCCCTTGGTGATTCACATGATCAGACATGTTTAGAAGATTCTGAGTTGGTATATAAGACAGGGCTGTCTAGTTGCCTGTCAGGGATGTTGGGGATTCTTGCAGGGAGACAGAAATTAGTCAAGGTGACCATTAAGTCTCTTCTGTCTTCCAGAGTCTGAAATAAGTTATCCAAGGCTTGGTGCAGAGTCCAAATTTAAAAATGAGAGGCTGGGAGACTGTGTGGTTTGATGCACACGGAGCCTCTGTGGGCAAACAATTTGGGTAGTTGCTTATCAACTGTACCCTTCTATCCATTCAGTAAGTCCCACTCTCAAGGCAGATGCCTTTTGAGTGATTATTCCTTATATATGCACTGCCAGAGCCTGCCTTTACCTTAAGGTGCCTTCTGTTTCCTTCAGTTCTTCTCTTGATCTTTTTAACTTGAATTTACCTAAGACTTAGTAGGTGGGGCACAGGGTGCCTTATACAAAACCGTCTTTAGAAGGAGCTCTGGATATAATTTACACTGGAGGGAAGGAAATACTCTATCTTAGGAGAGGCTCAGCCAGATTGTAATGTCTGGAGAACAAGAATTGTATGAGTGTATGTACTTAGTAATATCCATTATAGTCAATCTTCCTTATGCATAGGGTCTGTATCTATGGATTCAACCAATCACAGATGGAAAATGTTCTAAAGAAGATGTTAGGTTGTTGCTGACATGTACTGTGTACTTAGATCTATGATAATTGTATCTGTACTAAACATATATAGACTTTTTATTCTCATCAATATTCCCTAAACAATACAGTATAATAACTAGATAGCATTTACACTGTGGTAGTTGGGTTAAGCAATAGAGAGATGACTTAAAGTATATAAGAAGAAGTGCATAGGTTATATATAAATATTGTATCATTTTAACTAAAGGACTTGAGCATCCTCAGCTTTGGTATCCATGGGAGGTCCTCCACCAGTCCTCTGCAGATACCAAGGGATGACAGTACCAACTTGGATCCATTCCATACAGGATGAGCAAGGCAGAATGAGAAACATTGCAGAAAAGAGTAACAGGTTGTTCTGCTAAAGCCCCAAAGGGTGTTGAAGTCCAGGAGTTAGCTAGTGTCCCCCAGAAACCCCTGGGGGACACTCTGGGATTGTTTTCATCTGTGGGAGGCAGCAAGGAGGAGGGAAGGGGGCAGGATTGATGAGTATAGTCACTCCTCATTTGAAATATGAAGATCATCTTGAGGCCATGTCACTCAGATTAGTCAGGCACCTCAAGAAATTGGAGAACTGGCCCAGCAGCGGCTGGTGTCACTTGTGGGGCTTTGGGAGTAATGGACTTCAATTATAAGTGTAGACTCACCTAAGTGATGTGATAAACGCATTGAAAGTCTGAAAAGAAAAGTGTTGCATTTGAGGATCTAGGCGTGATCCATTGGTCCTCTCTAGCCAAGGCTCAGATGGTACTGAGATATGCAAAAGCAGAGTGAAGAAGCTCTCATTATTCTTGCATTTATTCATTCTGCATGTATTAGCTGAGCATCTACTGTAGGCCAAACACTGTGCTAAGCACTAGGAAAAGAGGTGGAGAAAACAGTACCATGATCCCTGTTCTCATGGTGCTTTCTTCAGATTCCCATCTCTTTCCAATTATCTGTTAACCACAGCAATGGAGGTCACACAGAAGGTCAGTGATCTTGTTCTCCTCTAGTTTTGCTCCACCAAGGAATTGGGGGAGGGGGGACAAGAGGTCACACTGCAGACCCTCTGAAACCTTTCACTGCATCAGCTCCTAGAGCCAGATTCACACTCTGTCTGGTGCCCATCATGCCAGCCATTGAACTTCAGTTTACTGAAGGTCTCCTGATGTCCTTATGGCTGGATAGAGGGATAGGGAACTAGGTGAGCTATAGGATTTGGTTTGCAAAAAGTATCACGGGACATAATGAACTCAGGTGCACTCAGAAAACACATCACTTTCAAAAGCATTAGAGCTAGGGGTAGGGCACGGAGCTGAGAATTCTACGTAGAAATGATAGTCATATTTAGGTGGATAACTACACTTTGATCCAGGAGAAGTTAAATGAAAAAGGCACCCAAGTTTCAGCCAATGGAATGAAGATAAAGTTTGATTCCTCAGGAAGAGAGGGAGTTAGCAAAAAAGCAGGGCTCTGAACATACCTTGTGGACTTAGGGTCTCCTACCAGTAGAGGCACTTGCTCAGGGAGGTATTCTCTTCACATATGGTGGAATCGCATCATATAAGCTTTTTATGTACCGAATTCAGCCATTCATTTTGGAAAGGGAAGGGGGTTGGAAACAGAAAGGAAAATACCAATTTAAATATTCTAGACAAATCTGCCTGCTGTTTCTTTCAACCGCCTTATGCCCATTGAAAGTGCAAAATGAGCCAGGTGCTCACCGGTAGTCTCAGTTACTCAGGAGGCTGAGGCAGGAGGATTGCAAGTTCAAGGCCAGCCTAGGCAGTTTAGAGAGACCCTATCTCAAAAAAAAAAAAGGTCTGGGGATGTAGCTTGGTGATTGAATGCCCTTGGGTTAATTTCCTAGTACCAAAAAAGAAAGAAAGAAAGGAAAGTAGGAAGGGAGGAAAGGAGGAATTAGAAATACCTAGACCTTGGCTAAAAATTTGCTGATTCTAGTAGCCCATATCATTAATACCTGAGTTTTTGTAGTTTTTTTCCTTTTAATTTATACTTTTTAATGACAAAATTTACACATATCCATAAACACATTCTGGTTGCACACCGAGTAGTTAATTATGAACAAGTAGTCAATTTTGTATCATATATACAGGTATACATATATGTATTTTCTATATAGAAAAATGACTCACTGAACCATTATCCCTACCATCACCAAAAAGAAGCAAATATAACTACATTGATTTCCCTCTTTCTTACTCCTCTTTCTGGGAAGGTCCAATTCACCCAGCTGCCATATTTTTTCATGCAGAACCTTGAGAGAAAGGGAACTCTTATTCCCAGCCCACTGTCCCTTCAATTCAGGAGTGGCAACAAATATGCAAGATTTATTGGTGCCATTTACACCCAAGCCAGTGGGAGAACCTTCAGGTTTATACAGTACCAAGAAACTCGCTGGAGCATGAGGGCTGAGTTTAGCCTTTTATATATAATGTAAATGGTTCCTTATGTTTGCATCCCTTTTCTGCTGCAGACTTTTTCTAAATGCCTCCCTCTGACCTTATGTGGCTTTGGCATTGGTTACCATTAATTTCTGCCTTTGATTACTATTAATTTCATTTGCATGCAATTTTTCTCATTATAATCTTTATTGTAAGTGGGGACGGTTCGCATTATGAGGGCAATATGGAGTTGCCCAGGCTTAATTTAGACTCTACCAAAATTTCAACTCTGCTTGGTCAGACTCCAGTTGTATTCCTGGCTCCCTTCCGTCCTGTGGTGGAAAGAATGCAAAGCAGATTGCAGTTCTGCTGGCTGCTTCCACCTGTTTTGACTGTCTCTCCCAAAGGTCTCCTCAACGTCCAAACTCTCCCCTGTACTTACCAATTTCATTGATTTTATTTCTTCTAACCCTGATAGGTAATCCCTTTCCAGAACAGTATGTTCTCTTTCTCTCTGGCCAGTGCTATCCACTCAGCAGATGCTACTGTGGTTTGGGGATTAAGTTCTAACCCTCTTTTCCAGGGCTGGTTGTGGCCATAGGAGTTGACTTTCCCCTGATTCTGACCTGAGTCTTCTTTCTCTTTGTCATTCTAGTTTTATGTGGCTGGTTGATTTAGTTTTTTTTTTTTTTTTAAATCAAGATAATATACAGATTGCAGAGATTCCCAGTCCCTGTCAGTTTCCCAAGTCTCTGCTCTTAGAGGCCAGTAGTTTTCATTTGTATTTCTGTAGCTGGAGCTGTCTGTCTTCTCATTTGTGATTGATACACATGCAGATGCAGGTGAACATATAGGTACCAGATTCTAAGTGCCCTCTGCAATACAGGGTCTCAGATTCCTATAAGAACACAGGAGCAGGGAAGTCTAGATGGGGAGGTAGTGGGGAAATCAACCTATTCCAGAGCATGACAGATCCCATATTCAAGTATCTACAAATTTTACCAACTATACCCCAATCCTAGGTCAGCTGGTGCCTCATAGTTCTGCCATTGTAAGATGTTGTACTGGAGCTGTGCAAAGTCTCTAGCCTTGCAGCTTTGCCACACATCTGTTGTGCCTGCCTGGGACATGCCATGCTGCTGAAGTGGGAAGGGTCTTTAGAGACTTTGGTCTTGGGACAGGAAGAGGCAACTTGTAGTCTGGGTGCTTTCTGGGAGTCTTCGTCACTCCTTGGGTCTGTAACAATGCCTGTGCTCTCTCCATGCGGAGTTAAAGAGTTAACATCTCTTCGCTGTTGGTCTCACTGAGAGTCTGCTTATGTGTACTTAGCCTCAGCATGTTGAAAGAACAGCAGATCCCAGGGGTGATGGAAAGCTGCCATTCTCTCCTCGATGTCTTCCTGAGTTTGTGGTATCTAGAGAGGACGCTTTTGGTTCTGAGGTCTGTTCAGGGAATATGTCCACTCATCTGTGCTTTGGTCATCTCCCATCACCCCCTCTGCATGTGCTGTTGACAGTTGAACATACTCAAAACTCATCAGGCAAGTCAGTGGCAGGAGCCTATGAGCATCTTATGACGGTAGAACTACGAGGCACAGCAGCTGACCTAGGATCGGGGTATAGTTGATAAAATAGATGAATGGATTAAAAAAATGTGGCATTTATACACAATGGAGTATTACTCTGCATTAAAAAATGACAAAATCATAGAATTTGCAGGGAAATGGATGGCATTGGAGCAGATTATGCTAAGTGAAGCTAGCCAATCCCTAAAAAACAAATGCCAAATGTCTTCTTTGATATAAGGAGAGTAACTAAGAACAGAGTAGGGTCGAAGAGCATGAGAAGAAGATTAACATTAAACAGGGATGAGAGGTGAGAGGGAAAGGGAGAGAGAAGGGAAATTGCATGGAAATGGAAGGAGACCCTCAGAGTTATACAAAAGTACATACAAGAGGAAGTGAGGGGAAAGGGAAAAATAATACAAGGGGGACAAATGAATGTTAGTAGAGGGGGCAGAGAGAGAAGAGGGGAGGGGAGGGGAGCGGGGATAGTAGAGGATAGGAAAGGCAGCAGAACACAACAGACACTAGTATGGCAATATGTAAATCAATGGATGTGTAACTGATGTGATTCTGCAATCTGTATATGGGGTAAAAATGGGAGCTCATAACCCACTTGAATCAAAGTGTGAAATATGATATATCAAGAACTATGTAATGTTTTTGAACAACCAACAATAAAAAATTAAAAAATAAAATAAATAAGAGTGAAAAAAAAAATTGTAAATCTAGGATCGGCCATGCTCTGGAATGGGGTAATTTTCCTTCCATCTAGATTTCCCTGTTCCTGTATCCTTTCAGGAGTCTGAGACTCTGTATAATCCTTGGGGGATGATACATGGATCCTGAAATTTAGTCTGCTTCCTTTCCTACAAAGGCTGGGAGGTGAGGTGTGTATGCTTACTAAGGAGCTATGATAGCTTCCTCCCAATTCCTCCTTAGGTGCTTTTCTCTCCTCTGTTTTCTTTCATAGGTAATTACAGATTCATTCATTAACTCATTACTTATTTAGAAAATATTTATTAAGTGCCTATTATATACCAGGTACTGTTCTAGATGCTGTGGATACAGCAGAGAATAAAACATAGGAAGGCCCTGCCCTCATGGAGCTTCCATTCTAGCGAGAAATCACAAGAAGAATAACTAACTAAAAAGTGGGATATAATCAGACAGTGATAGGTGCTGTGGAGAAAAATAAAGTGGGGAAAGGGAGAAGTTGGCTGCAACTTTATATGTCAGGGAGGGCCGTAGTGAGGGGCTGGCATTTGAACAAAGTCTGAAAGCAGGTGAGCGGGGGAACCCAGAGGTTCTCAGGGGCAGGAATCTCCCTGGTGGTTGGGGCAGCAAGTGTGAAGATGCTGAGAAGGGTCCATACCAGATATATTGCAGAATAGCTGAGGCCGGTACGGGATGCAGGGAGAGCACAGGCATTATTATAGACCCAAGGAGTGACGAAGACTCCCAGAAAGCACCCAGACTACAAGTTGCCTCTTCCTGTCCCAAGACCAAAGTCTCTAAAGACCCTTCCCACTTCAGCAGCACAGCATGTCCCAGGCAGGCACAACAGATGTGTGGCAAAGCTGCAAGGCTAGAGACTTTGCACAGCTCCAGCACAACATCTTACAAATGGAGCAGGGACCAGGTCATGTGAACCTTGTAGGCCATGGTAAAGGCTCTAGTTTTCACTGAGGAGAGAAGAGCATGCCTTGACTTATGTCCTCAAGAAGATCTCTCCAGCTGTTTCGCTGAGAATAGACTCTAAAAGGAATCAGGCTGGCAGCCGCCACACAGGTCAGAAGGTCATTGCAATGATTTTAGAGAGCAACGATGGAGGCTGGGGCCAGGGAGGTAATAATAGTGAAGGAGGTGAAAGGTGCATTTACTTGTAAGGTGGAGCTCATGGGATTTTTTTGGTGGATTGGACTTTCAGCATGAGAATAAGCAGAAAAGTAGAGTTACCATTCACTCAGTGGGAGGGAAGACTTGAGTTTGGACATGTTAAATTTACCACGCTTATTAGACATGGTAGTAGGAGGAGGAGTGAATGAGTTCAGGGGCTAAGTCTAAACTGGAGATGTAAATTTGGGAATTTTTAGTGTGTGGATGGTGTTTAAAGTCATGACACAGGGTGAGAACACCAAAGAAGTGACTACAGAGAAGAGACGTGATTCCAAGATTGAGTTCCAGTGTCAAGATGTTAGGGAGATGATGAGTTATCAGCAAAAAAATAAAAAATAAAAGATAAATAAAATGAGTTATCAGCAAAAAAAAAAAAAAAAAAAAAAAAAAAAACAAAAGAAAGAAAGAAAAGACTGAGAAGAAGCAGTAAGGAGAAAAGATGAAAATCATGATATGTGGTGTTCTGGAGCCAAGGGAAGAATATGCTTCCAAGAGGACAAAAGAGGATGATCGAGTCAGTTTCCTGAACCTCTGGGTTCCCTTTCATATCAGTATTCAATTTTAGCAAGTTTTTACTATAGTACCTTGCTAATAATTTCCTGTAGATTTATGTAAATCATATCCACATGTTCTCTTTTAATTCACATTCATATTTTCTCTTGCAAAAACTCTTTGCTCTCTTGAGTCAAATGCTGCTGATGTGAAAGTATGATGAAGGCTAAGAATTAACCACTGAATTTCAGGAGCAGTTCAAGTGGAATGGGAGGGCATAAGGGTATAAGGGCATAAGGCATAAGAGAGGGTTTCACAGACCTCGTGTTATGTTTGAAATGGGAGCAGAGGAAATGGTCAGATGAAAGAAATCCCATTTATATGCTGATGGGAATGATCCATTTAAGATAAAAGTCATTGCTGATAAAGGAGAGGGAGGGAAATTCGTGGCGCCATGCTATCTTGAGTAGGGGTGAGGGGTGTGTGGCTTCTCCATCATAGGTAGAGGTTTGGCTTAGATGAAGCTCCCATTGTTCAGCCACAGTACTAGGAGGGGAGCAGCACAAATGGCTGCAGAGGCTGGTATGTGGGTAGATGTGGTGTTGGAAGCTTGTAGAAATTCTTTTCCAGTTGCTTCTATTTTCTCAATGAAATTGGAAGTAAGGTCATCAACTGAAGGAGGGAGGAGGAAAATGTTGGGGAAGTTTGAGGAGAAGGTAGGAAATGGTTTTCTAGGGAAGTGAATGGAATAGGGAAATGATTTCTGGGCAGCATGGAGGACCTGCTTGGAGTCAGTGGGGATCCAGTTCAAGTGAGGTTCAGGAGCATGGGCTGTTTCCCTGCCATCATTCAGCCCCTTGTCTCAGGTGTGAAGAAGGTGGAGAGTGTTTTTTTTTTCCAGAATAGTTTTGCCATGAGCACAACAAATGAGAGAGGGTCAGGGGTGTGCCTGTGGCATAGCAGTGGAACTGGGGCTAGGTAAGGAGGAAAGAGGTAGGGGAATGACTAAAAAGAGAGTAGATGGATGGGGTATAAGGTCTTTTTGAAATGTGACTTTTGAATTTGTTGGACCAATTCAGTCAGAGAGTAAGTTAAGAAACCTGTCCCATTGCATGGAAGTAGCAAGTGGGTTTGGAAATCAAATGTTCTGATTCCTAGTGGGGCGCCCTCACTGCCCCCAGTAGGAGGATGCATGTGTGTGCATGTGTGTGTGCATGCATGCGTTTATGTGTTGCACATATGCAGAGCAGCCTGTGACCAGAGCCCCAGCACAGCTTCTGAGCCTTCTGACCTCACTCCTAGAGCTCCTGGTACTGCTTCAGCTCAATTCTAAATGAGGAGTTGGAGAATATTTAAAACCGGAAGCCCCCTCAGATCCACCCGCCTCCTTCACTAACATTGTCCTCTCCAATCTTGTTTTCTTCTCAGAGTGTCTGTCTAACTCTTTTTAAAAGCACGCCTGCATTTGCAGCAGCTGCTGCTGCCTGTGGCAGCCTGTTCCCCGTGTTAATTACTTGTCCTCTCAGGAAACCCCGCAGTGCCTTGCTTTCTCGCCCTGCCGGCCAGGCCAGGAACCTGTGGTCTGCAGGACTCTGCTCCCTGGTTCCCTCTGTGGGAGGAATCTGGAGTTTTCTTTCTTTGTTACCCTCTTTACATTCCCATCCATCGCCGGCTCCACTTTCAAATGGTCCCTACTCTTGATTTCTTAATAATTTGTCAAACCAGAGATTCCATCAGGTTTGGCATTTATTCCAAATACGCTGAATTTGCCTCCTGCTCTGGTGCCTGAACTTCACACCAGGCCCCAGGCCCGTCTCCCAGTCCTTTGTGTGTACAGAGCCATTAGGCTGGCTCAGGGTTCCTTTCCTTTCTTCTAACCCACTCTAATACCCAGTTTAATTTCTAATCCGCGGCCAAAGGCGTCCGATGCCTGATGTGTCACACAGCTGTAGGCTATGATCTCTCAATACCAGGCCTTAGGTGTTCTGTCCCTAGGCCTGTGGGACAGAAATGAACTGGAGGTGGTGGCTGGTGACTCAAAGGCCCTTTCAGGTGCTTTTCACTGGATGACTCTGGAGCCCAAACGCTCACAGAAGCTCAGCCAGGGAGGGATGGCACAGTGCCAGTCTCTGGCACACCGAGAAAACCAGGAGGTCTCAGTTTTTCCTCAATTTATCATTCGCTGAAGAAGATTTATTGAGCAGTGTCTTTCAGCGCCTCTCGGGGTGCTGTCCATGTTAGGGTCATCTGGGGACGATTAGTACAATTGCAGATTCCGGAGCCCTGCCCCGGATCTAACACACCAGCATCTCCAGAGGTGGGACGCAGGAATCGGTATTTTTAACAAGCTCCCTCATGATTCTGAAGTTTGAGAACCACTGTTCCACATGACTGTAATTGCTAGGCATGGGGAGGGTGAGGCGGCACACGAAGTGGCGGAGTACTGAAGAAAGGCACACTCTGCCTGCAGCCTGTGCCTCCCACGAGATGGATTTCCATGAGTTCATGCTTTATTCATTATTTGTCTAACATGAGGTGATTGACACACAGTGGGCTCCCAGGAAGTAGTTAATTTATTGACTTGAATCTGGAAGGGGGTGACAAGTCATGTGCATGGGTACACATGTATTTTTGCTACCATGGGGCAAACGGATATGCAGTGAATAGCTGGGAGATAGATAAGCAGGATCTCTGGGAGGACCGGGGAGGGAATGGGTAATTTAAAGTGAGTTTTTAGAGAGCCTGTTGAAATTGAGGACCAGGGAACCCAAGGGGAGCGGGTGATGGTGTGTGGCAGCCTGTGGCACAGGCAGAGATGTCAGAGCTCCTGACGGACAATTGAGAGCATCATTTCCTTTGCAGGCACTGAGATGCTCTGTTACATTTTTCCTTCTTTTAAGGGATGAGGCTCAGAAATTGATTAAAAAGACTGGTGGGGGAGAAGGGTCAGGAGTACTAACTTTTACCTACAGTCTCCTTGACCCTTCTTCGTTTCATGTCCACTGAAAATGGTGTGCAGAAATAAACTGTCTTCATCTTCCTTGAGTTAATTCCACCAGATGCTCCTGTTGACCCACCTCACTTTGGTCCCTCCCAAAGAGAGGGAACCTTGGACTGGTGCTCCGTACTTGGGGCCTCTCTCCTTTACTTCTGGAGAGCTCTTTCAAAGGGGCATCGGAGACCCTCCTCTCTACCACCTCACTTCCCCTACCCTGGGCTCCCATTGTCTGTCCACAAGAAGAAACAGTTCCCAGTACCTGTGGAGAGGCAGAGGAGCAGAGTTAATCACAAGGAAAGGATTTTAGGAAAAAGACTGGTGAGTGTAGTTTTGGTTGGTCATCTGCATGGGAAATATGGCTGATATTCTGGGAAATCACAATACTCAAAATAAAAAAAAAATACAGATGAGATCAGCTCCAGAGGATCTGGGATGCCTTCTTATGCTCATTCCCTTCAGTTGTACCTTGTTGCCTGAGGCCAGGCCCTTCCTCCTGCTGTGGTGTGCAGTCTTCTCATCCCAGGGGCCAGCCAGTCTAGTGCCTCCATAGTCAGAGAGGACCACTTCATGACTTCCTGCTTCCCTGCCCTGCTGTCTCCTCTGTAACTCCCCATTTGCCACCCCTAGGCTATGCACCTTTTCTTTGGACTGGAGACTCACCAGCTGGGATCTGGGCATGGTCTTTGGTGGCATCTCTAACATTTGTTTCGAAAAAATATATATATTTTTTACTACCACATTTTCTCAAATTCAAAATGTCTTTGATGACAAAACCTATCAAAAATTTAATAATAGCATTTTTTGGGGGAAACTCCCAATACATTCTATATGGTAGGCATTCATTCTTTCTAAGTTCTAAAACCTTCAACTATGAAGAAAGATATTATATAATTGAGGAAATCACAAATTAAGAAAAAGCTAATTTAAAAAGCCACACATAATCAATGTGTTATAGACCCAATTTTCACACTTGAAGATTACCTGTGGTCCAGCAGCTTAATTCATTTTGGTGCAAACCTTGGAGTCCATCTCCCTCTGCCACTCTGCATTCAGTTGAACTTGGTGCAAATGTGTTATTGATTAGAAAGCTTGAAGTTCTTCTGTGTTAGTCTTTTAAATAAATTCAGGCCTGAACTTGTTTGCCTACATAACATGATATAAATGAGCACAGTATTACTTTTCTGTATGATTCAAGATTTCTCAGTACTGTGAAACTAAAATAAAATACAGAAATAAACTGGATGCCAAAGCTGATTCAAGATTGCAGCAGTCATCTGAAACTTGGACTTCAAATTCTTATCTTCCTAGAAACAACCTCTGTTTTTGAGTGATATTAAAAAATGTTTTGCATTATGTATACATTTATATTAAATACATATGATAAATTTGTGCCAAGAGGGGTCCCTTTGTATCAGTTGTGTGCATTGATGTTCGGACGATGATCTTGTTAAATGATTTCTGATGTTGAAGGTGGTATCACATAGTGGTTAGGGATCCTTTCTCACATTTACCACCTGTGGGATGCAGCAACTCACTTACCTCTGCTTTTGTTTTACTATCTCGAAGTAAGGATTGTTGTGGTCCCTACCTCATAGAGTTGTCTTGAGAATTGAGTGAGATAAAATGGATAAAGCCTTCTACTGCCAGGCATATAGCACCATGGTATAAGATTTAAAATTTTTTAAAAATCTCCATCTGGGGATGAGGCTGGGGTTGTAGCTCAGTGGCAGAGCGCTTGCCTAGCATGCAGGAGGCACTGGGTTCGATCCTCAGCACCACAGAAATGTAAAAATAAAGATATTGTGTCCATCTAAAACTTAAGAATAAATATTAAAAAAAAATCCCCCATCTCAAATAGGCTAGCAAAGCATCTTCTTCCACTGTCTACCATACTGCTCTCCTGGTTCTTGCAGACTGACTGGTCCCTTCTCTCCTCAGTCTAGCCTCTTTAGATCCTTTTGTATCTTTGCCAACTTTGAATCTACATTCTTGGCATTATCTAAGTTCAGCTTTCCCTACAAAACTCTGATGCCCCCTCTTCCATAGAGCTTTCCTTGGCTATGCCTGAGAAGTTCAGAGGGGAGCAGGTCTTTCCTCTGAGCTCTGTCCCAGCCCTCAATGTCAATGGCATGCATCTGACACTTTCCCCAGGACCATTCACTTGCTAGTTGTCTTTTAGGTTCCATCCCCCTTTCTCCTATCTTAGCAAGGTTTTGCTTGCCAGCACCAACCAGAGTGGTTTCAGAGTAGCTCTATGAACCCTCTGAAGATGAGGTGGCTTCTAGACTGGGCAGCAAGAGTTGGTCTGCAGATGGACAAGCTGCTGTCAGGAGGGACATGCTCATGCTGGACAGCGGGCAGTCACCACTGCCACTGTAGTTCCTGCTCTTCCTGCTTCACACCCACCCCCTCAGCTCCCTCCTCCTGTGTCAGATTAAAGGGGGGAAAAGTAGGGGAAAGGTCATTTATTTCTGTGACACTGTTGGCTTCCTTGGCTTAGAACCTGGCTCCAAAATGCTCTTAAAGAGACCTTACCTGGGCAACCAGAGAGATGAAAAAGTCTTTGGAACAGAAGGAATAAAAAGCATGTCCTGCCCTCCATGAAGATGTAACCAGGCAGCCCCTAAATTAAAGATTTGCTTTTCCCCGTCCCTATTTCTGCCTCTGTTTCTCTCCCTTCTTCTCTGCCCACCCACACAATTTTTTTTTTTTCTGAATCTGTCCCCATCATTGACTTGGACCTTTACAAGTTCTGTTTTTCATTGGCATTCACATCAGCTGGGGATTGGGTACTTGCCCTGAGGACAGGGGGATGGCTGCTGGACAGCTGCTGGACTGCTTCGGCCCAGTGCCCTGTGACTTTAGGCAAAACACACACCCCCTCTTTTTAGGTATTGAAATGATGAATAAATAAATGCACGCCAGTCTCTTCATCAGTAATAGGGGGGTAATACTGCCTGCTGCTCCTATCTTGAAGGAGTCTTGTAGCATTTGTATGAGACAAACCATGAGTGCGCTTTGAAAAATACATTCATCTCTCACCACATGAGTACTCTTTTTATGACTTTCTGCTTATATGAGCTGTGCACTTATAAATTCAGTTTTGCTAAGTGAGCAGATTTTTTTTTTTTGCTTATTCAGGGAGGGTGTCTGGTTGCTTCAGGGGCACATAAGGCAAATTCTGCCTTCGGGATTTCCATTCCTTAGCATCTCTTTGCTTAAGAGATGCCTGTGTTCTTGCTTAGACATGTGGCTGTTTATGTTACATATGTATGGAAAAATAACTCATATTTGGATCAAAAACTGGCTTCTGAGTACAACCTAAGTGTTCTTAAATGTTCTTGCTTAGTTGAGTGACTTTTTTTTTGCAGTGCTGGGGATTGAACTCAGGACCTTGGGCATGGGAGTCAAGCACTTTACCACCTGAGCTATCCCCAGCCCACTTTTGAGTAACTGGGAAAATGCTGACTTTGCAAGTGCTTCCAGACTTTCTCCCCTTGGAGGTGTTGAGTCAGGCCTGCATTTACCTGCAGCAGCACTCCTGAAAGGGCTGAGGCTGAGGCTATGAGGAAGTCAGTACTAGTCTGGCCCGTGGGAAAATAACAACAACATGTTTTTTTTCTAAACTTATAATTGTTTGACTTGAAATTGGATTTAAAAAAGTGAAAATGTTCAGGTTATATCTTAGAAAGATAAAAAAGGGAACAATTCCATTGCAAGCTGAAATTCCTTTATATTTGTCTTGTGAAAATTCTGTGATCTTTGAAAGCTAAAAATTAATCTATGCTAATATAGATTTTATCTTTATGACAGATTAATGCATCTATTAGTATAATTATATTGACATAAATAATTTACTTGTGGCTGCAGAATATTGCTATTAGCAGCTTGATGCTTTTATTTTCCATCTTAGTGACATGGAGGTTTTCACATTAATTTTAAGAGAAATTAGTAGTCACTGACGTGACTTGTCTCTCAATGAGTGTATTAGAAAAGCAGTTAGACTGGTGGAATGATAGTGATAAGGAATCCAGTAGTATTAGACGTTGAATTATACTCAGAAAACCTGAGTCTAAGTCCAGATTTTGTTTCTTATCTATTTCTGTTGCCCCTGAAATGGTTTTAGTCAAGTCATGTGACCTCATAAAGCTCATTCCCTTCTTCTGTTAATTTGGAGCACCAAAATTCAGCACTTAGTTCACACTGTGGCTGTAAGAATGAAATAGGAATGCATGTGTGAGAGCACTTTGTGCACCACGATAATACTTTATAAATTTAAGGCATTACTAAAATACTTCAAGGTTATGAGCACTCGTGTTAGGAGAACCTCTATTATTGAGATTTACAATGCAGTTTTTTCACATCTCATCTTTAAACATATTTTGATAGATAGGGTCAATGGGGTCCCTTGGAAGAAAGGTAGAATATGTATTCATAATATTATTAGGATCTTTGTCTTTCCTTTGTGCAGAAAACATCATAATATCATGACCTTTCTCAACTCTTTCCTTGATGATGTAAAACAAAGCAAACCCTGACAAAGCAGTGTGTGTAGAAGTGGCAGATTTCTAGCGAAACAGAGAAGAAAGGGGGTATGGGAGCTTGAGTCCTTTACCAGAGACTCCATCCTTGTCTGAATGGTGGTGGTGAGTTTCCCCACCCACCTTTGAGGCACCCTTCCTGGATGCCACCTCCTGCCTTATTGAATCAGCCACCAGCTGCCTTAACAATTTGGAAGCAAAGGCAGGGCCCAAAGGGTAGTAGGCACTTGGACACCCAGGTAGACACATCTCCTTCAGGCACATGTTCAAATGCTCAGCAGCACACGTCCCCCAGACACAGGCAAGGCTGCCACATCTGTCAGTAGCTTGCCTTTCCCCCAGGGTTTCTAGTCCAGCCTCTGTCTTTCCATTAACCTCATCTTACCAAGGTCTCCCACTCTCCCCTCTCGGTGACATGTTCCTTTTCCTTGGCATATAGCATTGGAATGATGTGACAGTCCCTCAGGGAATGTGTTGCCAGACCAAGTTGGGAAGGAACACTCATGGCCAGCCAAGTCACCAAGATGATGGTCTCCAAACAGGAGGGTGCCCATGACCCTGCACTACAAATTCCATGGCCTCTCTGGGCCAGCAGTCATGGTCTAACCTCTGGGACCTTGGTACACCTGGGGACACAACCCTGCCTGCCATCCCAGCGCCTCTCCACAGGTGTGACTGTATACCTGCCATGACTGGGAGAGGTTGCTGTGGAGTATAATGGCCTTGTGTGACAGGTGGGGAAGTCCTCTCTTTTGTACCTAGTTATCTATTGTATTTGTCTTATGACCTCCATTTGGAGCTAAGTAAGCAGCAAAGTGGGTTATTTAAGCTGGTACCTTTAGCAAGTAAAGTGGGCGGGTGATGAGGGAGAAAGACAGAAGATTGGGCTGAGCAGATTCAGAGAAAGGGGCCGAAGGGAACGTGATGTGGCTTGTGGCTTTTTGTCCTCCCTTCAGTAGTGTCAGATATGGGTGCGCTATGGCTGGTAGGCATGGGACACCTTAGTAGGACAGACTTGGAGACTCTCTTATCTCTGGCATTTGGGAACCAGTCTCCCATTATTTGCAGTTTATAAGTTAAAAACAAACCTAAGCCCATTTATTGATTGGGTTGTTTGTATTTTAAATGGGCCAAGGACCTGAACAGACACTTCTCAGAAGATCATGTACAATCAAACAACAAATAGATGAAAAAATGTTCATCGCTAGCAAATAGAGAAGTGCAAATCAAAGCTACTCTAAGATTTCATCTTACTCCAGTCAGAATGGCAGCTATTACGAATACAAACAACAATAAGTGTTGGTGAGGATGTGGGGACAAAGGTACACTCATACACTGCTGGTGGGACTGCAAATTGGTGCAGCCAATATGGAAAGCAGTATGGAGATTCCTTGGAAAATTGGGAATGGAACCACCATTTGACCCAGCTATCCCACTCCTTGGTCTATACCCAAAGGACTTAAAAACAGCATACTACAGGGACACAGCCACATCAATGTTTATAGCAGCACAATTCACAATAGCTAAACTGTGATGCCCTTCTGTACATGAATGGATAAAAAAAATGTGACACATATACACAATGGAATATTACTCAGCAATAAAAGAGAATAAAATCCTGGCATTTTCATGTAAATGGATGGAGTTGGAGAAGATAATGCTAAGTGAAATTAGCCAGTCCCAAAAAACCAAATGCCGAATGTTTTCTCTGATATAAGGAGGCTGATTCATGGTGGGGTAGGGAGGGGGAGTATGGGAGGAATAGATGAACTCTGGATAGGGCAGAGGGGTGGAGGGGAAGGGAGGGAGCATGGGGTTAGAATGATGGCGGAATGTGATGGACATTATTATCTAAAGTACATGAATGAAGACACGAATTGGTGTGAATATACTTTACATACCACCAGGGAGATGAAAAAATTGTGCTCTATATGTGTAATATGAATTATAATGCATTCCACTGTCATATATAAATTTAAAAAATTAATAAATTTAAAAAAAACCCTAAGGCATGGCCTATCTTGAAGATCACATGGCGTCTGTAGTGAGCTGCCCCCTGGAAAAGTGCCTTCCCACTTCTTCTCCTGCTTATCATGGTCATAAGTCCATCCTACAGGTCCTGGACTCACAGAAGGCAGAGTCAGAAGGAAGATGTCCATAGGAAATACTGTCATCAGTGTTTCCAAATGAGGATTCAGGGGGGGTCTCATCTCACAGAGGGGTCTCCCCGCTGTGGCTGCATGTGCATGTATGTGTATGTATTTAAGCTAAATTCCCTGCAGGCCCGGGTAGCTCTTTGTCATTTCAAGATCAACTCTTGGCTGATCCGGATCACTCATGGATTCTCTTTTGTAGAGATTTGATAAAGTGTCTTTCCTGAGTACCAGAAGTACTGTACATAATTCATAACGTGAAGCAAGATGAGGTAGAAAGAGCGAGAAAAGATAATGACTGGGGAATCAGAAGTTTCCAGCTTTGTTTCAAGCTGGGAGAATGAGTCAGCAGCACATATATCTTGAGGGAAGCTTGCTTGGGGCTGGCTTTGCGGTAGGGTCTGGGTAGCCCATAGGGAGGCAGGAGGACACCCGGGAGGAGTGGTAGGTAGGGCTATGAGGAGGGGGGCCGCGGGGCAGGGAGGATGGGGCAGATTGTGAGTGGGGCGGATTCCAGCTCTGCTCTGCCTCCTCCCTGCCCCTCAAAGGAAGGACACATCCTGGGGCCTTAATCCTCTCCCCATCTCTCATTCCTCTCCTAGCTTCATTAAATTCCTATTCTAATTTGGAAGACCTTGCATACTGCTGTAGCAGCCAATCCCCTTTATGAGACCCACCCAGCTCTTAGAGGATCTTATGGCCTCTGTGGGACTTGGACCCTCTGTGGCTTTTGCAGTCAGGGCCAGTGAGCAGAGGTTGGCTTGAAGTGAGAAAGTCATCTCCTTTCCTGTCCCCTCGATTGTCACTTCCCTACCAGCCGCAGGAGTGAATACTCTCTTCCCATTAATGTATCATTTCTCATCATGTTACCTCTTCTTGAGACAAAATATGGCGTGTTGGGATCTCTTTGAACATTAGGTAATGCTGAAAAGAGAGATGAGAGGCAGGAAAGGTGGGTAAGTGCAGTGGTAGCCATTTATCTTATACCTGCTGGGTGGGGCCCTGGGCTTTTCATGTGTGACCTCCACTTCCGGTAGCCTCCAAGATGACTTTGATCAGTCCTCATTTTGCAACTGAGGCAATCCAGGCAGGCAGAGGTTAAGTTGACTGCCCATAGTCCTGTAGCTATTAGGTGGGAAGCCTAATTGGAACCCAGTTTTGCCAACTAGAAAAGTGCCATCTCTTCTCAGTACCCCTGCTGTCATCTACTAGCACAGAATGGGAGGAATGGGAGATGGTTTGGGCAATTCCCTTCCACCTAATCTATCAGACGCCCGAGTGTGCCAGGCATTGAAGGGTAGAAGAGGTTTTATTCCTGCTGTCAGGGAGAGAAGACAGCTGTGCTCAGTGGGCACTTGGATAAAGTGTTAGGATTCCTTGGAGCATTATGGACCAAGTGGCAAGTGTGCGATTGGAAAGGTCGGAGAGGCTTCCTGGAGAGATCTCATAGAGACAGATAGAACTTGAGCAGGGGGGAAGGGAAGGACTGAGCACAAGCAAGGCTGGGGCCGTGACATTCGCCCACCATGTTGGGAAAGTGGCCTCAATAAAGTGGGTGGGTGGACAATGCCTGAGGAGGTCACTGGGGAGGAGAAGGCAGATGATGATAAACTTGGAGTGTCCTGTAATGCCTCTAGAGTTTCTTCCATCAGGGGAATGGTCTCAGGACCTCAGGTTATCCACGGCTCCTGTGTTCTTTGCCCTCACTTGCCCTTCTTCGGCTTTTGCTGTGCCCCTAGCTTCAAATATGGGATTGGCCCAATAGGCCCGAGTTTCTCCTTTTCACATTCCTGGTGATCATTTAATGTGGCCCCTGTAGCCTTGATCCTCTGTCCCTTGCCTGCTCTTCCATGCCCCAACCCCCGACTCTCTGTGCCTCTACCACCATGACCTCTAACCTAGGCTCTCTCCCACCTCTGGCCTGTGGTCACACTGTTCCCTCCCTAATATTTACCTCATTAACTCCGACTAACCCTTCAAGTCTCAACTTAATGGCTACTTCCTTAGAGAGCCTTCTCCTGATCCTCCATCTGGGTGCCCTTGCTATCATTCCTGATCTTACACTTATCTTTTGCTTCATGGCATTTGCTACTTTTTGTATGTGTCTGTGTGTTTTCTTTAAGTTTCTGCTGACTATGCTGTAAATTTCCTAGGGACCGAGGTATCTATTATTCATGACAGTTTTCAGAAGCTTGCATGGTGTCTAGCACACAGTATATGCTCAGTAAAAAATCTAGTGACTTACTGGATGGATGGAGTAATGAATTAATGAGTGACAGGACCAAGCCATCAGCAAGGAGCTTTCTTATGCTTGGTGAGAACACAGAGCCTATATTAAATGGGGAACATTTGCTGGCATTTTCCAACTACATTTATTTTTTATTCAGCAAATATTTGTTGAGCATGTATTATGGCTAGGCACTGTGCTAGGAGCTGAGATGTGATGAACAAGCAAAATCCCTGCTCTTCTGACACTCCTGTTCTAGTGCCAGAATAGAAACCGAACACTTTAAAAGAATAGATACTAAACAATTTAAAAAACAAATAATGTCAGAGAGTAAGAAGTCGTATGAAGACAAATACAGCAAAATAAGGGACAGAGAATGCTGCAGGAAGGCAGCTAATATGTTAATTAGGTTTGGGGTGGGGGGGGGGGCGCTCCAGGAGGGAGGTAACAGCTGAGCTGAAATCTGCAGGGAGTGGGGAGCAGGCCCTGGGGAATGTGGAGTGAGGGTGTGTGGGACGGAGGGCCAGCAAGTGCAATGACCCAAAGCACTTGCTTGGCAGGTTCAGGAAGAGCAGGAAGGCCAAGGAATCTGGAGCACTCAAAGAGGCAGGAGGAGAGAGAGAAAGAGAGAGAGGTGGGGAGAGAGAGTGAGTTGCGGCCAGATCTTAGGAGTTTGGATTTTGTCTTGAGTGTGACAGGAAGACTTTGAAACCTTTGAGCAGATGGGTTACAAGATCTGACACATGTTGATCAATCACTCTGACTGGCCACAGTGAGGCAAGAGTGGAAGCAGGTAGCAGGCAATGGTGGTGGCATCTGGGATGCTTGTCCTGTGGTGGTGCTGCACAGTGGTGAGAGCAGGGTATATGGAGGGAGGAGCAGGCAGGACTTGTTGATGGTTGGAAGTGAGATAGGCGATTAGGGAGGAATGGGTGATTCCTCAGCTACATTAACCCATCATGTCCCACGGTCCCATATCTAGGACAGTTATAAAAGCAAATTGAGCAATTTTGTAGGTGTCCCTTAACATTGTACAGGTTGTTATAGGTGATCTATATATAGGACGATGGCATACAACAGGTTAAAGTGGTAACAGTGGTGCCATTTAGTGAGATAGGGGAGTAAGAGAAGGGGTGGGGTGGCTGGGCAGAGTCAAGAGTTTGTTTGGAGGCGTGTGAAGTTGGAGATGCTATGGGTGTCTGTTGGCTCTCCGGAGAGATGTTGTGATAAATGAGTGGATGGATACAGGAATCTGGGGTTGAGTCAGCGCAGCTAATAGACATCCGAGAACCACCCATTTATTAATGGCATTTAGAGTCGTGGGAGAGAAGGAAGACAGAGAAGAGGAACAGTGACCAGACTGCAGCAGCCTCTGGCTGAGGTCCTGGGAACTTGGGGCTTTTCTCTTGGGAGCATTTCTTCTGGAATTAAGCTGAAATTCAGCATTGCTGCCCCTCTTAGAAAGTTATCAGGATACTGACATCCTCTAGGATGAGTTTTGTGAATGTGACAGGGACCACTTTTCCATAGGAATAGTGAGCAGGCTGTGGGTGCAGGACAGACTCAGGTGTGGCTGAAACAGTCTGAGTCTGCTCTATTTGGGCTCTTTTGGTCTGCTCTTTCTTTCCTGTAAAAAATAATAATTTTCTTCAAGCTAATGTTTTTATTTCAATAACTGGACTCCTTTTGATTCACCACCCATTTATTGAGGACCTACTATGTGCTAGCCACTGTGCTACGTGCTGGAGTATTCCCTTTGCAGACACAAGGCTTCTTCTGCCCACTTCTTTCATCTGTCCTAGCCACAGTGGCCTTGTTGCTGCTGACGGTTGATGAGACGCCTTCGGGCCTCCAAGCCTGCTGCTGTGCGCATGGCTGGGGTGTTCTTCCCCAGAGTCAGGGTGGCCTCACTTCCCTGCTCAGGACTTCCCTCAGTGAGTCCCTTCCTGACCACACTCTGTTTAACACTGAACCTCCTTCTTCCCAGCACTCTCTAACTCCCTTTCTGCTTTATTTCTCTCCGGAAAACTGAATTACCATCTATGACAGTATATATTTCATCCATTTATTTTGCCCGTGGACTAACCCATCTCACTGGAGTGTAAGCCTCGTGAGGGCAGGAATTTGTCTCGTGCACTGCTGCAGACAGTTGCCTCTCAGATCAGTACCAGCCATGAGATTAGGATCTGCTGAATGAACAAATGACAGAACATGAGTTCATGGGATGGGATGGCCGCGGTCAATGCACTATATCTGTTACCTGACCTTTGCACCATCTACTCTGGTGACAAGTGGGGTACATTTGTGAGTTGGACAGATGCCATTAGGGACCTAATCTGTGCTCTTGAACAGCATTCTGATGCAAGAAAAGCCTGCAGAGTTGAGTCGTTATCCAGTATGTCCTAAATATTACTGACCATCCCAGGTTTGGGGTTAGGTGACACCACAAAGGGACTTATTGAGGCCATATTAACAAAATCAGTAGCCATCTGTTGAAGAGCCACAGGATCCATTTTATGCAGGAAATTGTCTATGGGGGTCTCTGGGTGGGGGATTGGTGAGGGGATCAGAACTCCCCAGGGGATCCTCATGAGGCCTTCACCCAGCCAGCCTAAGTGCCTCTAGGTAGAGTTTTAATTGGTGAACAAATTGGAGGTGAGTGAACCTTAAAAACCAGGAGGGAACACCTACTGCCTTGAGAATTGGGAGACTTCTTACTTGTATCTTGGGGGATATTTAGTGTGTGAAAGTTGAGGAATGGCAGCAGATGCTTAATAGCATATATGACATTCCGGGCACTGTTGTGCGCCCTCCGCGGACATAAACCCACTCCATTTCCCAGCAGCTCTTGGCGTAGGATGATTATATCCCACTTCACAGTCCAGAAAACCAAGGCAGTTTGTTTCCAGTCTGTGCTCTTCCTTATTGTGCTTCAATGATCTCAAAATAAGTGTTGCCGAAGGGGCTTTAAGAGGGATAGAGGAGTCATTTAATATGCTGTGTGTTACCTTCCGACGCGTGATGTTTTGTGGGGAGTAGCTGTGTGCACCCACTGACTTTTCTATGAGGGCGGCACGTGTGCGCTGTGATTAGTGTTTCCCAGAGAGAAGAGCCCCAGCCCCGCACCTAGCTGGAGGCCTTGCTCGCGACACCTTTCTTCTCCCATAAGAGAGAATGTTAAAGTAGGGCTGTCTTTTGATGAACACCCTGGAGGGTTTGGAACACGTGAAGACTGGTCAGGTGCTATTAAGCCTTTCTCACCTTTGATCCTCTGTTCTGAGGGTTTCTTGATTGCCCAGGAGTTGATCTCAGTTCTTCGAGGAGTCCGCGTCTTGTCGCCTCCGGTTCCTGCCTTTGCCCGTCTGTCTCTGTCTCTGGCCACGTGTCTGGCTCGCTGTTGGATGCTGGCGGATGGTGAGGTCAGGTTTGCAGCAGGTTTGCACCCACAGACTCTGAAGGCAGCTCAGGCAGAGGGGCAATGGTAGAAGACAGTGAGGCAGAGCCACGGTAAAGCTTGGGGACGCCCCCAGACCGACTGTCCTTCCTGCTTTGTCCTCCCCACTGAGTGACAGAGCTGACCAGCTTATTCTCATTCTGGAAGCATTGGTTTGAAGAGAGGGCTGGGTTCTTGTGTTAGCCAGACTCACCCTGATGGGAAGGGAAGGCCCTTTATTTCTCCTGCATGCTGCCTGGAGGTCACTCTCCACGCTGGTGCCAAGTCAGTAGTGCCACCTGGTCATGCCACAGAGGATCCCACCCACTGCCAGAGTGTGGTCCCATTAGCTTTCCTTTTGGGGGGTAAGAAGGACCCTCAGACACCTCTCCAGATGTTGAATTCAACTGAACAGAATTCCCCACCCTTCTTCCAGGCAGGCTTGAGAGAATGTTTTTCAGGAAAAGGGGCAGCTGTGGGCATGGGCTCCTGGGTTGGCCAACTTGCTTGGGATGAGACTGGGAAATGGGAAGCGGGAAGAGAGGGTGCTGTGGGACCTGTCCCTGGCGGTCCATACATCAGGGCCGGGGTGCTCTGCACAGTGCCAGGCCTCGCACCGTATGTAATTAGGCTTCAAATGCTGCTTTCTATAGACAAGGGTGAGTTGCTGCCAAGTCACTTGAGATGAAATCAGGTCACCTGTCATAATTCCTGTGGGACTGAGGGAGAACTGTGCTTACTACATACCTTGCCCTACTTTAACCTCTAATGGGATCGGTCCCACGTCCCAGTTGGAGGGAGGAAAAGGAGAAGAGGAGGCTACACAGAGCTGCTCTCGTCTCTGCGGCAGGTCCTAGGCCCAGAGATGCTGAGCTCAGCTCTGCAGAGTTTCTCAACAGAGGTCAGAGTGCGTCGTACTCCTTTCTAAGTCCAATTTGTAGAACAAGGAGAGGACAGTGACTCTCCTGATGAGGCAGAGATATGAAGGGCCCCCTTGTCATTCTAAGCGTGGAGAAAGAGATGGGTGATTATTTGTCTTCTCCCAGCCAGCCATGCTCTCTAGGTGACAGCTCCTCTCTGAGGGAGGAAGCAGGAGAGCAGTCCAGAGATGGAGTGAGGGAGGGAAAAGAAAGTGGGTTTGAGAGTTTGCATGTAGGTTAGGTATTCCTGGGTTTAACTCTGAAGGCAACTGAGGTGCAACCAGGAAGAGTTCTGAGCTTGGGGGGTGGAAAGAGGGGGGAGCAGTGTACACACAAGGAAGGACAAAGGGCCGCAGTTTCCCAGGTGCTGTCCCTGTGAGCAGGAGCGATGCCCAGGGCAGTGCTAAAGCCTCAACCCAAAGTGCATGCACAAAAATGCATTGCGTTTTCTTTGTTTTTGAAGCAGGAATAAGAAACACAGTGGAAAAAAAAAGAGAAAGGGGAAAAAAGATCTACGGTGGTGGTATGAAAATTTAATCAACACCCAGTGTTCTTAGCTGTCCGGGAGCATGTGCAGATTTTATTATCTACGCAGCTATTTCTGTCCCCTCCCAGCAGCCCTCAGAGTCACCACCCAGTCGTGCTGGGCTCCACTGTGGGGCAGGGGAACTGCAGAGCCCATCCAGGGAGGGGCGAGGTGTGATCTTCAGAGGGGTGCTTTTCAGCAGGCAGAGGTCTTGGGCTTTCCCTGGTGGATATTTATCCAGGTGGACATTTTAGTGTCGACATCTTTGTGATACGCTGGATATAATTTGAAAATTTAAAACTCAAGATGTGTGCGTGTGTAAGGCTGTGGGTTAAATCCCTGGCACTTCAAGGAAAAAGAAAGGAAGGAGGGAAGAAGGGAGGGAGGGAGGGAGGGAACTCAGTCTCGGACCTTCAGTACCGGGATGGACGTGTTCTGCTCCTCATCCAGAGGTGTGCAGCAGTTCCCCCTCCCCTGCCTCATGAAGCTCACACGTTCCCCTTTCTCTCTGCCTTTCTCATTGCCTCCTCTCCTTTGGGGCCCTCATTTTTCTCATAGACTCTCTTCCTGGGGGATTTTGTTGAACGTCCCTTGACTCTATACTGATGACTCAAATTGGTATTTCTAGCCCAGAACACTCCACTGAGCTCCAGATTCATATCTCTAATTACCCACTGTTAGCACCTGCTATGGCTTGAGAGTCCGTCCCTCGGAACACGTGTGTTGGCAGCTTCATCCCCGGAGCCATAGGTTGTGATATTTGGAGGCAGGACCGTTGTGGTGCTTGGCTGTCGGGACAGCTCTGCCCTAATGGGTGGATTAATGCCTTCGTGGGTTATCCGAGGAGCCACCTTGTTATGAAGTGCACTCTCTCTGGCGTGCTGGCCCTGCCCTGCCCTGTGATGCTGCCTGCCAAGCCACGCGCTAGTAGGAAGTTCTCACCAGAGGCTGAGGAGGTTCTGGCACCAAGCTCTGGGCTTCCCAGCTTCCCGAGTGCTGAGCTAAATAAACTCTGTTCTTTATAAACTACCTGGTCTGTGGCATTCAGTTATTGTCACAGAAAATGGACAACACAACACCATTCCTGAGCACCTCAGACCAGCAAGGCTTTAGCTCAAGTCCTGGCCCCCTCCTGCTGTCTTTCCCAATACCACAGCAAACACCTCCAGCCAAAGGCCTTGGTGCCAGCCTTCTTTCCTCCCACCTTCCCACCCTCTTGGTTTTTGTCTCTGATCAAATCCAAGCCTTATAGATGCCACCTCTGAAATACAGCCTAGGTTGTCCCCAGTCTCCGCCTGCATGGGACTTACCTGTTCTGGCCAGTGCCTCCTGTCCCCTGGGATCCTACAGCAACAGTGACTGTCTTCCCAGCTTTCCCCCTTATTCCTCTTCAATCCCCTCTAATTTGCAGCCACGGTGATTTTTAAACAACACACATCTCTTTATTGGATTCCTGCTATATATGAAATCTAGGCTGAAGTCCTTCACATGATCCATGAGGCTTGTGGCCTCTGCCAGCCTTTCCAGCTCTCTGGCACCTGCGGTGTTTACTCTAGCCTGTTGGCATCAAACCCCACCCTATTCCTACCACCGCTTGCCAATTCCATCAGCTTCAGGACCTTTGGACATTCAGCTCTGCACTCAGGAGAATATCTTCCCTCGGTACCCTTACTCCTCTTTTAGGTCTCAGTTTAAAGAAGATCTACCCCAAGCACTGACCCTAAACAAAGTCAGCATTCCTCAGGGATCACACATCTGACCATCTCAATTTTTCTTTGGAGACTTACCACCAGCATAATATTCCAGGTATTTGTGTAGCCATTATTAAATGCCATTCCTACTCCTAAGCTCAGGTCCATGAGAGCCAGGCCACGTCTGTCCTATTCACTGCGGTGTCTCCCAGGTATGGCAACATGCCTGACGCATTGTACAGGCTGAACCAATGAATGAATCAGTCCTGAACACCTCTGTGCCTGGGGCTTTGAGTCAGCTCGGGGTGGAGGAGAACAAGGCAGGATTTCTAAAAGGTATAATAGAAACTTGGTGCCTCTAGGGTGCTTTCCTGCTTGGTTCTGTTTTGTTGTGTGCTATTAACAGCTGTGCGTATTTGCATTCTTCTTTCAGACACAGGCTACGCACTTCTCGGGGCCGGTCTTAAGTTTTGTTATCCCGTGCACCTGGTTGTATTTTCTGGGCTCCTATATCCACGGAGATACCCCCCAGACCCTGACTTGCTAGATGTTTCTTTCTCCTTCCTGGCCTGTATCCCTGGGATCCCAGTGTGCCCTGTGGCCCAAACTGCTGAGTTATGACAACCTAATAGCTGCATGTTCCTGGCCATGGCTCTTATTCTCTGGAAGCTTCAGCTCCCTGCAAAATGCCAATGAGATTATTAATGGTAATAATACCTTGTCTATCTTTCAGGGTTGTTGTGATGAAAAGATGAGTTCATTATGTCAAATACTTTGGAAACCATAACGCTCCATAAGCATGTTGGAATGAAGGAAGGGTGCTGGGGAGAGGTGGAGCTGAGCAATCACTCTTAACGACAGAGGAGAAGAGAGTTGCCGGGGATTAGAGGACGCTTGAGAGATAGCGTTTCAGGCAGGATCCTGGCAGGAAACAGAAGGCACCTTCAGCTGGGCTCTCAAAAAGGATTTAATAACAGCAGTATTTCAGAGACGTGGACAGGCATGTGGGCCCAACAAGCAATGTTTAGGCCCCAGGGACTAGCTACAGTGGCTGTCATTTCCAGTCCTGAGCCTCCGGAGCAAGGCAAGGAGAGGAGGTTATCAGAACCCAGTCAGAGCAGGGAGCAAGGAAGGGGCTGCGAGACCGATCAGAGCAATCTAGCCCTGCACTAAGCTGGAGGCAGTGGGGGAGGACGTGCCCCAACTCTCTTTAGAAAGGAAAGACCTGGAAGCCATGTGATGTACGTCATAGGGCCTCACCTCTCAGGGCACAGAGGAGGGCAGGCAGACAGCCAGCACAGGTGGGAAGACAGCAAGGAGCCTTTGATAGCATCTAGGACATCCAGGTGAGGATGATATTCAGGGAGCAGTTGAGGCCCGTGGGAGGGAGGATTTAAGAAGTAGGGAGAGACTGTCAAACCAAGCTGGTGCTCCATCGCCAGGCTTGGTGGGTTGGGCTTTTTCTGGAAGACAAGGGGACCACAGACAGCACGTGTCTCAACGGAGGAGACCCAGGACCAACACTTTCCGGAGAAGCGTTTGTGGCAGAGGTACATAGGCAGAGAGAAGTTGGCAGTGTCTAGGACATGGGGTAGCCCTGTGTGAGGGGACAGTGGCCTGTGTGGCAACAATAGCCCAGTGAGAATGGAAAGTGCAGGCTCAACATCAGGACCAGGCAGGAATGGGATGGTGGAGGTGGTCAGGTAGGTTCTCAGGGGACTTGGGGCCCAGAGAGGCAGGATCCCTTTGCCTCCTTCTCCTTACTCTGGTCTTAGACTGGGGGCTTTGTGACCAAGGCCTTTCTGCTCCTCCTGGGGCCATGTCTGCCACTTCTGCCTCTTTATTTGTGCAGGCTTGTTTCACCTTCCTGCTGGGCACATTTTGGTGTGAAGGATGGGTGGAGGTTTCTGCTGAGTGGGGGCAGTGGTGTCCCTGCCTGTGTCAGGCCTTCTGCCACAGCCTGGACCAGGTAACAGCTTAGTGTCACAGAAGATGCCCACAACCGGGGGTCTTCGTAACTGGGAAGAAGGAGACTTTTCCTGAATGCCTGAATGGATGCTTCCCCTGCAGGGCCACCTCCTGCCGTTCCTTTATTGTAACACCAATTCTTAGTTAACATCTGGGAGCACAAAAGGTGCATCACAAAAGCCAAGTGAAATGCTGGCAGTGCCCCCTGGGCTAAGGGCTAAAATAAGCCCAACAAGAAAATAAACACAACCCCAGGAGACGAGGGGCCTGGGAAGGAGAATGGCGGGTTAGCTGGCTTTCTGCCTGGCCCCCTCTTTATCCCTGACTTCCTTCAGGAGGAAGTTTTTTTGAGAGAGAGTTGTTTGTTTTGTTGTGGTCAGTGTGAGAATGAAAGCAAGTTGTTGAGAAAAGATTAATTCTAAGGGAGGAGATTAATAGAAAACCAGCCAGGTGTGATGGGTAAGGGTTAGGAAGAATGAGAAATTATACCCCATTTGATTCAAATGTATGATATGTCAAGATCCTTGTATTGTCATGAGCAACTAATAATAAAAAAAAAGACCCTGAGTGTGCAGAGGGAAAGAGAAGGAACAGAGTGGTCACGCTGGCTTGAGCATGGTTGTGGGAGCCCCAAACTGCACGGGGAGTTTGGGAAGCCTCTGCCTGGGTGTTTGGGTGCAAGTTTTAAGCACGTTGCTTAGCCATTGCGTGTTGGAATCATGTATTCATGTTATTTATCGTGGTGTTTTGCCCCTCTATGTGCTACTGCTCATTCTCACAACAGTTCTGTGAGAGAACACTACTACCTTCTGCAGTGGGCCTCAGTTCACAGTGGACTCACCTGAGACTGAGCTTGCTTCATTATGCTCACCCAGCTGCATCAAACTCAAGTGGGCAAAAGCAGGATTGTCGAGGGCAGAGCTCCCAGGCAAGAGCCCCTGATTGGACGGAGCTGGGGATTGCCCAGCTTGGAGCACTCTCACCTGCACCTCCACCTACCTCCCATGTGCTCATTACCAGCACTGCCAAGGACAAGGATGCATGTACCCATTGGATGGTGGGGGAAGGGGGGAAAGCTCTATCAGTTGAGTGTGTGAAAGCATCTTCGTGACCTGGGGGGGCGTGTTCACACTGCAAAACCTGAGTTTGCTGCCCACTGTGTGCCAGGGACACAGGCCTTTTGCCTTGAGTATGACAGAGCCTGGAGGTACTTCCTGAAGGACAGCCTTTGCACTGAGTTTCCTGCACTTAGGCATGAGGGGTAATTATCTAGCTGGTACCTATCACCATCCCAATAACAGATGAGTGACCTAAGCACACCAGTGTTGAGCAGTGTCCTCACAGTTATGTCTTGGGCAACTAGGAGCTGTAGAGTGTGTATGAGGAGTTGTTGAGACAAGCACGTGCTGTATTTTCTTGAGTGCTTTTTTTTTTCCTTGCCAGACCCAGAGAACGTATTCCTTCAGTTTTGAAGTTTGACACGCTTCAAAAATTTCAGGTCCAAATATTGTCCCTAATGCTTAAAGCACTGAAAAAGTTGAAATTGAGCCTTGTGGACTTGAGCTTAAGGTTATACCTATGAAGACGCATACTCGGGTCACTGTGTCAACACTGGTGTTCTGGGGCTCAAGAAACCCCCAATCATGTGGTGGTGAGCTTGTTCTCCTTCTGGGGCATCTGGGCTCGTCCATGCTAGTGCAGCCCCATGCCCAGCAGCCTGTAGCTTTGCTCGGATGAAAATCAAAACACCACAAAGTAGCTATTTTCATTGAACTTTTATTATATGCTAAGCACTGTGTCAAGGACTTTAAATATTTCCAACTCTTACAACTTTGCAGTGTAATATCAGGTGTGTGTGTGTAAGATGAAAGCACTGGGACTTTAGAAGTTAGTAATTTGTTAAGGTCAGGAATTGGCCCTTAATCTCGACCTAGTTCTGAAAGAGCTGCTTCCTGCTCCTACAGAACATACTTAGATGCTAATCCACTTCTATAATCGTGAGCATCAGAAGTTGAGGTGGTAAGGTGTTTTCTGGTACCAGCCTTTCCTGCCCTTACAGCCTTTTAAAAAATCCTCATCGCCACCATCAACATACTTCTGCCTCTCAGGGCCTCTTCTTGCAAATTTTCTTCCCCCCTTTATTTCATCAACTGATACTTATTGCTTATTGGCTAGGTACCAGCTATCACTCTAGGCCCTGCTCCAAGAAAAGGTTCTGATTTCAGTTGCTTACACCTTTGCTTGATGTTAAGTCAGTGTTTTCTTTTGGAAACAATGTGTTCTAAGGACTTGCTGCCAAGCAGAGAATAGAAGACCTTTTCAATTTGCAAAAGAACGTGAGGTATGGGCTGGCAGATGGCGAGGTGTCTGTGCAGGTGGACCTCTGCTGTCAAGCAAGACGGCTGCCTTCTGTCCTCAAGGATGAGCAGACCTCAGGTACGCAGGGGTGAGTTCAAGCATGATTTAGATCCACCTCCAGCACCTCCATCCCATTGGATAACTCAAAGATTCCAGGGAGGGCAGGGTGCTTTCTCACGAAGAAATCAGTTCTCAGCCCCTGGCCCTATCCCTGCACTTGTCATAGTTATTCTAGTTAAAAGCCGCAGTATTGAAAGCCCCTATGGTGAGCAGATTTCTCCTTGGACAGCTGGCATGTGTTACAATTGTTAAGTGAGGAATTCTGGCATCCGGTGGCCCTGATGTGCAGCTCTCATCACCCTTGGAGAAATTTTAGCTGAGAATAAACTTTTTCTTTGGTGAGCGCAGGAGGTATAATGCAGTATATTCTCAAAAATGCAAAAATAAGAGAAGATCTTACTCTGAGAGTCAGTACCCCAAGCTAAGAACAGAGACCTCCAAGTCACCTTGTGCAGAGTCTCCGTCTCAGAACAAAGCAAAACTCTGTTAGGGGCTTAACATACTGAGAGCTTGGCTCTCATGGGGGTGCTGGCTACCTGTGGAAGCAAGAGAAAGAGGAGCCCCGGAAGCAAGCAGGTGGGACCCATTCTAACATGTATAGGGAAGAGGGCCCTCTGCCCAAGGGTTGAACTTTCAAGGCCCTCTGAGAGGGGAACCAGCTGACCCCTGATATTGCTGCCTAATGTCACTGACCATTCTAATTATGCAACTTGCTTTCTATTGCTCAGAGAAGCCTTCTGATTACATATGCGACTTCCCAAATGGCTCACCTGTGCGAGGGTGATGGGTTAATCTGAGCACTGTGGTTTTGCTGTTGGAATGTTCAGGCCTGGTGAATCTGACCTGACTAAAAAAATCAACTGTCAGAGCCGGGTGAGGTAGCACACACCTGTAATCCCAGCTGAGCCTGAGGCAGGAGAATCTCGAGTTCAAAGCCAGCCTCAACAACAGTGTGGTGCTAAGCAACTCAGGGAGACCCTGTCTCTAAAATACAAAATAGGGCTGGGGATGTGGCTTAGTGGTTGAGTGCCCCTGAGTTTGGTACCACCGCCCCCCCACCCCGCAAAAAAAAAATCTGCTATCAAAGCCAATTAATCAGATTTGTGAGCAACCCATGTTCAGGGGCAGTCTCTGGAGTGTACCAAGTTTACTTGAAGGTATCCTTCTTGGAGGAATCCTGTCTGGTCCCCAGACAATATCCCTGGGTACTCTCTCTCCCAATTTGCTGCCACCCGGCCCTCTGGGTCACCTTGAGTAGCAGGCAGTGTGTTCGCTTCCATGGAGTATGTACTCGTGTACAGAAAGATCATATTTATAACAGCCCCTGCCTGCAGAGCTCCCTTAGTCTATAATACCAGGCACGACACCAGTAAGTCCTCACTCACTCCTCAAGTACACACACAAGGGTCTGGTGGACTGAGAACACTGCCTACCCAGTGGTTATGAAGATATTCTGTCTTATTTTCCACAAGTTTTATTTTTCACATTAACTTCTAGTGCATCTGGAATTGATTTTCATGTATGTTATAAATTGGAATTAAGATTTATTTTCATATATGGTCATTATCAATATAGCACTATTAAAACTATCTTTTCTCCATTACTCAGTTACCTTTATCATAAATGACTGATTATAATTGTGAGCCTGTTTCTGGATTGTCTATTCCATTCCATTGTATCTTTGTCTCTTTACAAGAAATTTCACACTTTCACTGTAGCTCTATACTAAATTTGATATGTAGGGAAGTAATTTCTCCAAATTTGTTCATCCTTTTCAGATTTGTCTTGGCTATATATTTTTTTGCTGTGTGTGTGTATTATATAATCTTAGAATTAACTGGTCAATTTTCAGTAAACTCCTGCTGGGGTTTCTAATGGGCCTGCATTAAATCTATAAGATTATTAGAGATAATATCTTTATAAACATTTCCCATTAGTGAACATAATATATTTGTCTATTATATCACTTTATAAATTTTTATCATTAATGTTTTATAGTATTCTTTGTAGTAATTTGATCTATTAAAACTTTCTGATGCTATTGTAACATTTTTAAAGTTACACTTTGCAATTCTTTATTACTAGTCTATAAACATACAAATCTTACAATTGAAGTTGTGCTTGGCTATCTTGATAGATTCACTTAATTGTGAGTCTAGCTGAAGATCCTCTTGAATTTTCTGTATACGTAATCATGTCATCTGTGAATATAGAGGAATTTAATTTTTCCTTCTAAGTCATCTTATTAATACTGGCTAGGACCTCAGGTATAAATTAAATAATGGAAATTCTTATCTTATTCAAAATATCAGTGGAAAAACTTTCACCATTTTTGCATTAAATGTTGTTTGCTGTAAGTTTTACATGCACACCTTTTAAGACTAGGGAAATTTTCATCTGTTCCTAATGTGCATGTATTTTAATAAATGAAGATGAACTTTATTCTATATCTATACATTAACATGGTTTTCTTTCTCCTATATTTTAAGATATTGAATTGTTTAACACTTTTTTCCAGTGTTAAACTTGTAAACTTGAACTAACACTGATTGTGTTGTGGTATACTTTTCCTGTATCACTGGGTTTGATTGATTAGGATCATGTTGTCTGTGCTCATAAAGGAAATTGGCCTGTACTTTTCCTTTCTTAGAATGATCTTGTCAAGCTTAGATATTAAGATTAGGTTTCTTTTATAAAGTAAGTGCGTTCCCTCTTTATTCTTAGGTTTTGTGACATTGAAGTCTTTTTCTTAATTTACCCATTTGGGGCCATCTGGGCTTGGCGGTTTTGTTTTTGTTTTCAGTTTTGTTTGTGGCTTTATATTGTCATTTGTTTAACAGAATGGGAATGAATCCATGTAATTTACTCTATTAAAAGAAAATGAAGGAGAAAAATAATACTAATGGGATTTATACAGAAAAAGAATTTAATCACATTGAAATTTTCTTTTGCTTTTATCTCTTTAAAGTTAGATTCATATGGTATAGGGCTATTCAGTTTCTTGTGTCAATTACTGCAAGTCATGTTTTAAAGGAATATCCATTGCATCTTAATTTTCAAATTTAGTTGCTTTAAAGTTTTTCATATTTTAAAATATCCATAGGATCTCTAAGTGATTTCCTATAGATATTTTTAAAATTCCTGTTGATGATCTCTGCTTTGTCTTATTGCTTGAAGTTTATTTATTATTAATCTTCTCTAAGAACCAATTTTTGCACTTTTTTGTTTTTTTCTAGATTACAAATTTTCATCTTGTATTTATGTTCTTTATATTTCTTCCAAATTTGGGGAGTTTAGTAGGCTCATGCCTACTGTTCAGTATGTGAGAGAGAGAGAGAGAGAGTGTGTGTGTGTGTGTGTGTGTGTGTGTACGCGCGCGTGCCCACGCACATGTGTTTTTTTGTTTTTGTTTTTTTTCTGGGAATTGAACCCAGGGTCTTGAGCATGCTAAGCAGGCACTCTGCCACTGAGCTACACCTCCAGCCCTATGATGTATTTCTTATGAGCAGTTTTTTTTTTTTTTCTTCTAACTGGAGTCTTCAGTGTCTGTTCTATTCATCAGGGAATGTTGCTCCTAGCACATCCTGAGTGTTTTGCCAGGAAATGCTGCTTGGGGGAGCACCCAGGTCTTTGTTGAGAGTAGGAGACGGGAGGTCATCAGGGGTCTGAGTCTGTCCAGCAGTAAGTGGACTGGTGACGCTCCCTTGGGGGCCTTTGCCTTGTCTCCTTCTCTGAATGATTCCGTCAGTCTTCATGCTTGTCTGTTCCATGCCAATCCCTCTGTCAAGGACTTCTGCTTTCCTTCTCCCCCTTTCCCATCACTCAAAATTATAGCAGCAAGAGGTGCTACAAGCTTAGCTGCTTGGCATGTTCTTTTCCAGAATCCCGACAGCCCCTCCTTCTCAGTGTTCTCCCAAGGAAAGATTGCCTCCCACACCTCTCTCCATTACAAAAGAGCCCAAATGACTCTGGGTATTTTAAGGGGTACAACGTTGTGACAGTGACAGACTGATGTGGTACTAGTACAATGACTCCGTTGGATGTGCCATTAGGGCTTTTCATGTCACTTGGGTGACTGCTGCTTTGTCCACATTTAGCTGGGTGAGCCCGGGAGCCGAGGGAGTTTCAGTGTAGGAAGGAAAGCCTTTTGGGATCTGCTTGGCAGTTCCGCATGCACACATGCGCCTTGAAGGGTCCAAGCTTGATATGGCTTCCCCCCCACCTTGCTCAGGAGGTATAAGGCTATAGACAATGAGTCCCTGCATGACATTTAATTCTCTTTGAATTTTATAGATGAATGAACTGTGAATTGGCTGTGTGACTGAATTTATGTGAATGTGAGACAGGGGCCTAGGTGCACCAATAAGAGCTCTTGGGAAGAGTTGGGAAGGTACCAAAGAAATGGCAGTGGACCTGGCAGATAGGGTTCAGAATCATAGGAGGGAGAAGTCATCTGGTTGAGTCCCCGTCCTTGGGTAGGTGAAGTATCCTGGTCCAAATCTTACAACACAGTTGAGATCCAGAGATGCTTCATACTTGGGGAAGAAGTTCCAATCTGATTCTGCTGGTCTGTGTATTTCAAAGGCCAAGGACAATATTTGCCTTGATCTCTGTATTTCTGAGACCTAATTCAGCACCTAGCACATGGTAGGTCAAAAAAAAATTTGCTGAATGAACACCAAATACATACTTGCTGCTGGTAGAAACTCCTGTAAGTTTACTCTTTAAGATAGTCTTTAGATATTTGACCAATCTGACCTGATAGTACTTACTTCAAAGATTATTATTTTTTTATTCGTAGATAAATGAAAGCCACTTAGTTCACTTATCATTTTATTACTTATTCCATTTATCATTCATATAGCATTTTTATTAGCATCTGTTTTGCACAAAGCACTAGTCTGAATACTGGGGATACAGCAGGAGCAGGACAATCAAAATCCCTGCCACCGTCAAACCTATGTGATAAACAATGCAAAAGTCAAAATAATTAATATACATAGCGCCAGATGGCGATACAACTTGAGGGCGTGTTCAGTTTTAGTGATAGGGCCTGATGGTGTAATTTTTTTATAGGGGAGTCAGCAAAAGCCTCAGAAAAGTTGACCTTTGAATTAAAACTTGAAGCTAGGGATTAAGCCCCACAGTTGTCTGGGGAGCAAGCATTATGACAAAGAGCAAGTGTGGAGACCCTGCAGACAGCGTCTAGGAGAGGACGAGGGAGACTGAGGAGGGTGGTGTGGATGGAGCTTAACGAGGGGAGATGGATCAAGTAGTCTTGTAGGTCATAAGACCTCGACTTTGACTTGAGGGGTAGCTTGGGAAAACTTCGGAGAGTTCAAATAAGACAATGATATGATACAGGCTGCATTTTAACAGGGTCACTGTGGCTGCTATGTTGAACAGACTGAAAGAGGGCAAAGAGGGCTATCACCCTGGTGACTTAGGCCAGGGTGATGATAGCATAGGTGGTAAGGAGTAAAATTCTGCATGGATTTAGAAGGAAAAGTTGATTTCTTAATGGAGTAAGAATGGGATATGAGATATGAGTTGGGATGACGATGGTTTGGGGCCTGAGCCTGTGAAAGGATGGTATTTTAACTAAGCTGAGGAGAATCAGGTTTGTGAGGGGAATGTGAGGAACTGTCAGACATGCAGAGTTCGAGATGGTTAATGGATATGGATGGAGAATATTTAGTAGGCAGCTAGGATATGTGAGGAGACGTTTGTGGTAATGGGGAAGCATATGTCTGTGTACATATACCTATGCATATAGGCATATATGTATGTATGTAAGTACATGCATCTGGGTTATTATAGCACATAGATGGTGATGTCATGAGTTCTATTAGTATATGGCCTTGCTAGTTTTTCCTGTTTTGGAAGCCATTTCAGGGCCACTAATCTAAGCTAGCCATATAGTGCATGCATGTTAACTGTGCAGGTGGGGAGAGAAGGGAGTGGGTCAGCACAAGCCAGCCTCATAACTGGAGGTGCAGCCTCTTGAGTCAGCTGTACCATCATCCTTGCTGTGAAGGGGAGGACATGCTGATTACTGTTACAGATATGCAGATGAACCCACCTGATGACGCCACTTCTCCATGCCAACACCCCTCACCCACACATTGAGGCATGGGAAGGCACGTGCAGCCAAACTCATTATTTTTCTTAGGGTTCATTCATCTTACGTGAGACTCGGAGGCAGAGGCAACAAATGGGCTAGAGATAACACGGACTAGCCAACATGTGCTCACGCAACCCTGAGAACACTGCTGCTCTCAACTTGCCAGTGGGTACTTCCTTCCAAAGAGTCTCAAATGGATTGTGCTACATTAATAGCATGGGTATAAGGGCACAGTGAGGTTGGAGACTTGGAGAGTTCTTGTGAGTCTAGTGGACTTACATGAGGGTTCAAATTGTAATGCAAGACAGAAAAAGGTAGACAGCAGAGACTTGATGTGGTCAATATGTGTCATGAGGCATTCAAAGAAGAGACTCTTGGTGTCAGGAAAAATCCTTTCACACAGGAGATGGGAGATTAGCTGGCCTTTGAGGAGTGGAGGGGCTTAAATAAGTAAAAGAGCTTCCTTATATGGCATTTTGTACAGACACCACTCTAAATTGTACCACTTGTAATACACAGGCATCATCAGTGGCCCCAAAACAGTCCATTCAGGAGGAAAAAGCAAGGGAAAAAAAAGGGGGTAGAATTATGCATGGAGTATCTGTTATGTCCTGGTCAAACATCCACTTACTTATTCAGCACACATTTTCTGGCTTTGTGAGGAGGCCATATTGAATAGAGTGGAACATTCAAATGCGAAAGTAGTGATCAGTATGTGTGTGCTGGTGTTAAGTTATATGAGGTCTTGAATGTCAAGCTAGAACTGAGAACTTTGTTCTATGAGCAATCGGTATAGTTAATAGAGGCTTTTGATACTTGCAAAGGGATGTAGAAAAACTTGAACATGTATCTCTTTTACCCAAGTCTGATGATGAGTGTATAAAATACATGTCCACACTGCGTGTCAACCAGCCAGTATGTGAGAACAGAACTTGGGTAAGTAGAGATAGTGAGTGAACTTAATTGCTAAGACCACTTGATGGAGCTCCTTAATGGCTTAAAGCATAACCACATATTATCAAACTTGAATTTTTTTCACTACAACCCTATCAAGTTGGTATTATCCCCATCTTACAGGGAGGAAGCCCCAACGCTCAGGGGCCAAATGATCTGTTTTGTGACCCAGCTTGGAGGTGGCCAGGCATGTCTTGGGCTCTTGGCTGCTGACTGCAGAAATGATGGTTTTCTCTCGTTGCTTTAGCCTGCATTTTGTGTAACCCCTCTAACGATGGGAAATCCCTGCAGAAAATGTGTGTCGAAGGAATGGCTCCCCTTTTGAGGGACAGGCCCTGACCTTTGCCAGAGCCCTTGCCTGTGCCACGCCCAGGCTTTCTCCATGCATAGATGGGGGTCATCTACTCCCTGAGCCAGCTTTGTGAGTTGTGGGAGCGTCGTGCCAAACCAGCTGTGTTAGTCAAAAAAATACTTGAGAAAAGTGGCTCAAAGGGCAGAGGCTTGTTTTGGCTCAGTTTCAGTCCATGGTTATTTGGCTTCATGGATTCTGTGGTGAAGCAGAACATGGTGGGGAGTGTGTTGTGGAGCAAAGCTGCTCACCTTGTGGTGAGCAAATGGGCCAGGGACAAAATGGAGCCTTCAAGTGCATGTCTCCAAGGGCCTACTTCCTCCGAATAGGCCCCACCTCCTAAGTTTCCACACCTCTCAATAGCCCATTAAGTTATGAGTCCCTCCATGGGTTAGTCCACTGAGATCAGAGGCCTCATGGTCCAACCCCTTTTCAATAGCTCCACCTCTGCATGCTGCTGCCTTGAGGTCCACACCCTCAACATAAAAGCTTTTAAGACATTTAAGATCCAAACCAGAACACCAGCTAGGAGTATATTCCCTTGCTCAAGAGGCATATCAGCCCCTGCCAAACTGAGATATTCAGCCTGGGGCATTTCTCAGTCCCAGAATGTCCCTGGTCATAAATAGTGAACTTGGAGGAGCAGGATCCTTACTGCCTGCTTCTGGTGAATTAGGTCTGGAGGGGACATCCCAGGTCCATCAGAGCCACCTCATGCCTCTTGCCACTCGGGGCTTTGCTAGCTTGCATTTGTATATACGAGGTTAGGATCTCCATTCCCACTCCGAGGGTCTTCCATAGTCTCTTGGAACTGTGCAAAAGGCAGCTCTTGGTTTGGGAAAGGGACATTCTGTGAGTTGGGACCTTTTCACGATCGAGCCTTCCCTGAAAAGGAAGGTGAGAGTGGTGCTGGTTGGTGGGTATGTTTGTGTGCATGTTTGGGTGCTTGGGCTGCCACAACAAAATACACTGATGGGGTGCCTAACAGTAGACATTCATCTTCACAGTTCTGGAAGGTGGAAGTCCTACAGTCGGGTATCACAGGCCCCTTGCAGCTACTCTTTGGCTTGCCGATGGCTTCCTTTTTGCTGTCCCCACGTGGTCTTACCTCTGTGGATGTGCACCCCTCGTGTTCCTATGTGTCCAAAGTTCCTCTTTTAAGAACACTGGCAAGATTAAATTAGGACCCACTCTACATGGCCTTGTATTAACTTGTTCACCTCTTTATTTAAAGTCCCTGTCTCCAAATAGGCACATGCTGAGCTAAAGACATGAATCTTAGCATGGACACAATTCGGTCCATAAGAGTGGGAAAAACTCCCCCACACTTGATCCTCTTGTTGCTCTCGGCTCCTCTTCTCTGTAAGTCCGTTTATCCTTTGGATCTCCACAGTCTACTCTTGATCAGGAGTTTTTTCTAGGTACCTTCCAGCAGCAACCAGCCCCCCTCACAATTGGGATGTCTTGCAGTTAAAACATTTTCCAATTTCCTTTATTAAGCTAATTGGGGTGGAGAAGCCTTCCCAAATCAGGCATAGAAACGGGGGCACAATGATTACCAAGCCATTATCAGTCATGGTAAAATCATTGCACAACGTTCTCCCAGCCAGTTCCTACTTATTATGCAACCCCTCAGCTGAAATCTCCATCTCCAAGAAGCTCTCCCTAGCTAATGTGGTCCACAATGATATCTCCTTTTTCAAAAGCTCATGTAACACTTGGCATCTGTACTAATTGGTATTTGTTGTACTTTGAAATCTACTTTTATGTACACAACTAATAAGTTCCTTAAGCACAAGGCCCACACATTATCTAATTTTTGTCTGCTAGAGGTTAGAGGGTAGGCAAAGTAGTTTCTCACATGTTTATTGAATGGTTAAATGGTTAAGAATTTTATCTGAAGCAACGGTATTTCTTTGGGTCCATAAATAAATTTCTGTTTAATCAAAGTGCTTAATAGATTTCATTGTACAGATTTTTGTGGATTATGAACTTTAAAAACTAATAAAATATATTTTAAATTAAAACAATATAAAACACTTCTCATCCATCTTGGCTGTGTGATACAAAACCAAGAATATGGATTCAGGCTAGACCTCTTCCTGCTCTGCCTCTCACATACTTTTGGGCCTTGAGGAGTTTCTCTCGGGATCTTTGCCATCTGCAAAGTGACAGGTAACAACTAGCATTCACTTTACATGTGTTTTTCAGTTATGGGCATGGTTGTTTGGAGAAGGATTCTAAAACCATATACATACTCTTCTGTGAAGATAATCGAGAATGACTAGTCATGCCAATGTGTATACAGAAGGGAGAACAGGTGGCATACAGAGAGATGCTCTGTGAGGTCATTTTAAACAATAAAGTTTGATGAAGTTATGATTCAGAGAAAGCTTTTCAGAAACTTGTGGGGCCTCTAGTTATCTCCAAGAACATTTGCTTTGCATTGCACTGTTGATAAGTAGGAGTACTCATTAGCAGAGATTTCTGGTCAACCAAATGCTGTGACTTGATCTAAATTCAGGAAAACATGCCCAGAGTGTAGGCCTTCCATACATAAGTTTAATTGCATTGATGTAAAGTGTGCAATTAAGAGGGTAATGAGTGAGGTTGTCTCTCAGTGATGATTATGGGTAATTTTTATTTTCCTGTTTACGATTTTCTGTACTTTTCAAATGTTCACATACTACTTTTATAATTAGAAACAAGTTCTATAAAAAAGAATGATGAACACCCTACCACGGTAAAAGAACAGTGGAAAAACTTAAACTCATTCCAGTTCACTTCAGCAAACATTCATCCCTATCACTCAGTACGTGGCTAGCATTACCATGTCATAGGTACTCTTCGGGGGTCACTGGTAACTATGATTCAAGTTGGAGAGCTTTTCACAGAAGAAAGCTATTGAACCAGGCCTTGTATTGAAATGGCACCTGTACCTTAAAAGATGTGACATGTTATCAAGGAATTTGACAGGTCAGGTTAAGGTGTGTGAGGGGTATAAAGCTCAGTGGACCAGACTCGGGCTGTTGTGCTCATGGCCTCCAGTTGGCAGAGAAAGTGAAATCGCTGCAGGGCTCTGAGTAGAAGAATGCTCTCAGATGAGCAGTGTGTTGCGAAGACTGATAGTGGCTGCAGAGGGCGCTGGAGGGGACTTCTCATGCAGCTCATAGTTCAGGATAAGGGAGTATTGTCTACACATTCTAGGGTTTTGAGAAAAAGACCTTCCAAGATGGCGGACATCTCTGCGAGTACAAGCTTCTCCCCCGTTCCCTTACTTATTACAAACTAGGGAGAGTAAGGTTTCAGTTGTGCTCTTAATGTGCTTTTCCAGTGGGTGAGGCTAAAGGTTACTAAACTCTTGGAATTGCGATACCTGACTTTTAGTGTCATGCCTTCTTCACCCACCTCTGGTTTTTCTGTCTAACCTTCTCCCACCCCATGCTGTTGGCATTTAGTTAATATTCATTTTAATATTATTGTAACATCATGACAGAGTTTTTAATAATGTTGGTTAAGTTATATTTTTTTTAAAGAAGTCAAGAAGTTATTGAAGGCAATGAGGTGTTAGGATGGGCTGAACATCTCTCAAGTGACTGGCATGTCAGAAGCCTTTGCAAACTAAGTGAAAAACCTCAACTATCCCACCACACATGCCTGCATCTAGCTTCTGAGCTAGGAATGAGCATGGTGGGGTGTCAGGAACTTTTATCTTCTTAAATTCTTCAACATAACCTTGGGGACTAGGGGAAAAAAACCAAAACAAAACAAAAAAACCAAAACAAAACAAAAAAACGCCTACTTGGGGATTATATGAGCTCAAGTGGGAGAGTAAATGTCCATAACATTTACAGAGTGGAAACTGACTGTATCTAAACAAGTACTTGGTACAACCAGATAATAATTCTATTAAAAAAAAAAAAAAAAAACCCTTCTCCCAGAATCTTATTGCTTGTGCTCTTCTTTGTAGTCTTATTGTCAGTTCAAAAATATGTCATATCTGGAGGATGTGAACTTAAAGTGTGAATGCTGTCACAGGAATCGTTTTTTTTTTTTTTTTTTTAATCATAGAAAATTCTTTTAGGTGTGGTGGTGTTGTCAGAGAAAATTGGCTGCAGTCAGGGCTAAATGATAGTGATCATTACAAAACTCATCCAGAGTCTGAAAAATGAATATTGAGACTTCATCCTAGACTAGAAACCATTTGTCCCAGAGTGAAATATGGTGGTTGGAGAATGGCAGCCCAGCAACCCAGAAGTGTAGGTGGGCCTCTTTATGAACCAGGCATGTTCTTGAAATTTTGCATGTCAATCAGCTTTTTGTAAATGGGATCCTTTTCTTTTTTCTTTTTTTTTCCTCCTTCATTAACTTACCCTGTAATTTCAGCAATGTTTAACATTCACTCCTGATTGATCTTGAGTTGGCAGTTAACTGCTAACATTCAACTTTGGATTTTAGTGCTGCTTTCTCAATTTTATTCTTTTTTCCCCCTTTGCGTTCTTTCCTTCAACAACTGCTTAAGGAGCAAATGCTGTGTGTCAGGTACACTAATAGGTGTTTGGAATATAAATGAGAATGTCAGGTAAATAATCACCATAGGAGATGGCAATAGCAAGTCTTGGGAAGCAGGAGAAGCTGTGCTTACACAGAGCCCCCTGTCCAGGGAGGCAAGGGTTGGGCTTCCTGGGTGGGCATTGCTTGGGTTGATGCCGAAGGATTCAGGGATGTGGGAGGGGCTGGCTTGGGGATGCCCACTGAAAGATGACTGGGACCAAAGGCTGGAAGGTCATGGTGGGACAGTTGACAGTCATTGCTTTGCCTTCTACATGCGACGAGTGGTATCAAAGATCTGTTTGCCATCGTTGGTTCCCTAATGGCTGAGGGGTATTGTTTCACTACTTTTCTGTGAAATACGCTTGTGGAGTTTCTATAGTAGGACTTGTCTTCCTTTAATCATAAGTTCAATCTATAAGATCAAAATACCAATATTCAGGAAGTAGGGCACACCCAAGAATATCAAGAGGGAGGTGAATGTGAGTAGTTTCATTCCCAGTGGGAGCTCTGATGTTTAACTTGGCTACTTTAATAAACAATTATATAGAAATTACAATTTTTTCTATGGTATAGGACATCATCAGTATTATCAAAAGACAGTCGGTAGACTGAGACAAATGACCTGTGAAACAAAGTTCTGGAGTAAATACTGTGCAGAGAACCTTACAAATGTATAAGAAAAAGATAACTTTTGTCCATTTTACCATGTAGTTATGCAAGTAAGTAGTTCAAAGAAAAGGAAAAACAATGTCAAGATTCAGAAAAATTCTAGTTTAAGCTATAAATAGGACTGATTTTTGCCACCCTCCTCCCTTACAGTAGCTTGGCCAAGATCAGGAAGTAGATCAGTGGAATGCTACAGAGCTCTCTGGTGTGTCTATGTATTTTAATGAATTTTACTTGTGTGTTTTCCTGAAGGAACATTGATAGTGTCTTTTTTTAATTAAGAAAAGCAAGTTATGGAGTAATGCATGTCATGTGATCCCATTTTCCACAATAAGCAGCCTGACACTGGCCGTGGATTTGTCAATTTGTGCCTGGAGAAGGGCCAGAGGAATGCAGTGGCCACAAGCCTCCTCGTGGCAGGGTGGGAAGGAGGAAAGATGTGGGAAACTAAATGTTTTTTGAAATACATCTTTGTATTGTTGGACTGCTTTGTATTCCTCATACACATCACTTGTGTAACTTAAAAGTCTACAAATCAGAACCTAAGCAGGACTTGGAATGCATTTTTCTGCTACTGCCTGGCCATTGTTCGAGCCAGGGAGGAGCCCACAGCTTGCCAGGTGAGAGGGTCTCTTCACCTCCTCCCGGGGCTTTGTCACGGCACAGGACCAGGCAGGGTGCCCATCGCTTCCCCATACTTGCCTTAGCCTCCTCCCTCTTAGGACCTAATATTCACTCATTCATCTGTCTCTTCCTTGGCTATTATTTTCAAGAAATGCATCTCTCCGCTGCCTACTGCAAGCCGGCTTTTGGCGTGTGCTGGCTCTGAGCCCCCGTCACTGCCCACATGGTGATTCTTCCGACTCTGACTTAATCCCTCTCAGACCAGGTGGGCCAGCGCCGTCTGGAACCGCCTGAAGGTGGCCAGAAGGCCTGATTGGCAGGAGCCCGGGTTGATGTCGCCCTCAGTGGGGCAGGGCTCTTTGGAGGCTTACTCTCCAAGAACAGACAGACCCGGGCTCACTCTGCGTAATAGAAGAGCTTTCTCGGGCTCTGTGCCCAGGGCAGCAGTGCTGCCAGCCAGGTGCGTGATCCTCTGTTAATGAGGTGATTATACGTGTCCACTGCTGAGGTGTGTGCTGCTGGGTCTGGGCTCGTGTTGGAACCTTCCGGCTGGGAAGGGACTTCCTCTGCAAAGGGCTCTGATGCTCTAGGTCTCTGGAGTACTGCTTTTGGGAAAGTCGTGTAGAATTGCCACAAGACCTCGGGCTCTGTCCCTTTTCAAAACATCTTGTTTTGTTGCTTCGTGTTGTTAGCTGTGCTGTGTGGTTTCTAGTCTACCTGACGAGATCTTAAGCTGCCTGAGTTCAGGGGAGTCCCCTGATGACGGAGCATCCTGCTGGGATGGTGCCTGGAGTCCCTAGAGTTGCATTCCTAGATAGAGGGGCCATTGTCATACTATGGTTGGGCAGTAGTGGTGGACCTCCTGCCTAGTCCCTCAGCCAGACGATGTTCCTCTGTGTGACATGAACCCTGGATCAGCTGTGCAGAGTAAAGAGGGAGGAGTTGGGTCCTCTGCTTCCATGGTCTAGGCCAGAAGGTCCCCTGTTCGATGCCCATCTTATTACCTCCCATTGCAAGCTGAGAGCAGAGTGCTGGGGGGCCTCCCTTTAGCTATTACTTCTGACTGATAGATCTTCAAGCCCTGGAGACAGCCTGCTCCCTGTGGATTTCCTAGGGCCCCTTGAATTCCCAGGGAGATCAGATTCACTTGAGGTTTCCAGTGGATCTCAAGACCTCACTAGAATTCAGATTTCAGGGGAATCTAGAATCTGGGCATTATATTCGGGAGGCCAGTGTAAGTGATGATGTCTCTGGAGGGCCTGAGGGGAGAGTTCATCCCAGTGTAGCCTAAGGACGTGAGATTCCTCCTGAACTGAAGGATCCTATGCAGTGTTGCCAGTATGCATCCTTCAAGAGATGTCTCTTCTCAACCCCTCTGTGCCTGTAGCTTGCACCATGGTGGCCCAGAGGGATGGTGACAGGAGCTCAACTGCTTCTTTGCACTGAAAGCAATGTCTGTTCATTACCTCTTTTCTTGGGCACCTACATTTTCAGAGGAGTCGGTTATAGAGGGTATAGTGGAACCCCCAAATACAGGTTTGACAACAAGGGAACTGGCTTTCTGTATCAACTTAGAGGTGGGGCAGGGGGTGTAGAAGGGGCATCCTGCCAGGGATTGACCGTCCCTCAAAGGAGCTTATGCCACCCTCAAAGATATGCTGGTGGAGGGGGGGCAGATCAGCAACACCTGTGTCTACAGCCATAACCTTTGTTTAATATTGAATAATTAATTGTAACATAATGAGTAACGGTAGGCCCTGTACAACCTATTTCCTGGTGTGATTTGCGTGGTTCACTTTTACACAGTTATGCTGTCAGGGACTTTATTTATGAATTTCCTTGTGGCCGGGCTTCTGTGTGCTCCAGTTATGAGCCACGTGTGTCAACATTGTGGAAATGAAATTCGTACCCCCTGGACCCATGCAGATTGATTTGATTCTAGAATGAATAGATATAGAGCCTGTACAAGTCGAATATGTTTTCAGAGCATCCTCTCTGCTGGGTGCCTGAAGGAAACATAAAGACATTCAGGACAGGGCCTTTCCTGGAAGAATGTACAGTCCAGCCAACAATTTTATAAGGCTTCCAGGCGTCTCTCGCACAGCATCAGTCTTTTCAGTGTGAAGACTATTATTATTACTGTTTCCAATTACCCTTTATTGAGCACCCTCTAAGAAGTAGGTACTATCTTAGATTGGTTTCCTGGAAGTCCGCTTAGCCTCAGAGAAGGTGTGCAGAATGCTCATCAGAGAGTGTTTTGGGGAGATGCTCTGGAGGAGGGGAGAAAGCCAAAGCTGAAGAACAGGAGAGGCTCACCCTGCCACCCCTAGCTGGATGACCCCTCAGAGGTGCCTCAAATAGAGGTCGGGGCCACTCCCAGTGAGCACAACTGGAGATGTGTGTCTGCCCTAAGGCCCAGCGCGGTGCCCCTGCACGCAGGTATTCGCGGTCATCCTCACCTGCGCTGACGCCGAGTGCTGTCCACATGCCATGCCTGAAGCTGAGTGTGTTCTTGGTGCCTTGTTTCAAATCCATACACTTCAGAAAGGAAGCCATTAAGGGATAGAAAAGTAAAATAGTTTGCCTAAAATTGCACTATTACATGGGTGACTGGGGGGTTAACTATCATACCATACCTGTCACTTAATCTTGGCAGTTCCTTTCCATGATAGTGATTGTGGTTCCCATTATACAAATTGAGAAACTGAAGCACTGAGAGATTAAATGACTTGTCCAATGTCTCAGAACTAATAAGAGGTGAGGCCGGGGTTTTCCTGTGAGATTGTGGCATCTCCCAGAGAGCTGTCCAGCGAAAGACATCTGCTTTTAACTGCAGAGGGCCTCACAGTGGTTGGATAGTTTATGGCCTACCAGTTCCCTCTCCTGTCCATCACTATGGACAGAATCGTGTCTTGGAGCATGGTCTTTGAAGTCCAGCAGACACGGTTTGAATCCTAACTTTGCATTTTAATACTTACATGCTTCTTGACTTCAATGAGCTGTTTCCCCATCTGTGAAATGGGGATAATGATGACCTCAGTGGGCCAACATGAGGATTAAAATGAATTGGATCTGAAATCTCTCAGCACATTCTTCCTGCTTCTCCCCCACCCATAAGGGTTCAAGGTTATACAAAGATGTTCTGAGGGCATGTACTCTAAGCACAACCACAGGTGATTAATTCAGCTTTCCCTCATTTACTTTTCTTCTCTCGTGAGCAGAGAAAGTGAGACAAAGTCTTCCATGCCGTTTGCTCAGAATTCTAACACTAGCCCGTTAGTCTAATCATAACATGGTTCTTTTTGGAAACAAACATAGAAACAGTAATTATATCTTACTCTTAATGTCTAATTGCCTGTGAACTCGCTTTGACTAAGTTTTTCCGTTGACCGTATGGAGCACTGTGTTTTGCTTATCTCGGTGTCCTCTGCACTCTGCAGCCCTGTCCCCTCTTTATTAGAGAAGCTTGTGAGTTGTATGTTCACTTGTGGGTGCCCTGAAGCCCCTGCCATTCCCAGCAAAGGGTGCCACGGAGGTGGGAACCTCTGTTCTCCTGCCAAGGCCTTGGTCCTAAATCTTTTGAGTTCTGTTCCCACTCTCCTTCCCCCATAGGTCCCCCCAGCAGGCTCTGGAGTATCCCTGCCCTGGTCTCTGAAGCTGCCTGCCTGTGACCCATATGGATTCTCCCCCTTTCCTCTTAAGCAAGTCATTCTTTTTCATAGTAAGTCAAAAAGAGGCCACACCACTCTAGCCAGACTGCGTTAGGATGCGAGGAGGTGCTGAGGGCAACCTCAGTGCCTCTGCATGGACTCTCAGCCAGGTGTGTCTTCGTCACCTGTCCGGCTGAACAGCTCCCCATTGCTCTCACAAGAAGCAGTGGCCTTCCTAGGGGTCCAGCCAGGGCCTAGGGCCCAGCTGGAGAGATGCTCACTCTTAAGCTTCCTTCTCCCTGTTTCATTGCTGAAACTTAAATCTTCTGCAGGGCTCAGGCCTCAGCGTAGGTGTCTGGTGCCTGGTCATCCCTGGGGGGTGGGGGGGTAATGGTACCTGTTGCTATGGCAGCACCCAGCTGAGATGTGAACCCATCGCATTCCCAGGCAATTGCAAGATGAATCAATCTCCTCCTCACCCACTCCTCTTCTCCCTCTCCAGCTCTCCCCACACCTTCTGTCATCTTCCTTCTTCCCCACTCAACCTCAGGCTTTTTTTCCCCTCCTTTCTCAGATCATTCTCTCTCTCTCTCTCTCTCTCTCTCTCTCTCGTGATTACAACTGCATAGCAACTGAGGCTACTCAGACTTTTTTTTCTCTAGACCAGTGACTTCAAACCCTAGCAGGGGTCCCTCACATGGCTTCATCTTAGTGCGTTTGTTCCGCTCTAACAGAGTTCCACACAGTAGGTAATTTATAAAGAGCAGAGATTTGTTTCACATAGTTCTGGAGTTCTTGGGTTTCTTAGGAAACCCAAGAACAGGATGCTGGCATCTGGGGAGTGTCCAGTCTCTGCTCCCAAAATGTCACCTAGAATGTTGCATCTTTCAAAAGGAAAGAGTGCTGTGTCCTCACAGAGCAGATTGTGGAAGGGCAGGAAGGGGTGGACTTCTCCCATCAAGCCCTTTTATGATGACATTAATCCATTCATGAAGGCTCTGGTCTCATGACTTAAACACCTCCCAAAAGGCCCACGTCCCAGCTCTGTGGCATCAGGGCTAAGTTTCCAACACACAAGTTCTGAGGGATGTATGCACCCTGTAGCAGGCTTGTTAAAAGGCAGATTGCTGGGCTTCACCTAGGGTTTGGATATGAAGGCTGCGTCGACACCCAAAAATGTGTTTCTAAAAAGGTCTCTATATTAGTCAGACTTTTATCCCTTTATCAAGATACCTGACAAGAACAGTTTAGAGGAAGAAAAACTTACTTGGGGCTCACAGTTTCAGAGATTCGGTCTGTGGTCAGCAGACTCCATTGCTGTGGGCCCAAGGTGAGGCAGAAGGGTGTGGCAGAGGACAGCTGCTTAGCTCATGGCAGCTGGGAAGCAGAGTGAGTGAGGAGCAGGGACAAGATGTGACTCCCAAGGGTACACCCCCGGTCACCCACCTCCTCCAGCCCCTCCCACCTGTCTACAGTTACCACCCAGTGATCAATGTCTTAATCCACTGCTTAGGTTACAGGTCTCGTAACCTGACCATTTCACTTCTGAACCCTCCAGCGTTGCCTGTGAGCTTTCTGGAGACGCCTCATATCCAAACCATGACAGTCCCAGAGAAGGAGGTCGTATTTGCTGAATTTGAATTAGTGGTGACATTTTTTTTATATTTTGATTCTAAATGATAAGATTGATCCATTCATTTGAGAGATGTTTATGGAGTAACTATTCAGTGTCGAATACTGTTAGGTACTTGCTGCCTGGAGAAACATAAAACCCTGTCTTCCAAGAATTCACATTTGTATAGAAGACAGTAAATAAATCTATACTATGGCAAATATTATAATAACCTGCATATAAGATAATAGAAATGGACAACAGTGTCCTTGCTCACAGCAAGTGTTTAGGTGAGATGGATATAATTAATGGTGATTCATTCATTCATTTTTTTTTTTTCCCTTTGCCAAAGGTTGACTACAGGAGACGGAGCTTATCCTGTTTAAACAATAATATTAAAATTTAATGCTTGTAGAACATTTACTTTGTTTCAGATACTGTGCCAAGTACAGAGTGTATTGGTAAAGAGTGCTGAGGTCAGACTGCCTGGGCTATAGCTCTGTCCTGTCTTCTCTGTGCAACTTTAGGCAAGTGACTCAACCATCCTGTGCCTGTTTGCCAACATGCTGTGCTTTCTGCTGCTTTTCCAAGGGGTGGCCCTCTCCTCTCTTCCAAGTATCACCACCCCATCCTTGAGGACTGTGTTATTCCCAAATCAGAGTTTTCCTGATCTTTGTCCAGGGCCCTGCAGGAATTGCAATCCCTGTTGTCTTTTCCGCCTCCCCCACACAGCTGTAACTGTGGCTCTGAGAAGGCAGAGTCCCCTGGTCTCATTCTAATCCTTTCCTGAGCTCATCAGAGATGAGGCTGATGGAACCTTTCTTTTCCCGAGAGGATTAGGAGTTGTTCTTTGTGGCAAGATACACCTGGGAAGGGCTTATTAAATGATAATCCCTGATAAACCCCCTTAATCATCTACTAACTCTGCCCTCTTAGTGATGGAAAAATACCCTCTAGGTATTGAATTAACTGAGAAATCTCGCCACCTTCCTTTTCCTCCCTTCTGCTGCATCAGAATTCATCGGTGCCATGCATTGGGCTCCTGTTTATTCATTCAGCAAATGAACCGAGCACCTACTGAGTGCCAAGTTGGTTTCTGGGACAAATCAAACCTGCTCTTGTCCTGGAGGGGTGTCCAGTCTTGCAGAAGAGGCCCATGTGCCAGTCTGCAGTGACCACTGATCAGAAGTAAAGTCCAGTGGGATTAAATGCAAGGTGCTGGGGCGGCGACCCCTGGAAGGCTTCCTAGGGAAGATAGTGTTCAAATAGGTTTAGGACGAGGCTCTTCAGGTGGAAAAGGCATTCCGGGCAGCTGGGCAGAGGAGCCAGAGTGCAGAGATAGAAAAGCACCAGACGGAGGGAATTGCAGGAAGCTGGTGTAGTCACGTGACTTTGTATTTAGTGAGGCAGGTTAGGCTGGGGTCACCTCATGGGGTCTGGGCAAGAGCAGCCATAGCAGGGCAGAGACAGGGCAAGATGTGTTGATGGGAAGTGACAGCTGTCCACTGCTCTGAAGACCGAAGGCAATGGTGACTAGGAAGCTCTTGTCCCACTTTACTAGGTCTCCCTGGCAACAGAATTGCACAACTAACTGGGGAACTGACCGTGACGGTCTTCCAACCTTCTCAGACAGCCAGGGCAGAGAAGAAACCACAGTTAGGTGTGGACGTCAGACGGTGGTCAAAACCATCTGACATCTGGATTGGATTATTATAGGAAAGTGGTGGAACACTCTCCCCTGCTGGCCTCTCTGCTGTAAATACCTGCATCTGATGCTTTCCTCAAAGACGGTCCAAGTGAGAACCGACACTGCCACTTCTACTTCCACCTGCTGCCCCGGGGAAACGACCTATCGAGGGGAGAAAAGGCCAAGCCTCGTGGGGACTGTGGTTCTTCAGAACGCTAGCTGGGACATTGGGCCAGCCCCTCGGCCCTGCTGAGCTCGGGTTGTGTTCTTCTTTTAAACATGTAAGATTGCAGGGCCCCTCTTCTGTGTGTGGTTGTGAAGATGTGTGAGAGTCTGTGTGTGAGTCTGTGCATGGTAGGCACTTGGCTCAGGGCCCGGCATAGAGTAGAAGCTTAACCGGTGGAAGCCAGGATTATTTTTCTCTCTCTGGTTACATGTAAACTCGTGGTCGGGCACAGGAAAATCTTTAGGTAAACATATTTCAATCAGGTGGGCTTAGGACCTCCAGAAAGAGGTCCGACTGGGTCCTCACAGGAATGACCAGGAAAGTTGTGCAAAGACTGGAAAAAGTGAAAAGGAGTTGTTTCCAGAATTCCCAGTGGGGGCCTAGTGAAGGTTATTTTATCCGTGTTCTCATTCAACCTTGTTTCCCCAAGCTACTAGGAGTGCTCAGGGGGAATGAGCTGTGTGTGTCTTGGGGAAAGGCAAGGGCCAAGATGGATTTGTAGGAGGGCAGCCAGGAGTAGGATAGGATAAATCAAGAGGAGAGGAGGTTGGGAGGTGGAAGAACTGGAACCTGAGGGCTGGAGTCCAGGGGAGAGGCGGAAGAAGCAGGTGAGGAGAGCGGTCTGTGTGAGCAGGAACTGCAGCTGTTGTCTGATCTGTTGTCTGACGTCTTGAGCTGGCCGCTCAAGGGAGGAATTCCCCTTCAGTGTCTCTGACAGACGGTTGCCTGGCACAGGGGTCCCCTAAGTAACAGTTAGATGGCTCTTGGGAAGGTGGATAAGGCTACCTACAAGTAGAGGTGACCAGCCTGAGGACTCGAGTGTTCTTAAGGGCCCATGAGCAATGGACAAGGAAGTGATCGTCTTCTGCACACCCGTAGCCCAGTGTGCTGTGAGAAACGGATCCAGTAGGACCATGTTGTACAACCTCACCCGTGTCCTCTTATGCCTCCGATGATGAACAGGTTCATAAGACTGGGCATTTCATTATGACCGCATCAGCATGGATGGAATTTACTGAGCATGTGCTCTACAGAGGCTGTGTTGGGTTCTGAGGAGACAGACTTCCAAGCTATGGATCCTGATTTTTTAAGCCGTTCTGATTGAGCAGGAGTGCTTCCTGTGGTCACAAAACAAACTGATTGTCTTGCGGCTTCTTCAGGAAACCATCCAGGCTAACCAGCCTTGCATAGTGTTCAATGCATGATCGTTAATGAAAGCAGGATGTTCAGTGATAAATTAATTCACCTTCTGCTCAGAATCCTTTGGGGAGGGAAAAATGAAAGCTGAGAAAAATGAGGCTTTTTTTCTTGAGCCTCCTCTCCTAGGCTGTGCTGAATATTTGAGTTTAGTTTAAGTGCACTTGCTATATGTCAACAGAGATGCCATTTTGCAGGTGATGTATTTATTTCCAGAGAAGGAAACCCACATAGGCTTTGAAGCCGAAGAATGCCAGCCAATTTATAATCTCCTATTAGTCAACAACATTATCGAGAATCTCCTATTTGTAGAGTAATAGCCCAAGTCGTGGTAGAGTGAACACAGAAATAAAAGACCCAGCTCTGTATCTGAGACGCACTCGGCCCTAATGGGAAGGGAGGGCCAATATGTAAAAGAGGCAGAACTCTTATAAAGAAGGTCTGGAAATAAGTGCAAATAAATGCCTAAGAGCAGCACTTAATGTTCTGTTTTTCTATTACTGGTGTTTATACTCAGACGTGGCGCTCTATGGATACCGAAGCCCTTGAGGGTTATTTTTCCTCTTATGTAGACTACACCAAAGTGTTGAATGAGTGTATGTGCTGCTATATGAGTGTGTCCTAATTCCTGGGGAGGGGGATTATGGAGCAGAGAAGAGGGATGGGCTTCAGGGAAGCCTTCAAGAGGCTGAGCAAAGCTGTGGTGTGAGAGGACCCCCTCCGCCCCAGTGTGGTGGAGTGAGGCCACAGGAAGGGGAGAAAGGAGGTGGAGGAACTCTTGGAGTGGCAAATATGAACACTGTCGTCATTCAGGATCCTCTGACTAGATCCTTATCTGTCTCCCTTGCTACTGCTAATAGTAGCCCTCTGTGGCCTTATTATTCCCATGTTTCCCCCTCCTTGGGCTAGCCTCCTCTGTCCATTGGCCAACACAAATCTTCCTCTTTCAAGGGCAGGTAAAACACAGCCCCAGGAAGTCTTGTCTGACAAACCCTATTTTTTTAAATTCTTGTGTTGGAGATTGAACTCAGAACTTAACCACTGAGCTACACTTTCAGCCCTTTACTTGGAGACAGGGTCTTGCTAGGATGCCCAGGGTTGGCCTTGAACTTGGGACTCTTCTGCCTCAGTCTCCTGAGTAGTGGGAATTACAAGGGTGCATTGTCCTGCCCAGCTTTGCCCCTGTCTTCAAGTCACAGTATTTAAAGTTCTGACCTTCATTGTCTTAACCTTCAGAAGAAGTTTCTCAAACAGGGTCTTCAGGTAATTTCCAAAGGAGGTTGTGAAGCAAGACTGATTACATACAAAACAATGACAGGAAAAGGGCCATATATAATTAAGTACTAAACAGAGTAGGTAGAAAAGCATTTTGAGGAGTGCACTGGAAGTCAGAAGTTCTTCAATCAAGTTCTGCTCTGTAACCAAATAGAGTACTTTGGGGCAGTCACGTCACTCTTAGCCTCCATTCTTCATCCATAAAATGGAGAGCTTGTGTGAGAGGCCGATTCCATTCACCTCTGTTATCTGTAAGATGATTAAGGTTATCAGACCGAATGGAAAATTGATTGTTTTATCAGAATGTGGAGACGGCTGGAAAAGCACTAAGTCGGTAACCAGAAGGGCTGATCCCTGCTGACCATAGGACAGGGTGGAGGGACAGCAAAGGACCGATTGAAAACCTCTTATTCTGGTATTATCCAGCATGTTCTTTCTGAAACAGGAAGGACCTTGCACAGAGTATTCACAATACAGGTTATATTGTGTCTCCTGTGTCCTTTGCCCCTCTGAGACTTACCTCCCCATTACTGCGATGGGTTCCTTTTTGGGGCTCGGGCCTCTTTCAGAAGTACAGTCTGTCTCTCATCAGCAGGCCCTGTGGAAGGGGTGAAGGGATGATGTGCTTTACATTGATCATGGTGTGGATTTCCTCTGGTGCCCTCTATTTGCCTGCATTCACTGTCCTACGTGCCCTGGTGGTGGGTGGTGTCAGAGCAACACACTGAGCTGAGACACAGCACACTTGCCTTTTCCCAGGGCAATGTAGCATCATAGCCCGACAACTCAGACCAGGGCCAGCTGCCTCTGTCCTGCCCCCCGGGGGCCCTAGAAATATCTAATTCTCCAATCTTTGGGCTATAGTTGCAAGAAAATTCTTTTAAATTTTTTTCCCATTCTTTGTTTTTAATAAAACCATAAACAATAGTTAGCTATGGACTAGTCAACTTTTTGTTATTATAATTAAAACACCTGACGAGCAACCTAGGGGAGGAAAGTTTATTTTGGCTCATGGTTTTTGTTTCAAGAGGTTCAGCCCATAGTCGGCAGACTCCATTGCTGTGGCCTCGAGGTGAGGCAAAACATCATGGTGGAAGAGTGTGGCTAGCAAAAGCAGCTCGGCTTGTAAGCAGAGAGAGAGTGAACAAGGCACGAGGGATTCAAATATAGACCCCAAGGGCACAGCCCCAGTGACCACTTCCTCCAGCAATACCCTAGCTGCCTGCAGTTACCACAGAGCTCAGTGGTTCTTCCAAATTATCCATCTGTCAAATGGATTAATCCATGACTGGTTACAGCTCTCATAATCTGATTACTTCCTCTCTGAAAATTCCTGCATTGCCACATGACCTTTCCAGGGGACATTTCGTGCCCAAGCCTGAACAGCTACTCTATAAAAGTTGCACAGTAGAAAAACAGAATTTAAAACCACGCATGTCTAACCCTTCACATTATCAATGTTAACGTTTTTCACTGTTTTGACTAAAACAGGATTTCTCTTAAGATTCACACATAGCCTAGAACTATTTGAAAAAACTTATTTTGGAAAAAAAAAAAAAGATTTGTAACTTTTTTAAATGGAAAATTTCAAGCATACACAAAAGTAAAGAGAATGAACTATCGAACCCCAATGTAACCCAGATCTAGCTTCAGCAGTTACAAGACCTGCTTTAAAGGATGTGCCCAAAGCCCCTTCCTTTTAGGCTTCTAGACCAGAGTTTTGAAAGGGAAGAGACAGGTTAAAAATCACATGATATCAATATCAATATTAGAATTATTAGGAAGTAACCAAAAAGATGTGTGGCAAGGCCCTGAGCCATGTGGGTTTTGTGGCTCTCACCTGCATGGACATGGGCATGGTGGCCTTCATAGGACTATATGGCATCCTTTACCCTCCCTTGGTTTGAAATTGATCCTCAAGTTGTCTTCCCAAAAATGTGGATGGATTTCCACCGAAACATCTGTACCTGTCTGCCCAGCATCAATGATACCCTTGCAGCAGGTAGTTATTGGTTAAAGGTTACCAATGGCCCAAGCCCCATCAATAGGGGCTGCTTGCCCATGAAGTGGAGTTGGGCTCCCAGGCCAGGAGCTTCTGACCCTGATCTACTCTATTGTGGCTGTAGATGGGACAGGGAATGCTCTTTTTCTCTGCTGTTTTGCCAAACTGGCTTACTTAGATTTTTCCCACTGGAGAAAGTGAGACCCCAAAGGGAAGGATAGAGGAATGTCCAAATAGTAAGTTACTTCTCAAGGTCCTTTGGACCTTGACTAAGGTACTTACTTATTCCCAGTCAGAATCACAGCCCAGCTCCTTGGGGGAGAAGATGGCTGCAAGTCCGGGGACTTAGAACAATCAGACTGTGCAGACCCTTAATTACTTAAAAGGGCCCCTGGCTAAGCCAGATGCTGCCTTGGAGTTTGCTTATAGAGGGAGACTTGGCATGTTTATTAAATATGCTCAGGGATCCGAGACATAATGAAATGCCTTGCCTCCTGGGAGTGACAGGCTCAGCTCCGGGATGGGGGCAGCAGGTGCTTATGCTTCACTTAGAGCTCTGTCCTCATGTTTCCACCTGCTCCTCGTCCTTCTTTCTGGGGGCTGCAAAGAGAGCTCTTGTTTTCCAGTGGCAAGATCCTGCTGTTGGGTTTCTTAGTTGTCTTTTATGCTCTCCTAGAAGGTGGTAATAGAATGGGTGGAATTGCTTTTTAGAGTCCTGGGACTAAAGGAGGTATCGAGAGTCCAAGGCTCTCGAGCAGTTGACCCACTGTGGTTCTAGATTGTGGCCCCAGGCCTGCCAATAATTTGCCCATATGCTCAGGGAAGTCACTTTGCTTTTCTGGACCTCAGTTTTCCTGTTCCATCAAATCATGGTTTGGAGGATGTGTTCTCTATTAGGAGAACCACACTCTCCTAAGAGTATGGCTGCAGTTCTTGGTGTGCAGGAAGTGAAGTTGGATGGTCCGTAGGTTTATCAATCGGGATCCACAATATCCAATAATTGGTAGGATGCATTGCACATGGCGTGATCTTCCCAAAATGTGGGTGTGTTCAGAGGAGCTCAGTGGCTCTGCCCTTAGAAACGCCATTCAACTGATGTGACTCGGGCAGGTTGCCCTCAGCCTGGTAAGGTTGGCCAAAGCCCTGGTGAAGATGGAATAGACTGCCTGAAGTCAGATTCTTAGAAATTCTGCAATGGGAGATTCTTGTGGTAGTGACTTAATGAGTGACTGCTGCTGGGGGGGCATGTAAGGGTGTGATGGAAGCAAGCGAGAACAGGGTAAAAACTAGGCAAAGATGTGTTTTTAGAAGTTCTTATGTCAGCTTGATCTCGGAGGTGGCTCCACAGTGTGAACTACAGCACAGGCTGAGATGTTTTCCCGTCCAGAGTGAAAGGGGCTGGGTCATTGATAACCTTGCAGTAGGTAGTTATCCGTTACAGGTCCCTCCCCTGTCACCATAGGCAGGCATAAAATCTCAGGTGGCACTGATCTGTCAGCCAGCCAGGGACAGACATCTGAGAAGGGAGCAGGTGTGAGCCATTAGCAGCCAACCAGCATAGCAGATGGAGGATGGGTGCCTTGTAGGTAAAGGGGACCTGGGTGGGGCCACCACAGAATCTGCCACATTCAGGCTGGTAAAAGCTGGACAGGGAGGAGGGAGGGGACTGTTCTAATGTCCGAGTTCCTGTGGGTGGTTCAGCATATGAAGGGAGGCTTCCCAGTGAGGCTGAACTAACTGATGGTTATAGAAGTCAGGATGACGTTATATTTGGGGAGGGGCAGACGGTGCCTAGGAAGGGCCCAAGTGAGGCCCAGTTATTTAAACTTTCAGAAAATCTATCCAAGAGTTCCCTTGACACTTAGGTGTTTTAGAATTATGTCTGCGCGAGACTTTGTTGAGCTACTATTTCAGGGCAGTGGCCGCTCATCCAAAGAGGGTGGCCGCCTCTTCCTCCTCATTCTTCTGCTTCCTGGCACTTCAGTCTCAACCTCCCCCCACCTTCTTCCACCTCCATCATAAATTTTCCCTACCTTTCTGGCCTCTGAATCCTGTGATTCTTTCCTTTGAAAGCTTCAGCAGGTCCTTTCCTGCCCTCCTAGAACACAGCAGATCCCCGCCTCCGAGCCCTGTGGTCCCCTCCTAGCACTGACCACAGTTTAACATTACACATATATTTGTGTGCTCGGCTGTTTCATGTGTGTCTCCCCCATTATGAGTTTCAGCCAGAACTGAGGCTGTTTTGCTCATCAGTTACCCTAAACACCTCCAAGAGAATCTGTCCTATAAGCTGAGCATGGTGGCACACACCTATAATCCTAGCAACCCATGAGGCTGAGGCAAGAGGATCATAAGTTTGAGGTTGAACCTCAGCAAATTAGCAAGACACTGTCCCAAAATCAAAAATAAGGAGGACAGGAGATGTAGTTCAATGGCAAAACTCCCCTGGGTTCAATCCCTAGTATTAAGAAAAAATAAATAGAAATAAAACCCAAACAAAACTGTCCCATATTAGGTAGTCCATGGATTTGTGGGATTAACCATGAAATCTCAGCTCTGAACTATGGAATCCAAGTCACTGGTGATTGGCTAGGAACTCGCTGTTCTCTGAATGTTCCTCTGCCTGGGTCTGGTCAGCAGGGACTTTGGACAGATGCTTTTGCTGAGATGAATGGCCTGACCTTTTTGGTAGCAGAGGGTGGCTACTCCTACCATCTCCCCACCTGCGCTCTGTTCATAATTGTTGAAGTCAAAGATCCTCTCCTTGAAATGGAGCCCGAGGCCAGCAGTTCTCAGTCAGAAGCTATTGTGCATTCCCCACCCCACCCCAGTCTGACTTTTGGAAATTCTAGATTCATTTTTGGTAGTCACAGCTGGTGGAGGAGGGATCTTGCTGACATCTACTGGGTAGGGGCCAGAGATGCAGCTACTAATGCCCAGCCTAGGGCAGCCATGCGACAAAGAATTATCTGGTCCCCAGTGGAAGTTGCATTGCAGTTGAAGAAACCCTGCTGTAGGCTCGCACGGGTCCTCCAGCTGGCGCTGCCTCAGCCAGGGAAGCAGATGTGCCCCAGAAACCCTTGGTCTCTAAACAGACCTTGGGATCAGTGTTGTCCTTCTTAGTCTTACATACGTGGCCTCCCTGCTTGGTCAGAGAGTTCATCTTCCCTAATCAGAGCTGCTGGGTGAAGGGGAAACACATCTGAAGGGCCCTTCACCACATTTTTCTTGGATCTCTGTGGAACCCACTTAGAGACCTATTTCCAAAGGTGGGGATCTGGGGATCTGGTCCTGCCTGTACAAACTCGGGCCAGGATTCCTATGGGGCCCCCTTTCCTTGCTCTCCCCATCCCCATCTTTCTCTCCAGTCTTGCTCCTCCCACCCCACCCCCAAAGATTAATGTGATAATTGCCGTGTGTGCCTGTTTACGCAGGGAGTGGGTGAGCTCACACCCTCAATCAGGCAGGTTCCCAAAGAAACGCATTCCCACGATGTCAGGGCTGGTACCCGCCGAGCACTCCTGTGCAGGTGGGCTCCCACCCCCGAACCGCTTTCTGTCTGTCATCACCCTCCTGTGAACATGTGCATGTGTGTGTCACTCAGGGAAGCGGCAGGTGAGAAGGAGGGAGTGCAGCCGGTCTGCCAGTCTAGGGGAAGGTATTGTGGATGGGAGGGGCATCAACTCCTTAAACCAGAGGACCCTGACCCAAAGTACGTCTCTGTAATATCTGACATGTAGGCAGGTTAGTCGGGGTGCTCCAGAGAAGCAGAACCTATAGCACGTATCAGAAGGGATTTGTCACAAGAATTGGTGCATATAATCACCAAGGCTGAGAAATTTCACAAGAGTCATCTGTCTATCGGGTGTTTTAGTCGGCTTTTTTTTGCCGTTGTGACCCAAAACCCAACAAAAACGGATTAGGAGGAAAGGTTTATTTAGGGGGCCACGGTTTCAGAGGTCTCAGTCCACAGTTGACTGACTCTGGGCTCAAAATAGGCAGAACATCATGGTGGAAAGGAGTGGAGGAGGAAAACAGCTCAGAACGTGACACTCGGGAAGCAGAGAGCTCTCCTCACCACAGAGGAAATATAAACCTCAAAGGCGTGTACCCAGTGACCCCCCTCCTCCAGCCACACCCTACCTGCCTACCCAGTTAATCCCCATCAGTGGATTATTACATTGATTGCGTTATGGGAGCCTTCACCTAATCATTTCACCTCTAAACTTTCTCTTCTTGTCTCCCACATGAGCTTTTGGGGGACATCTTATATCTAAACCATAACATTGAAGAACAAGACGAGCCAGTAGCTGGCTCAATCCAGTCTGGAGCCTTAGAACTAAGGAAGCTGATGGTGTAGACCCTAGTCCAAGGCCAAAGGCCCAAAGCATCCTTGGGGGGCAACTGGGTGCAGAGTTCAAGTTTAGTTCAGACCAGGACTTCTGATACCCAAAGGCAGGAGGAACAGGATGTCCTCCTCCGGGGGGTTCAGGAAGAGATCGTGAGTGTGCACATGAGCAGACAAATACACAAGTCCCTTTATTTCTACCTTTTCATTTTCTATCCAAGGCCCCAGCCAATTAGAGGGATCCTGTCCACATTAGGAGTAGGTCTTCCCCACTGAGTAGCCCGACCCACAGGCCATTCTTCTCTAGGACATCTTGATGGACACACCATCTTGAGGGATGCTTCACCATCCCTCAATCTAAAGTTAACCATTGCAATAGTCGCTCCATGAATGGTGTGGAAGGAGGCAGCTGGCAGTCTCTGTGCCAACATTCTTCTTAGGGAGGGCCTTATTTACGCTTAGCAATTCTACAATAGAGGTCTGAGTGGCAGAGGTTCCCCTGTGAGATTCTCTGGGGTCAGAATCCAAGAGAAAGTGGTTTGGAAACAGCATGGGGGAGTCCTCAGCTAGGCTGTCCCATGTTCTCGCAGGAAGAATTGCAGGGGAAAATAAAAATGCAAGGATCCTATACCAAAGAGGCTTGTGAGCTTTGTAACTCTATCTCCCTTTCATTCTCTGCTGCTTCTGTGACAGTCTCTTATTCAAGTACTGCTCCCTTCCTCTTCCTGTGAGACAAACATGTGTGCATACCACCAGAGACAACAGCCACCACTCTGCCATGGCGCCCGCAGTGTCCCCCCACTCCACTTCTCATGGTATCAGGACGCTTGTTGCCTTCAGAGTTTTTGATTGCTTCTTTTTTAATCCCAAGATGATTGAGTCGATGTCTCTCCTACACTGGACAGAATGATGAATCAGAAGGAGATGGAAGCCCTAATCAACATCAGACGAACCTCCATTTTGGAGGAGAGAAGCACAAGTTCTTCACTTGCCCACTTCCTGCTGAGGGTTCCCCCCCCCCATGTGTCACTAACCCGAGGAGCAGCACGTGAGGGGAGGGGAAGTCACCTGGTGGGGAAGGAGTGAGAGGAGACGGGGAGAGGGAGCTGGGTGTGGAGAGGGTGCGGCAAGTCTATTAAAAGGTTTGTGAATAATCTAGAGAAGCTGTCAAGCTGCTTTCTCCGGAGGAACCTTTAAGCTGTCAGTCATCTTTCATAACCTCCAGGGCATGGCGCTACTGGGGCTGTTGTCTTCCGGACTCTTTCTTCTTCTTCCCCTTCTCTCCCCCCGCCCCGTTCCCCCCCATCTAGGAGGCTCCAGGGCTTTGGTGCAGGACATTTGTAGCAATTCAGGAGAATTCCATGGTTGGATAGGTGTATCCAGAATGAATTTGCATTGGGTTATTTTTGACAAGAGAATCATCTTATTAGAAATGTGGTCATTTATTGACCAATTGAGCATCTGAGTGTGCCAAACCCTTTGTCAGCAGCCAGACAGAAACTGGAGTAAATAGTTAAGGTGTCTGCTTTGACATGGATTAAAGCAAACCCAAATCATTCTCATAAAACGCTGTTAAAAAGACCCTGTTGGTCATCGGCATTTTCTAGAAGAATTGAGAAGCACATTCCAGAATGTGGGCCGGTGAGGGGAGTCTGTTCATCCCTACATTTCATACCAGGTGTTTCCCAATGTATTAATAGGCTTTCTTTGAGAAAGAAGGTTCTACAATCAAGGAAGTTTATGAAATATCATAATAAACAAAGTAAATCATGTTCCTTTTTCTGCAGGTCCTCTCATAGGCTGGGAGGCATATGTAATTGGCCATGTTTTCCAGGTTTCTCTGGTTGCTGAAGCCCATTTTCCATAGCGCACAATGCTACTGGTTAGATTACAGCAATGAGAAGGACACCATCTTGGACATACTTCTCTCCACCCAAGTGAGGTTGCTCTGAGCTAGCCTCAGACCATGGCTCTGTTACCTCTGAGACGAGAGACAACTTCTTGTCACAATTTTGTCATTGTCATTTTTTGTCACTGCAAATAATGAGTAAGATTTATGGGTAGCTGAGCCCCGATCCAGGTGCTAGGCGAAGACTCAGTCTTTGCTATCTAATAACACTAAATAGGAGGCTGGCAAAACCAGAGAGTGAATGAAACCTGTTAATCTGGAGCCCCCTGGTGAAGCATTGGAACTAACTGGTCTTTATAGAATGTCTGGTTTATGATCATGAACACAGAGCTACCTATGCAAGGATCATTCAATTCGTTTTGATGCTCACAGGAAGGCCAATGTTTCAGATGTCTCAGAAAAACTAGGTTTCCATGTCCATTAAAACTCTTGTGACTCTTGACATCTAGTTCTGCCTCTTCTGGTAATCGGGAACTGTTTTCCTGAGGTCTGGCTTATGTCTTCCTGCTTGTATTGAGCAGAGCTGCCTAAACCAAAGAGAGATCTTAGCCACTGAAACTGACAGGTCTTTGTTCCATCCAATTCAGAAAGTGTTTTAATGTTTAATTTTGAGTCTATTTCAGTTGTAATCATCTCTCTGAGCAGTTCTGAGTGCCAGAGAAATTTTGAGTTCTAGTCTTAATTTTACTTAAGTAGGATGTGAGTTTTGACTTTGATGACTTTGATCCCCCCAGTGAATTGGGAATTAAATATGTGTTGTTTCAAATGGGTATTAAATTTTGTGTAAGAGGAGTTGGGAGTTGGGTGGCGATTTCAAAACTCTGCACATGTGAAATACATTTCAGGAAGACTACTTGAAAAGACTTGGTGTGTGAGAGTCAAGACAAAGCCAAAGGCACATACGTTGGAGAAGACTTTTCAACATAGTCCCATGTTCTAGTTCAAGGGTCTAATAAAACATACTGTCAACATATGAGACATCTGCAATGGTTGCTGCTTTTGGACAGATGTTTGGTAGAACTCTTAATTCTTAGTCATTCTGGGGCTTTTATTCCAACTTATGGTACAAGTATCCAAAATATAGATTTTGATGCATTTTTTCACTTCCCTGTGCGTTAATATAAGAGAAAGAGAATGATCTCCATTCGATTCTAGTGTGTTCCTTGTTCTGTCCAGAGCCTTGCTGGGGCCAGACCTGGACCAGCTCTGCACTATGGTGGAAGGAGAGTCAAAGCCCAGGTCAAGGGCTGAGCAAGATGTGGATGGCCCTGATTTTTTCTAAGCAGCCCCATCAAACACTTCACCAGCATTCACAGAATAGTGATGGGCACAGCCTGCCTTTGTCTTTTGGAGAATTTGTTTCTTGGAGAGAGCAAAGGCTTAGAGCTCATGTCACCCAGCACCATCATACCAGTTAGTTTTTGCATGACCTTGGAAAGGTACTTGGCTTCTCTGCATTCCATCTTCTCATGTGAAGGAAGGGTGTTGGAATGTTCCCACATGGAAGTTATGGGGAGGCTGATGCCGTGTCCCCACTATGTACATGGCAGAGGACAGATGGACTGACAGTAAAGCCAGGTTGGGAGTGCAGGGAGGCAGTATGTACCTGCTGCACTGTCTGACACACAATCCTGTGTATGAAGCTGCAGGAATATTGGCCTTGCCTCTGACAGATGGCCTGAAGTATTAAGGAACCATTTTTTTTTCTTTCAGACCAATGATGCCTTAGGAGCCACCTGGAATTGGCTGTACTTCATCCCTCTCATCATCATCGGATCCTTCTTTGTCCTCAACCTAGTCCTGGGAGTACTTTCTGGGTAAGCCAGATGTTTTTCTGTTTTTTTGCTAACTGGAAACTAATGCCTCCTGACTCATGACAGATTCATTCATTTAACCTTCATTTAGAAGACACTTACTGAGCAGTCCCTTTGTGCCAACTGCTGTTCTAGATGCTGGAGATGCACTACTGAACCATCGTTCTAATCACCTTTATTATTCTTAGGAGTTAAAATCTTTGCATCAGGTACAATACTGAACATGGTGATTGGCGAGAGTTCATTTATCCATTCGTCTTTTTACTTGGCAATTCTATGTCAAATAGTATGCTGGTTGTCAGGAATACAAAATCGAAAAGATGCAGGTTTAATCCTCAAATGATTCTTACGCTGCAGTGTATATTGTACATCAAATCCCACAATTGTGACTTGAATTCACTTATCAGTTTGCAAGTACTCAATGTCCAATACCGTGGTCTGTATTACAAGGAGCACATAAAGTACAAGGTATGGTCCCCCCCACACCTGCTCTGCTTGAGAAGCATGTTTTGCTGGGATAACAACACAAATGCTTGCAACTGAAATGGGAGAATTTTACTAACTAATATTGGATATAATTACTTAGTGGGTGGAAAGGACAAATCTATACTATTGGAAATCATTGAGGTTGGTTTCAAGAAGCATATAAAATGCCTCTTAGGATAACATGGAATACGTGGGCGTGAACATCCCAAGAATGGGAATACCACACCCTAAGCAAAGATGAAGAAATGGGGGACATGTCCTGGAGGGTAGAGGGGTCATGGCATGACATCTTAGGATGCCTAAGAGTCGAGGAATGTTTTAGAGGGCCTTATATTACTCAGCAAAACTGGACTCAATTTGTCAGAGTGGCATTAAGTTCTTCCAATGACAACTTATAAGGTGGTACTTCAATGTGAGCATGGCGGACTGAACCAAGCTGGTCATTCCTTGAAACTCCACTAACACAGGAAATCCATATTAAGAGGTACCTAAGGGCAAAGCCAGTAAGAGGAATCACAGCAGATGAGAGATGTGTGATGACTTTTGAAGCTAAGGGGTGAATGGTAACTGAGGTAGTTGGAAAGCTGAGGTTTAATGTGTACAGTGGGGAATGCCCATAAAAAAATAAAATTAATTGTTGAGGGCCCAAGAAAGCCTCAAGAATTGGAGGTTGTCAGGTATCTTCTTCCAGGTAACCCTAATAACTGGGGCGTGCATGGTGTGGTGCTAGAAACAAGAGGATTGGCTGAACATCCTTGCTCCTCCCTCTACTTTAGACCTGTCTCCAGACATCTGCCCCACACAATACCCACTGCGGTGCAAGGCAGGACAACTAATCAGATGCTTGGTGGTAACAGGGTGTGCATCCAAGGGTGGGGTTGACATATAATGAAAACAGTTACATGAAATTCCGCAAACTGAATGTCAGTACCCCAGCCACTTCGGCTCTCCCAGAAATGCAGCCATCTGGTAGCAATTTAGAGGATTCTTCTAAATTCTGTATGTAAAGTGTTTTAAAGAGAAGATCTATCCTGATATTTGAGGCAGACCAGAGAAATAGGTTCCCGCACTACCACCTTCAGTGAGCTCTTAGTTTCCTATGGCTACTACAACAAATCACTACAAACTAGGTAGCTTAAAACTGAGATTTTATTCTCTCAGTTCTGGAGGGTAGAAGTCCAGAATCTGGCAGGACCATCCTTCCTCCAGGGACTTGAGGGGAGAATTTATGTTCTTCCACTTCCAGTTTCGGGCATTCATTGCCACATCACTCCAGCCTCTGCCTTTGTGGTCACACCGCCTCTTGCTCCCCCAGGTCTGCATGATCTCCCTCTGCCTCGCTCTTACACCAATGCTTGTCATTGGATTTAGGATTCCTGGATAATCCAGATGATCTTTTCATCTGAATATCCTTAACTATATCTGCAAAGATCCTTTGTCTGGACCAGAGGCAGCATCCAGGAGTTCCAGGAATTTGGATATGAGCATTGTTTTTTGGGGTCATCATTCGACCACTACACTGTTCACTCCGGAAGCCCCAGCCATTTAGTTTCTGATGAGCTTTCCTTGCCTTACTCTTTGATCTGAGCACTCAGCTAGGGAGCATCAGCATTGAGGAAAAGGCCCAGTGTAAGAGCTCCAAAGCAAAATAATAAATAGAAAAAAAAGGAACTGGAGGGAATATAAACAAAGCGAGGAGTAGAAGACAACTTCAAAAGCTGTGGTGATATTAGCAAAGAGAATAAAAATAATTTCATCTACAAAATAATTATTAAAAGAATTTGAGGTTAACAAGCACTCTTGGAAATTAACTTAGAGTGTAAGTAATTTGCAATTAATGTAAAAATGTAATAAAAATAAAAAGATAGTAAAGGGCTGAAATATGAAGTTGAGGCCATCACATAGAAAACAAAGAAAAAGGGTTGATCCAAAATTTAAATATGAGTTCCATGAAGAGAACAGTGAAATGGGAAGAATTAACAGAAAAATGTGAGAAATGTTCCCAGAACTAAGACTGATGTTGCCAGATTAAAAGATCTGCTAAGCCATGTGCAAATGATGCTCTTTCCGGCATTGTTCCTTGGCAATAGGGAGTTGTAGGCTACCTGGGAAATGTAGACAACAGGGAAACTAGACGGGTAAAATGTTGGATGCATACAGTGTAGCAGTTAGGAGCAACACATACCAAGTACACACGGAACATAGGGTATTTAAGAGTAGTTTAGTGAAAATGAGACCAGATGATTATAATACTATTTACATAAACGTATGCCCAGAAAACAGTTTGCAAGAATATATTCAAATTGAAAGTACACATTGGATATATTGTGATAATAGTTTTTTTTTATGGCAGGGTGATAGAAGGTGGATTCATTAATTAACCATAAAAGTGTCCTCTGAGTGCTCAGCACAACTAATTAAAGGTAATACACCAAGATGAATCATCATGAAATTCAGAACATGGGAGTAAACAATATTCTGAAAGCACCAGCAATTGGGAAGAGGATAAAATTTACCTACCAACAGTTAAGACTCAGGCTGACATTGAGCCCCTCAATGATAACTCTAAAAGTTAGAAAGTTCTATCTTTCTAAAGCTTTCAGGAAGGAAAAAAAAAAAAAAAAACTTTTAAGATGAATTCTATACCCAGCCAAAGTACCAATTATTCACAAGGATTGATTAGCAATATTTTCAGATACCCTTTCTGAAGAAGTTACTGGGTAATGCGAATTAATAAAAATAAGTAATTAAGAGAAACATGATGCTCATAGAAATGAGGGATTCAATAGAGGAGACATGGAAGGGGATTGATTCCCGGGATGATGATGGTGAAGGGAAGTCTGAGAGCTGTCAGTGGTCTAGAGGGCATTAAGATCAGATTTGAACAGGAGGATCCAGCTCAAAAAATGCTCTTTAATTAAAAAAAATTCCCTGATATGTTATATTCAAGAGTCTATAGTTTTGTCAAAACTACATGTATGGACACATATGTGCACATGTGTACATAATTGCATGTGTGCACGTATATGCATGCATGTATAGACACATGCATATGCATATGGTTTTGACAAAAATCATAAGACTTGAATATAATGTATCAGGGAATATTTCACTTTCTCTTAAATATAGCAATTTTAGAGCTCTACAATTCATTTGTGACATATACATATATGTGCCTATGTATATGCATGTGTGTGCAGGTATATACATGTATATGTATAGTTTTGACAAGATCATAAGTTTTTGAATGACATACATACATATGCCATATACATATTTTATATGTGTACATACACACACACACACTCTATGTGGATGTATTTATATACACAACCCCATAAGCATTTAATTTCACAAAATACAGAAGGGTTACAATAAAGAAATGTAAGCATAGCAAGCTCTCTGCACAGCACAGCCATCAATCAGTTCCCATTGTCCAGGATGAAGTCTGAGCTAGCCCTCATGGTGCTATAATTGCCTTGACTTGGATGGAGGAGGCAGAGTAGGGAGAGGGAAAGAGGGTGCTAAAGACTGAAATCTTAGGTTCTGCTATGAGGTTGTCTTTTTAAGAAGTATCTGAAAGTGAAAGACAAAGAGAGAGCAGTGTTTTAAGTATAATATTTAGAAATCTGGAAATGAATACCAGAAGAAATAGGCGAGAGTTGGGAGTGAGATTCAGAGGTTGGGAGAGGTGAGACAGTGGGGCTGCTAGTTTTTCATTATAAATCTTTCACAATTATGTGGCTTTTTATAATTCTACATTACTTTGAGAAAAACAGAAATTAAAATTTCAAAGTAAATATTGCATACGCAAAGTATACAATGAAAGGAGTGTATGAGGACATTCATCTAGCATCAGTTGGGGAAGGATTGGCCCCAGGAGAGATCAGATTCAGGAGGATCAAGAAAGAAATAACCATACTAGTCCAACTAAGTGGTGCTAGGAGCCAGTGATGGTGATTTGTGAAATAGTTATGGAGGAGACACGGAGACATTGGGAAGGAGTACTCAATAGCAGATATCTTGAGTGGGGATTTTAGAGTCGTAAAAGGATCTCTTATGGATGTGTTTGTTCAGTAAGCACTTATTAACATCTTTTGCTATGCCCAAGCTCTGCTTCGGTAACTGTCCACACAGCCTGTGTCTACCACTCAGTGGCTGCCTCTGGGAGAGGTCTCACCACAGATGTCTTTCTTCTCATATGTCTTCTGAAGGATATTCTCTTGTGTGTGAGACCTTATTCCCTTGTTCTTCACCCTTTCTCATTTCCCAAGTGTGTCCACAGTTTAGAAAATCCAAGACAGATTCTTAACTATTTGAGAAAAGACAAAAATAGATGCTGTGCTAGCCGAAGTCACTGACACTCCAGACAAGACTCCAGTATGGGTTTAAGGTGTCTCTTCTAGAGCTAGAAATGGAACAGAGAACAGTTTCACCAGACAATGCTTGTGTCTGACCCTGTGAACTTTTCCATTTGGAGAAGATATGAGAATGGAAAGAGTGTACACTGGAAAAATCATGGCCTGTAGCAGGACACTCGTGGCTATGGTGCCTGTGCCAGTAAGCAGCCACTTGTGTGCATGGTGCCCTTGGACAAGTTACTCTGAGCCTGCTTCCCTCTCTGTGAGATTGGCTACCTATATCTTGCTCTTGCAAAAGCTTGGTCTGGGGTCTGGCAGGGAGTAGCTCTTAGCTCCCATGAGCTGCCTGTGCCCTGTGATAATAGTGACATACTACATGTCCTCCACCTGTTAGGTCCAAGTGGCCGTCATCTGCACAGCAACCGTAAATGTTTGACCGGAGCCAGCTGTGGGGCTGGGAGACAGCTGCCTTAGGTTGAGAGGTGCCATGGAACTGGCAGGGCAGATGCCTCCTGGCACTTCTGGAGAAACCTAGGAAGTAGCAACTGCAGCTGGGAATGGTTGGTGTGAATAAATTCTGACATTTAAAGGAGTGTTAACCATAGGGGCTTTACAGACTGGGACTGAAATATTTCTGTCTTGATTTCTTTTTCACATTCTGATGCTCCGCACGTCTCTCAGCATGGGGATGGGGTTCACTGCTGTCTGTGGAGGGCTCAGCAGCAGCTGGTCCTATGTGTAGGAAGGGCCACAGGCTTTCTCTCTTATGTCCTGGAAAGCATGGAGGCTTTCTCCTTATAACTGGTCTTTGGTTGGGATTTGTACTTTGAGGCCCCTTAGGAAATAGCTCTGAAAGTTTCAGCCTCAGGAAACAGATTTCCTGTGACCTGCAAGCATGTCATGGGCCGAGGCTATTCCAAGAGCAGAAAGACACAGCAGTGGAAGGGGACACACCTGGTGCCTATGTTGGGCAAGTAAGGAAGAGTGTGCTGGTGGGAGGGGCCAGGTGCTCATAGCCCACTAGGGAAATGACCAAGGCACCTGTCTCAGGGGCCCAGGCATTGGTGGGAGAAAGACTGTGAGGTGTGCATGTTGGCTTCGTATTTAAAAAGGAAGTATGGATGGAAGCATTGTAGCATTTTTACTTGTCTCAGAGGAAATAGGATTTGATGAAAACCATTAGCTTAGGCTTGAAGAGAAGCAGAGCTTCCTGTCTCCATGGAAACAAACCAGGGCTGCATAAGCACATCCTGAAGTGCTGTCAGGGGCTACAGGGCAGAAAGCTCACACAAACAGAAAATGACCCTGAGCTATTCCAGTGTCTCCACCCACTGCTCCCAGGGCTCCTGGAGAGGGAAGCAGACTTAAGGGAGCAGTTGAGCTGCCTCCAAATGAGGGCAGTGGCTGTCAGGCCATGAACTGCTCACGGTTACACATGTGAAGCAATGTGAAATCTCATGTATGCAAAGCGTGTTAGTTTCAGAGCATCTTTGCTTCTAAGATCATATTTGTTTCTCATGACAACTCTGTGGTAGGTAGATGGTATCTTCATTTGGAGATGCAAAAGGGAAGGTTTAGAGAAGCGATTCTCCAACTAGTTGCAGAGGGAGGGCCAGAGGTTACAGTCTGTCAAACTCTAGTTAGGTCAGTATTCCAGGTAGCCTCTATCAGGGGTACCAACACCCAAGGTGGCACAACTAGCGAAAGGCTGCCAAGGGGGTAGCTCAGCTCAGGTATCATCCTGACCATATAGATTTTTGTACAAGTTTTAATCTATCTGTCTGCATTGATGCACAAGCTAGTCTTCATATATGCAGCATGACCTTGTCCATACAGGGTTGAAGATGCTAAGACCCACTGTCAAGATGGTCTTGCCTAAGGACTGATGAGGAGGGGTGAACTGTTAGTATTGGGAGGGATTCTTTTGGTTGCATCTCTTCAATGAATGGAATGTCTTCTATGACAAGAAAAATGACAGCTGTCTCATTTGCTGGCTGGGCTTGATAATGCAGTGTAATTCAGCAAACATGTATTGAGTGTTTACTCTGTGTTTAAAAAAAAAAGCCTGTGTAGCTGTTTAGCTTACAAAGATGAATAAAACAAGGAGATTGTAGGCTAATGAAAGAAATGATCCAAAATACTTAGAATGAGGTCTAAATTTAAATAGTTCAGAATTCTAGTACCCTCAATGGCTATTTAAGATTCACGTATGTGGGTCACATGGTTTGGGTACTTAGTATGAGGGTATTGTTGCAAATACAAAGGTGAATAAGATCTAGGTCTTGGACACAAGGAACTGACTATAGACTCTCAGTGTCACACCTCGGCTCTACTGAGTTACTTGCCATTGCATATTGGAAGGTGGCCTCTGAATGTTGCCCAGACCTGATATGAGACAGGAATGGCTGCTGGTCTTAATAAAGAAATTATTCAGCCCAGATCAGTGGTCCAGATGAGATATCTGAGGGGTGTTGGTGGCTGTTAGTTTGACATATGTCTGATTCCTCCTGAGACAGGTTGACATGAAAAGTGACTGACTAAAATGAGTGAGTGAACTCCACGGTAGTTTCTGTAATTCTGATGCTGGTGTCTACTAGGGGACATTCATTTGTTCACTCAGAGGTTACTGAGTACTGGGCTGCATGTCACCCACTTCCAGGGCTGGGGATATGGGATCAGATGAGGATGGAGAGATGCTACCCTCAAGGAACTTGTCATCTAGGTAGAGAGATGGCAACAGGATGGACATTTGAACTAATGGTTGGCTAGACAATGAGGAGAACATTCCAGCAGGAGCTGAGAAGGATAAAGGCCCTGGAATTGAGAGCAGCTTGGGTGAAGCCTGTTGGGAAGCAGAGTTGAGGCAGAGGCATTGAAAGCCTATGAGCATAAAGGTGATCCTGGGAGCTTGTGGGAGGTCCTGAGTTGTGAGCTGGGAAGATGTCTAGATCTGATTTGAAGATGATAAACCTGGGGCAAATCTGGAGAAGCAACTCTACAGAGAAGCAAGACTGGAAGTAGGTGGTGTGTTGGGAGGAACAGTTGAGGAGAGAAGCAGAGAGTCGAGTTTATCAGGCTGCGGGTGGAGAGGGTAGGATGGATCTAGCAGGTGCTGGGGGCATGGGTTCCACAGGACTTTGTGACTGTGAGCTGTGTCTGAGCGTGCCCTAGTATAAAAATAAGAGGAAATCCTCCAGGACTGCTTCTGAGCCTCCTGGTGGCGGGGGAAAAGACAGAATGAAAAATGGGTTTGAGGGGAAGAGGTAGGTTGTACACCTTTTGAGTTTGAGAAAACATAACACGCTTTCTGCCTTTGGGCTACTGCACAGCAGTATAGTAGGTTTCTTTCCGGTTGAATTTTTTAAGCTGTAATTTGCTGAGTCTGTGCTATGCACCAAATATTGTGCCAATTTCATGCCACATGCCAGCTAATCTAATCCTCACGATGATCCTATGAGATATTACTTTTTATTATTGCTATTTAGATTTTTTTTTTAATAAACAGGGTAGCTGTGATGGGGAGGTTTGGTAATTTATCTAAGCAAACAAAGCTCTTCAATAAAAGGATCAGGGTTTGGAATGAGGTCTCCCAGGCCTGAACACTAAATCCTTATAAAACACATCTTCCATGTAGTTTAAATGTCCTTTATGGAAGAAATTGTGTGACATCCAGTACAGTAAAATTTGCTAAAAAAAAATAATAATTCAGAGGTCCTTAAGGCAACCTAGATGATCCTACTGACAGATCTCATGCTGCACCCTTTTATAATTAGCACAACGGAGCATTCACCGTTCCTCCTTTGCATTTTTCTGGGTGAATTGCATGACGCTGAGAGTTTGTTAAAAGATCTGCATTTCCTCAAGACCTGCTTTATGTATCAGTTGTCAAAATTGTGTCTTAGAGTGGATTAAAATTTATTCAAGGAGGATGGGCCTCTTTGTAAGCCTTTTGTCATTTGCTCCTGGCCTGAATGTTACAAATGAGGAAACTCGAATAGAGGGTAAATGACTTGCTCATCTGAATACAGGGCTGCTCAGTGTCAGAGCTGAGTTAGATCCGGGTCCCCGGCTCCAGGATGCTTTTTCTCTGTGCCGTAGACATAATACAGTAGTAAAGTACAGACTCTGAGACAGCATTGCTGGGTTTGAATTCTTCTTCCATTGCTTTCTGGCTGCATGGTGTTAACCAAATCACTTCACTTCTCTAACCCTTCATTTACCCAATTGTAAATAACCCTTATAGGATGACGAAGGAAATGAGATCAGACCATGCATGCTAAGTGGATAGTATTTAGGAGATAACAAATTCTTGATAAATGTTAACAACTAGGGACGAATCGTTCTTCTTACGTAGCAAGTACTTCCATTGAGTCCGTTAGCAAGATCTCAGATACCATCCATGGCAACCTATAGGGGGCACTGGAGATGGACTGTGCCCTCGTGTCCCTCATAGGGCCACCAACCTCAACACTGCTCCATTTGCAGTTCTTTGAAAATGCCTTTTTCTTTGTACCCTCTGCTACTGCGGTGTGGAGTAAGCCTCCAGCTGCCTTAGTTTGCTTTGTTAACACTCATCTCTCTCAGCCTTTTGGCTTTGACCTCCTCCATGACATCTTTCCAGGTCCATACCCACTCCTATTTTGCGGTTAGATTTAGGTGTATAAAAAATAACAACAAAAAAATCTTTCCCACATGCATCTGTAGCAACAAGTATCGGTCTGTGACAGAATCAATTACTCATAGTAACATTATGGAATTACTTTTCAGAATTTAATTGTAACACTAATGACAAGAGTTAACCTTTATTGAAAGCTTGTCATTTGCCCGACACAATGCTAAACACTTTCCATATGTTACTTCAGTTAATTTTTATAACAATCTCATGAGTCAGGTACTGTCGTTAAGCCCATTTTACAAATGAGAAATGGAGGTCCGAAAGAGTTTGAGCCTTGCCTAAGGCTGCGTGGTGAGGAGCAGAGCTCTCCTGCCTCCCCAGCGTTGACTGACTTCCTCCTATTGGAATTATGAATGTCTGTGAGCTGTTGGTTTTGTTTCTCATGCTGGATGTTTTTCCAGAGGGCTGGATCTGACCTAAAATCCTAGTGCCGTTTTTTCTATTCTTAATAAATGATTGCTGGGTTAAAGGTAACCAGTAACACCAAAACCCTCCTGGGGGATGCCCCACCCCTGGAGCCTCTTAGAGAATAATATTGCAGAGGAAGAGGCTGGCATTTTAAGCCGGGAGCATAATCACTGGTATTGGTGATCCTCTGTGGAGCGAGGTCCCTGCTTGCAGCCTACAGGCATTTGAGACAAGTAATTGTCACAGGTTGAACATTTTTACACATGATGTTTAGCAATTTTTTTTCCTTCTAGTCAGTTGCTCATGCCTTGTGCCCACTCTCCTAGTGGAATATTTGTCTTCATATGAATTTAAAATATCTATTGGTATAGTATATTAACCCTTTTATGTCCTATGTAGAAAAAGTTTCAGGAAAAATCACTTTTAAAGAAGAAAGTTGTCATCCTGTTGGGAATTACGGGCAACCAAAGTGTTTGGGAGCCCAAACAAAGTCAAAGCAGTTATTCATTATTCCTTTGGGATATTTCATTTGGGAAGCACTTTACAAGTATCTGTTTGATTCTCAAAATGATCCTAAGGTATATTATCATTGTTTCACAAATAACGAGATTACAGCTAAAAACAAACAAGACCTATCCTAAATCGTCAACCTGAAAGTGTAGCTTCTTTTAGTCCAGTACCATTTGGTACACTAAGTACTGTTGGCTCCTGTGGCCTGAGCCTTTCCAATGGGATCTTTGCTGCTTGGCTTCTATTTAAAACAGTTATGATTGACACTCATGCTCCAGCACAACAAAGTGATTTTTTGAGTTCATTAATTCAACAAATATTTATTGAGCACTTATTAGTTACCAAACACTGTTATAGAGGCTGGAAATTTAAAAAAAAAATCCATGGTGTCAAGGAGTTTATATGCTTGTGTTGCATGCATAATCTATATATCATATTTCTTCTGTGACTTACCATATTGGGAAGAGTAATCGATGCCAGAATCTTGAAGTTGCTGTGTGTGCTTCCTTGCCCTTATCTACATAGGGGAGCAGAGAAGATGCTGAGGTGGGCTTGGCCAAAATGGGAGGTGAAGATGCATAGTGTGGAAAGAGGTGAATTCATATCTGGGAGAAGGCAAAAGTCATACCCAGAAAGGTCAAATCTGCACGGTAGGGTCAAGATACAGAAGGAAAAGGAATAGAGAAATCAGTGAATGGAGTAATGGAGATTAGTAATCCAAATAAGTTATGATTTTTATAAGGATTGACCTTTTACTGAGAAAATTGGACAGTTAAGTTGGGACATCATTCAGTGCCTTTTGATGATGAAGAAAATAACCAGGTGTAAAACTGCCTCCATTGTCTGTTGGAGGGTTTTTCATACGTGGAATTTCTGCTTGACCAAATTCTTAAGTTGCTGAAACCATCCTGGTATCTCCTTGGTCATAGTCTAGTTTAGTCAAGTTTCGACACTGATATCTTTATTTATGTGCACATGTATGGGTATATGCATAGAATCATTTTCATACATGTACATGATTTATATTCATGTGCTAACTCTAATGTGTGTGCTCTGGTCTTGGTTCCTCTGTGAAGCACCCAGGGAACCCAATAGAAGACTGTCTTGCTCCCTGAATTTACCTTGCACAGTGACTGTATTTAAATGTATTTCAAGAATGGTTTCCATCTTAAAATCCCATTTTACTTATCTGTTTCTCAGAGGAGGTAATTTTTACTTGAAGAATAATATAACATGAAGTAATATTTAAGAAGATGGCTATACTAAGAGACAATCCTGAATTTACCTATCTGCTACTAAACTCCAAACTGTACATGTTCTCGTAGCCATTCCTTAAGTGACCCAGACTTGGGATACCCCAAACGGAGTCATCTCATTCCCTGTATCCTACCACTAAACACACATACTGCTTTTCTGTATTATCCCCTGTGTTATCTTTTATCACCTTCATTATCCAAAATTGAAGCCTTACTTGACCCTGATGCTTTCTCCTCACTTCTGAGTCTAATTGCTCGTCAACACCTACTGAGTCCACTTGGAAAGTTTTTTGAACTGCATCCTGGACTGAAGCAATTGCCTCTCTAAATGCTGTCCCTGTTCTGAGCCAGTCTGCTATTCACTGCAAAACGGTCTTGTCTTTGTGACCTTTCTTACTTAGAATGGGTTCCCTCTGCCTAAGTAATAGACTCATTATGTTTTCATTTGATCAACTTTTCAACAAACGGGTATTGACCTTCTCCTATGTGCTAGGCAGTGTTCTAGATGCTGGGAATACAGCAGAAATTAAAACAAATTCCTGCCATCATGAAAGTAGGATCCTAATATGGGAGATTCTAAGGGACATACTCCAATTTAGGTGAATGAAATGACAAATCCTATCCTTGGGAAAAAAAATGTTTCAAATTATAGATATAGCTTTTCCCTACTTCAATCTTTTTTTTTTTTTTTAATTGTTCTAATTAGTTATACATGGTTCTCATTTTTCTGGTTGTACATGATGTAGAATTATACTGGTCATGTAATCATATATGCACCTGGGGATAATGTCTGATTCATTCATATCCTTCCTACCCCCATAGCCACTCCCCTCTGTCTAATCCAGAGTACCTCTATTCTTCCCTAGTGCCCTACTCCCTTGTGAATTAGGATCCACATATCAGAGAAACCATTTAGCCTTCTGTTCTTTGGGATTAGTTTATTTTGCTTAGCATGATATTCTCTAACTCCATACATTTACTGGCAAATGCCATAATTTCATTCTTCTTTACCCTACTTCAATCATTAATGTACTATTAATGAATGCAAAGATTTCTACTGCATGTGGTAAAATATATTCTAAAGCTACAGTAATTGAAACAGTACAGTATGATACAGACATAGAGGTATCCAAAGGATACCCACAAATATAGATTTTCATAATAGACACATGTTATTTCAAATTAGTGAAAAGGAATCATTCAATGGATGGTATTGATGACTGAGCAGTCACTTGGAAAGAAAACTTGAATTAGATCACCATGTTATACCAAAATAAATTGCAGATGGAGCTAGCAAATTCATTCAAAAAAATTAAATCATAAGTGTTGATTATGAACAACTTAAAAATCTTCAAGGCAGAGGGTTTTTCTAAGAATACAAATCAATAATCCATGAAAGAAATAACTGACAAATTTGAATTTGTAATAATAAAAATACACTGCTACAATTTCATTCATAAGGCCAAAAGACAAAAACTTGGATTCATTTTGCATTTTAAAATGATTACCTAGAGGATTAGGGGAGGTAGGAAGATAAAAAGGTGATTAATGGCTAGCAACTGTAATAAAGCACCAGTTGTAGACTGAAAACAAGGCTCCTGGGTTCTGCTGGCTGAAATGTAGAGGGAACAGCAGCAGGACAGGTTTCCATGCAGGCAGAGGACATGGGGAGGGAAGGTCCTGGGGAACATGATCCCAAGATTCAGTTGTGATGAGTTGGAGAACTCCAGCTCCATTTGTCGAGGGGAATAAGATTGGAAGGGGAACAAAGCTCCTGTTGGGGATGTGTTCCATTTCAGTCAGATGGTTTTGAGGCTCAGGAGGCTGAAAAAGTAGATCGGGTCAATGAATATCTGTGTGTCAGGACAGAGAGAACAGACGGAACACACTGTCAGAACACAACAGGAAATGGTACAAACAGGCAAGGTTATCCACGGAGGGCAGGCAGAGAAGATAGGCTCCTAGAAACTCTGAGAACATCCAGATGGATCTCACAAAAGCATCGGGGCAGAGGGGACAAAGAAGCAGAGTCTCAAAAGGAATGAGAAGACCCCAAAGGCTGAGTGAGTCATTGAGATCCAAGACGACATGGATTAAAAAATATCTGTGGAGGCTGGTGATGTGGAGAGCCCGTCTGGCTCTATTTCTGTTCTTTTGGTTCTATAATCATCATTTCAATAATAAAAAAGAAGTTGGGGGGGGGAGTTAGAGGTCTTGTGCCCTTCTCCCAGGTTCTGCCTGATGGTGACATCTTGCTGAGTGTAGTACAAAACCCAAACTGGAACTGAGGTGGGCACAATCCCCAGAGCTGGTTCTGATTTCCCCCGTTTTCCCTTCATTCACGTGTGTGTGTGGGGGGGGGTGGGATGGGGTGGGGGGGTCTACGCGATTTTATTACGTGTAGGTTTGTATAAACACCACCACAACCAAGATGTGGGACTGTTCACCACAAGACTCTTGCCTTCATAGTCGCACAGGCTCTCCACCACTGTCACCCCAACCCCTGGCAATCACTATTCTCCATCTTTCTAATCTTGTTAAAGATTGTTATATAAATGGAATCACATGGAATGTAACTTTTGGAAATCGACTGTTTTCCCACATCATGTAATTTCCGTAATCTGTCCAGGTTGTTCCTTATGTCAGGTGTTCACCCCTTTCCTTTAGTGAGGAGCATTCTCCACTCTGGATTAGCACAGTCTGACCATGCGCTCCTTGGAGGACAGTGGGTGGTTTTCGGCATGGGGCTACTAAAAGTAAGACCGCTATGGACTTTTGACAACAGGGTTTTGTGTGAATGTAGATCTTCCTTTCTCTGGAGTAAATGTCCAAGAGCACAATTGCTGGGCCATATGGAAAACCTGTTTAGTTTTATGAGAACCTTATTTGTCATCCAGAGAGGACGCATCCTTTTACATTCTTGTCACCAATATGAAACTTCTGGTCTTCCAATATATACCTGCTGGCTTAAAAAAAAAAAAATAATGAACACTAGAAAGTGGTACAAATTTGTGTGGAAGTTATAAGACAATGTCAATAATGTAGACCAATGATTATTAAATCATATTTTTAAAATATTATATGCCAATAAATTCTCCAAAAAAGAACAAACAGTAACAATGCTGGGTGGGAAGACAAGGGGAATACAGAGTTCTTTTAATTTTAGCTGTTTAAAGACCCTTAAAATAGACTAATCACAAAGCCTCAAATGTTAGCTTCTCTCACCATCTATTCGTTGAAAAAAAAGACCAAAACTAATGTTGTTTGTCTTGCCTGACCTCTCAAGGCTGAGCCCTGGCCTGCTTTTCCAGCCTTGATTCTAAGCCCTCTTAGCCCTGCCATGCAGCTATTCTTTCTGGATTTCCCAGGTAATCATGTCTTTGCCTGGGAAAAAAAAATCAACCCCAACAACTGCTTCACACACCTTATTGACTGAGGTCTCTGACTCATCCCTCAGGGTCAAGTTTTCTCATCTGAGTTCTCATTGCTCCCAACTCCTTGTTGGGGTCCTTGTTGCTTTGTTTCATAGCCACCCATGGAGGTCTTTGCACCTTTAACAGCATATGAATAAAGCACCATGGTGAGCCCATTTTCCTTGCCTAGCACTTGGCAAGCACGATTAACAAGCTCATGGGCAGGCCCAGTAAATGCCTTCCAGTGAACCAATCAAAGGCCAATGTCTGTAGTCTTCAGAATTTTCCTAAGGTTTTAGGCATTGTTTTCAATGGATGCTATTCCCTGGAACCCCAAATTTAGTGTTAGTTGAGGAGCTGGGCAAAATACTATAATAGAACCCTATAGTTTGCGGGTGTCAAGGAATAACTCGAAGAACAGTGCCATAGACCTTCCCCATTACATGGAGAAACAGAATGTCTGTCATTACCCATCTGATGGACATGACCCCTGTGTGATGGAATCATTGCTGTTTGAGGACTTTTTAATGTCTTTTTTGCTGTCATCATTTACCCATGTGCTTACTTCACTGCTGCTTTAATGCCAAAAATCTTAGGCCACTCAAGATTAGGGGGGAAAATAAAGATGATTTTTTTCCTGGACTTAATCTCTTTCTGGTCTGTAGAACCTCATAGTAATCAGCCTCACCGTGAGGAAAAGCTGTACTAGCATTAGAGCCCCACTTCATTCTGAGCTTCTGGCCCTGGGCAAGTTCCTATAATTAGACCTGTTTTCCGTGCGCTTGCAGACACGTGCACAGTGAGGTGGCTGAAATAATACCTCTCAATTTCCCCAGTTGATAATCACAGTCTTTACAACTGGGTTATATACTGGGTGCTTGGCATCGCTAGCTGTTAAGTTCAGGTGCTGTTAAGAGTTGCAGTCGAATTAAAAGTTCTTTATTTTCCCCCTGATGTCAAGTGCATCACTACATTCTCAACACTTAATTATCATTGCGTCCCAAAATATTCCTCATTTAGCAAAAATATTGAAATTACTCTTCCCTGTTGAAGCAAGCTCTGATATGCGGGAAAGACCTGAGATGCCATGTTTCACAAAGAACCTGGAAAATGAACAGTATTTGAGAGCATATGGGGGAAGAGGAGGAGGGACCCCAAAACCTGGGAAGGGGGCCACATGACTTACCTATATTAAACTCTGCTGGATAACAACCCCTGAGCAGCTCCAAGTCCAGTGGCCTAAAGTGACTGGACTGGAAGAGGCTTCCAACTCTTTGTCAGTTGACCAGAGTGGTGTTAAAATGGGATGTGATTTTACTTCTCTACTCCACCACTGCCTGCTGGGAAGCTTCTCCTCCATGATTTCACTCTCTACTCCCATTTAGACCAAGGTACCCAGTGATCAGATCTGACATAAGGGAGGGAATGACTTAACAGTCCTTAACACCTTAGTGAGAAAGAACTGAAAAAGGCACAAGCTACTTAAGTAGAGGGAAGTAAGAGAAAGAAACGCTAATTTGAGTGTTCATATTAAAATAATAAAATATTATTCAGTGTGCATGTGTGTGAAGTGCTCACGTGTCGGGCATGTTGGGCTTGACAGTGAACTAGATGAGGTGCTTCAGCCTCATGAAATTTACTTTCTAACAGCCAAGATAGAAGACGAGGAAACAAATAGCACAAATGGTAAATGTTATAAAGAAAATGAACAAGCTTTGGATTGCAGCTTTGAGTCTTAGGAAGATGAAAAAAATCAGACTTGAGAGAATTGCTGCCCGAGCTCTACAGTCTGTGCTGGTCTGTCTGCCTGCTGTAGATCCCATGGGTACCCCAGCCTCAGCTGACACACCTGCTCCTTCACTGTCCTCCTAAGAGAAGTGATGCTGTGTTTCAGATGGACAGTGTCCATCTGAAAATGTGACTTTCTAATCAACTGGGATTAAAAAAAATAATAACTGGGCAGTAGTATCTTGAATGCATTAATTGACCTGCGTGGGGCACCTCTGTTCTCCACTTGGTAGTGTTTATGAGGAGGCTTCTGTATTATCCTGTCGTGAAAGTTGCCCTGGCAGATTAAAGGAATTTCATGTTCTTTCCAAAGATAAAGATCTGGAAATCAGATATTATTGATATCCTCAGTCCCTCTATTCCCTCTGCATACACCTATGAATAGGAAAAAAAAAATGGCTAGATGGAACCTCAAGTTATCTCAGGTTACGTTGTGTAGCCCCCAGAGAGAGCAGGTCAGCTATTCATTTCTGGTCCCTTTGTTCGGTACCATTCTCAGCAGCAGTAGCAAATATCTCTCTGGGTTGTGATGCTAGTCAGTTTTAGAGATGAGCAAATCACTTTTTCTTTTTAGAAATTTGTCCATATAGCTTTTCAAACTTAATTAATACTTTCTCCTGGAAAAATTTGAAAAGTAGATGGCATTTGTATTTGAGATTACACACTTTTTCTCTCCCTGGATTAATATCCCCCTTCCCCCACCCCTATATTTCTGTTGGGAAGGAAGTTTATTTATTACACTAGCTAGTTCACAGAGTGTTTTGGCTTGGATCCCTCTAAATAAGACCCTCAGAGGGGAGGTGCTGGGAAATGAAATTGGTGAAGTTGTTATCGCGCATATGCAAATATATCATAATAGATCCCAATATCATAACTGTGACCAATGAAAAATAAGACTCTTAGAAAAGACTTGAGTGTAAGAAGTTTATTTGGGTGGTTATGGTTTAGATGTTAGGTGTTCCTCCCCGAAAGTCATGTGTGAAACAGTGCAAAAAGGTTTAGAGGTGAAATGAGACCCTTAACCTAATCGGTGCATTAATCGTCCATAGGGATTAATTGAAGGCCTGTAGGGTGTGGCTAAAGGAGGTGGGACCCTCCTTTGGAGTCTGAATTTTGTCCTTGGTGAGCAAAGCTCTCTTTCTGCTTCCTGATGCAGTGTCCTGAGCTCTTCTGTCCTGGTTCTCTGCTGCACCTCAGGCCTAGGGGAATGGATTCAGCTGTCTGTGGACTGAGACCTCTGAAACCATGAGCCCCCAAATAGACTTTTCCTCTTCTAATTATTCTTTCAGGTCTTTTGGCCATAGCAGCAGAAAAGCTGGCTAAAATAGTGGTGATCCCTGATTGCAAAAGGGAATGAGGGAAATGGAGGCACAGAAGGGGAATAACCTACAGTGTGTGATGTTGTAGAGGGTTACCAGTGTGGACAGCTGGGGCTTACTCTGCTGGGAACCCTCTGAGGAGTCATGTAGGATGTTCCTTGGAATTGGGCCATCAAGGGACTGGGAAATTGGAATATGTGCATGTATGTGTTCGTATGTTATGTATGTATATACACATATATGTTTCCCCTTGATCTATGTCACATTTGGCCTTCCCTGTTTGTGGGCAGAGGAGGTTCTTAGGGGACTAGAAAAATCCTTCAAACAGAATCAGAGAGATGCTTTCAAAGTGAGTGCTGTCACTTAGAAGGTATGGGATTTGTCCTCAGCAGCTTCAGAACTCAGAGGTGGTCTGAGGGAATGTGGTGGGGGTTGGAACATCTAATGCTTCCTGTCCATTCAAGGAATAGTTTATTCATTTAACTTTTGTTGAGCATTACTGTGTCCCAGAAATAGTCCATCTGGGGTTAGTGTCCAGGTGAGTTAAGAGGCAGGGTGGGAACAGAATTGCAAATGGAGTGGGCTGGGGCAGCAGGTGGTCCACTGTCCAGAATGAGAACATGCCTCACAGGACCAGAGGATGGGTGATCTGGGATGGGATGCTGTGCCTCAGTCCTGGGCAGGGGTCTCCTGTCATGTCCCACGAGGTCAGCTGGAGTCTTGAAGGTTTCAGTCAATGGGATGCCACCTTCTCCCAACCTTGCCAGTTTAGAGTCATTGCCAATTTCTCTCTGGCTTCCCCTGATGACCCTCACTCCATTTCATTTCCCCCGCCCACGTGTCCTGCTTGACCTTCCTGCTCTTCTCACCCTCCTCCTCCTCACAGCATAGTGTAACACCCTGTTACCACTGCTTACCTCCCATCTACACAGATAATCCTGAGTAGGGCTAATTTAAGGAATACTCTAGTCTGAAGCATTTACGACTTTAGCATTTGGGGATCTCCGTATGTTACCAGCAATGAATGATATAATAAGTATGCAGAGTCTCAAACTCATCGATCAGGTTTGATGTCAGATTCTAATCTTAAACTCAGTAGGTTCGTAAATTAAAAACAGAGTTGGCCCTCAGTATCCACAGATTCAAACCACAGATCAAAGTGTTTGGGGTAGCTGGGCACAGTGGCACACACCTGTAATCCCAGCAGCTCTGGAGGCTGAGGCAGGAGGATACTGAGTTCAAAGCCAGCCTCAGCAACTTAGCAAGGTGCTAAGCTACTCAGTGAGACCCTGTCTCTAAATAAAATACAAAAAAGGGTTGGGGATTGGCTCAGTGGTTAAGTGCCCCTGAGTTCAATCCCTGGTACTCCCCTTGCCCCGAAAAAAAAAATAGTATTTGGGGCAAAAATTACATGTATATTGAATCTATACAGATTTTTTTGTCGTTCTTCCCAACAATTCTATGGCATTTTATATGAGCATCCCAGAAACTGCAGATTTGAGTGTTTTGAGGGTGTTCCAGGGACCAGTTCCTCGCAGATACAGAGGGATGGCTGCACTGGTTTTTATTTTCCAGAGGATTATGCCCTAACCTAGGTCAGGGCCCCATCTGTCAGTCTCGCATCTCTCTGATCCAGAATTCTGCATTTTCTGGCCCAGGAGTCTTACCTTGCCCCAGTAGGCAGTGCAGCAGGGTCACAGGCCTGTCGGGAGAAAGAAGGGCCTGTGCCATAGCCACAGGGAGTGTGCTTCTTCTGACCGTCTCCCTTGGGTCACCTGGACTCCATCAGGGAGCCAGAGCAAGGTCCTCAAAGTGCCAACCTCTTGAGCAGCTGTGTGGACCAAACAAGGACTTCGCCTCCAGGTGCCAGCTCTGTGCGCCAGAGCCTGAGACTTCGTCCAGGAGATGAGTGAGCCAGGTGGGGAGCGAACCGCCAGCCTTCCCCAGATGCCTGTGTTCAGTGCAAAAGTTCAGGCTCCTCCTTCCCTGCTTTGTTTCCTTTTCCCTCTCTGTTTCGCTTGGGTTTTGATAGCAAAGGTTAATGTTATAATTAAGCAAACCATCTTGCTAATTTTCTTTGGGGATTTCCTCTCCTTTCTTTTTGGCAAGCATAGCTCCTCTGATCTTAAGAGGAGCCCCGTGTGAAGAATCTCTGAGGTGTTTTACTTCCCCTCACCTCCAGCGGCTGCGGCAGTAGTTTTTTAAAACATTGCTTTTAAGGGCTAAAGAATGATGAATAAGATGGCATGTTTGTGGTTTACATAAGCAGGGAGGAAATGCACCTGCTTCTCTGCAGGAGAGGCAGAGGCAGAGGTGAAGGCTGCTTCACAAGGCCTCGCACCCAAGCATCGTGGGGATGGCTGTTCAGAGGGATTCACTGGAGAAGTGACAATGGGGGTAATTTCATGTACCCGGGCAGGGACATACTGTGCTGCAATGTAGAGAGTGCTAGAAATGGACCTGATGGAGGGATCAGTCTCATTGTCTTCCACATCTTGTTTCTTGTGCAAAACACATGTGTGTTAAGAAATGGGGGTGGGGAAGGAGGGCTCGTGAAAGGGAGAAGAGGAGAAATAAACTTTGAGAATTCTAGTTGCCATGACAACATAATGAGCTCCAAAAGTGGCATCTCTGAACCAGTTTTGCATGGGAAGGCAGGAGAGCCCTGAAGGGAAAGAATTAAAATAATAAAAATAATAAAACGGTGAACCTGAAGCAAAGGACACATCCGAAGTGGCTGTTAGGGACCTGGTCTGTCCAAACTGCTTGCTCCTGGCCAATGGTGGCAGAGACCTAGAGATTGCTACCATGGGTTGGAATGCCTTTTGCAGGCTCCTGGATTCTGGACAATGTGCAGCTAAAGGCTTCTGACAAGAGACCCCTGAATTGTATGTGAAGCTTGTTGTGCTGGAGAACTCTCTGGAAGCCAGGCTATCTCCATGCTCTGCTTCTCCTCCTCCTCCTTCCTCCTACCACCCTTTCTTACAGCCCAGCTTGGCTCTGTTCAGTGAGGGTCACTCCAGTCCTCGTGGCCAGGAGTGCTGTGCCACCCTTTCCACAGCAGGTTAGGGTCTAAAGCCCCCGTTATGGAGCTTGGTACAACTCTAAGGCTCCCCTTGGAGCAGGGCCCCAGAGCTGTGTGTAGCTGAAACAAAAGAGGAAGCATTGAGAAGCACAATGTGTGAAGACCGAGAAGGACTTGTAGGTCACGTTTTTGTCTACCATACTTGAGTTGGAAACATACCCAAAGCAGATTAGAATTGTTTACTCAAAAAATAAAAAAGTATGTTTTAATGAAGATATTCCTTGATTCTCTTGCAGGTCAGTGTTCACTTTTCCCCTTTAGAGGGGCCATGGATGTGGTAGTCTCTATCCTCCACTCACATATTCAGTGTTTTACTATATTTTAATCCAATCCTCAGTTTGCTCATGTCTTAGAATTGGTTGAGTTTGAGAATCCTGCTGCCACCTTGTGCCTGCTTAGTATTATACCCACTTGCCTGTGTCTTGTGTACTGTCTCCCCCCAGCCCAGCATTTGGTACAGGGTAGTTAACATGTTGGTTGAATGAACTAGTGAAGTCTTGGGTCCTCATTATTATTATGGGCTCTCACTTGACCCCAGCAAAAGACTTGGGCAATAATCCATGTCAACCTCAACAGATGGTAGAGGGTGAACTGATATCCCCCTAAGGAGGACAGCAACTCTCTCTGAAATAAGCAAATTATCTCCTTAGTTCTTTGTATCAGCAAAGACTAAATTTACAGGAAAATCTACTAAATTTCCAACCCCTTTCAGATGTTAACTGGTTAGCTCATATTTGTACCATGTGTCCTCTACCTTAGAGCCATTTTTAGGGGAGTTTCCTCTTCCCTGACTTCATGTTCCCCTGTCCCCACCCTGCGTTCACTCCTCCTCACTCATCGTGGGTAAACTTAGAACTGGGCTCCTTTGGCCCTCTATATCTGTGGCTTCTGAATCTGAGGCTTCCACCAACCTCAGAGGAAAGTATATGAAATATGCTATAATAGCCATGTTCCCCCACAGGCTTTATCAGGAATAAAGCTGGTATTTTTATCTTGATTTATCTGACTCCTGTATGTCTCAGTTGGCTCCATAATCAGTAGAATCAAAGGGCAATTATATACGGAGCACCACACTACTGTTATGCTTGATTAGAAAGTCTTTTTTTTTTTCTTTCAACATGTAATTTTAAATAACACAATGCAATCTGAGGTATGATTTTTGTCACATCCAGGGAATCCAGAAATTCTGATGCATACATCCTACGTATTTATAACAGAGGTCACTTAGGAAAGAATAGAAACAGCAATTGTCTTTTAAAGCCTACTTGGCTAGTATATGACCTGATCACCAAATATAGAAGCATTCCAAAGAAGGATGAGACCTGATTCTCTGGGGGCTTCCATCCTCCCCAGGAAGCTAACCTGCACGTTCTTTCCATTGGCTGTCCCTGTAGTAGGTGTTCTGTGACAGCAGATATCACCGCAGCCTCTCTCATGAGAGCAGCTTTGTGGAACAGGTGGAATTTGAACTGGTTTTTGAAAGGTGGCTAGGACTTAGCTGAACCAAGGGATGGTGTGAAGTGGATTTGGGAGAGAAATATTTTGGGCAGGAGGCCAAAAGAGAAATATTTTGGGCAGGATGAGCCTTGAGGCAGCCCCCAATTCATTCATGGGACAGAGAGGACATTGTGTTGGAGAGGGGTGGGAACAAGGGTAGTTGAGTTGGGTGTGGCTTGATCATGACAGCCTCATGACAGAGGACTGAGCTTTTAACCTGCAGACAGCTATTGTGGGTGTCGGACCAAGAAGGCTGGATGAACCTCTGGGACATGGCGTTTTAAGCAAATGAGCTTGCAGATATGTTCTGTGAACAAAGACACTGCCTGTCTAGATGGGCTGCCGCCTTCCTGGCTATGGTCTTCTGGGAGCTCTGAGCTGAGGACCATGGGGTGCCTCTTTGAGCTGGGTCCTATGCCTGGCACAGAGATTAGTTGTGACTACCTCCAAGAGAGGATGGTGAGAGCAGTTATTTTACCTAGACCATGGATCTGAAACTGGGAATCAAGATGCACGTTATTTGAAAAGAAATCATGTTTTTATTTACTAATTTATTTTGGGGTAAATAAAAAACCTGAAACAACATGTTACCACCCACCTATAAATGCATCACTCTCCAGGAGCTGCAGCAAAGGGCTGTATGTAATAGCAATGACAGTGGCACAGTTTTGAAGTGTTAACTGTGAGGGCTTTTTCTATTGTGTTGATGCATCGCTGACATGTATGTAAGGTGCACATACTGAATAGGTATTAAGAATTCAAAAGACGAGGGGAAATACAGACATAAAGAGGCAACCACAATCAGAAGGCTTTGGAAAGTCCCCTTGCAGAAAGAGGCAAAGGTAGTCTAGCAAGGTGGTTTTGGACCAGAGGGCTCAAGCTTGAATCGGATTCTTCCTTTAATTAGCTGTGTGACTGTGGGCAAAATGTCCACCATTTTTGAGCTCCAGTTTCTCAATCTATGAAATGGGGATGATCCTCAGATTTGAGAGGATTTTGTTTGAGAATGAATACAAAGAGTTTAGTACAGTGCTTGGCACATAATCTATGTTCACTAACATAACTTTCATCATTAAGAACCTCTGAAACTAGCCCCCTGTAAAACGTGAATTTTCTACTTTTAGAGTAATGCTTTGCAAAAGCCTCTAAATAACTACAAATGATATATATGGTAAAAATTACACATTTTCTCCCTTACACTCCTTAACAACTTTGCACAACTCACTTATTGGTACCCAAGAATGACAGAGCTCCAGGAGAGGTGCCAAGGCAGGACAGACTCTAGGGAGTCGAGTTGCAAAAGATGAAGTAATCTGGAGAAAATAAGGGGGAAGATAAGAAGATATGTTGACTAGCCACGATATTCTAGTGGGAAAGTTTTTGTATATTTTCTGTGTGATTGTCATAAAACTCAGTAAGATAGGCTGTGTTCCCCCCAAACTGCAGGTGGGGCAAAGGCTACCACGAGTTTAGGAGCTTGCTCAAGCATTTCCAGTTTGGAAGTGCAGGGCCAGCATTTTAACTTGGGCTCCTCTTAATTCAAAGCCTGTATGCTGGGGCCTTTACTCTGCTGCCCTCTGGGAGTGTACAGAGCAGCCATGCCTCTGTTGCAGGGAGGCAAACTCAGGGGCCACAGTCCAGGTCCAGGGCTGGTGAATGTGCTGTGCCTGGTCCTCTGTAGGGGAGGATAGCAATGTAGTGGCAGGGAGCCCTGTGTAAACATGTGAAAGAAGTGAGCATGCTGAGCTGGGAATCAGGAGGTATTCTCTGCAGACTTTTACTCCAGTGCCCTTAGGGCTGGCTTGATGTGGGCACAGAGACTGAGGCCCTGACCATACACAAGGCACATTGCCCATCAGGACAGTCCTGCAGGGGCTGGGGTTCTGGGTAGGCTGTTCTACATCCTTCCCTGCCAGTGGCTGGGCAGTGGCCTGGGAAGCTTGGAGCAGAAAGGCCACCTGTTCTTGCCATAGACATGTGCAGAATGGACAAACCCATGCCCAGGAGGGAAATGGCGCAAGGCTCTCAAGTTCAAGGCCAGCCACAGTAACTTAGTAAGACCCTATCTCAAAATTAAAAATGGGAAAGGGTTGGGGATGTAGCTCAGTGGTAAAATGCCCCTGAGTTAGATTCCCAGTAACCCCCCCCCCATTAAAAAAAAAAAAAAGTGCCTTGGGAGATGGCGCTGGAGGCATCCCTGGCAGAGAAAGGGCTTTGAATGTGCTCCCTATGTCCTTGTGACCAAGGAGCCAGGTTTAATGTGCTGTGACGTGTGATCCAGCGACCATCAGGGAAGTGTGACGAGAGCACAAGCCAAGGATGTGACAACCACATGGGCCTGGGTGAGTGAAAACTGCCACAGGGAGGAACGTGTGGGCTGCTAACCCGCGGCCGGGAGGCAGGAACTGTGCGTTCCGCCAGCGCCTTCCCTAACTCACGCGCAGCCCAGCCCAGCAGCCCGCTTCCCACGCCCGCTCCCGGCCTCCAGAGCTCAAGAGCCAGCAGGGAAAACCTCCCCAGAGTGGGTCTCACGCCTCGCCAGACAGAGGACCAGGCACAGCACACTCGCCACACCCCATGCTGTCCTCAGTTGTCCTCGGGGAGTCCATGCTGCCCAGTCCGTGGTGCCTTCTGTGAGACCTTCCCCCTTCCCTCAGCTGTCTCCTGGTCCACTTCCTGCATGGCTGACCACCCCCTCTCGGTGTTAGACGGAGCACATCAGGCCACGCTGCTGTCCAGGTCCCGTCAGGCCTGGGTAGCAGAATGCCACAGACCAGCTACCTTCTGAGTGACAGTTTCTCACAGCTCTGGGGACTGGAAGTCTGAGATCAACCAGTGGCAGAATGGGTGTCTGGTTCATGGATGACTGTCTTCCTGCTGTCCTGACACGACAGAGGGGGTGAATGAGCTCTTTGGGGTGTTTTCATGCGGGCACTAATTCCATTCACGAGCACCCCACCCTCATGACCGAGTCACCTGTCTGAGTCCCCAACCTCGAAAACCATTTGTCTTGAGGGTTAGAATTTCAGTGTAGAAGTTTGGGAGGGACACAAACATTGAATCTGTGGTGGTCACTAAAAACTGCAGGGTCAGTCACCACAGAGACCACTCAGACTCCGGCTGATGGACGGCCTCCTGTGATGCCACCATCCCATCACCCCTTCCACGGTCACATTATTGGAAGAGAGAGGTGCACTGGTGGTTCACAGGCTTGGTGGGCCCTGGGACAATTCTACCCACATTTCATACGAGTGGCACAGCCATGCTTGGCATCGAGGGCACAGCCGCTGAGAGGACAGGGTATGTTCTCTTTCTCTAGGTTCTGGGAGAACATTGGCTCCCTTCAGGGAGTCATTCTGAGCATTATTGTCCTGCTCTTCATGCGAGGTCTCATTGACCACACAGCTTGGAGCCTTCTGTGTCCTTAAGATCCTTGGATCCACGTCTCCAAGCTTGGCCTCCCTGTGCCACACAGCCGTGTATCCCACTGTGTGAAGATCTGAACGAGTTCCTTCAAGCTTGCTTACCACCAACTAAACCCATTTCCTATAGCAAGCCCACTCCTCCTCCTTTTACTGACTCGCCCCCCACCCTGGACATCTTGGGATGGGGGTCTTTGGATTTCCCGGCTCTTCCTTACGTGGTCTGCAAAATGCCTTTTCATTCTGTGGAATGTCTGCCGGTTTTCCCATCCTCCTGTCTATTTTTGGCGCCCCTGATTGTGTCACACCCAGGTTCTTCCCGTAGCCTACCAAATGGCGTCCTCTCCTCATCTGTAGTTTTTGGCACAAACATAGCTAATTTCTTAAAATAGATCTAATCACGTTACTCCCTTATGTAAAAACCTTTGAGGATTTCCTGCAACCCACAGAAGAAAGTAAATCGCGTCAAGTCCTCGGGATGATGGGGCTGTATTTGAACGGAGCCAGATAAGAATCTGAGTCCTCATCTGCCACCTACTAGCTCTAAATTAATTAGCTTCATTGATTCTTGGTTTTCCAATCTATGCAGAGGAGGTCATACCTACCTCCCAGGTTGCTTGACGTTTTGCTCATGTAGCATGGCTGCCATCTGGTAGGCTGGGATCTGTGCAGGTCTTCCTCACTTGCTCTAGAACCTGAGCTGATGGGCAGCTGCCCTCTGACCTTCTCCCCTCTTATACTCCTCCTTGCCTCCTGCGCTCCAGCCACACTTTTTCACCATGGTGGGGATGCCGGGAGCGCTGGGGATTCTTTCCCGGCAATGAAGTATTTGACCTTAAACATATTTGCCAGAACAGGTCATGTGAGCTCATCCACAAAGAAGACAGCCAAACACATGTGGGCAGTGTCAATGACTGTCCCGATACCCCATGGCCGGTACCTCAGGTCCTTTCCTTTGGGGCAGACCCCTCACCCAATCAGGCTCTGACCCTTGGACTCCATGTGACCATCGTTGAGTCAACCTCCTCAGGTTTTTCTTAGCCTCCTTTGAAAGAGGATGGAACATGTAATAGTTTTAAGGACTTGGAGACAAGATGATCCTCCGGGTTGCTCTGGAGGGATGCAGACTCTTAGTTCCACCAGTCGAAGGTAAGTGAGCCAAAGGACCTTGCTACTCCGGGTTTCAGCCTCTCCAAATGTACCCCTGAGCTCTCATTGTCACTTCCAGCAAATCCCAGGTCTGTATATTCTCAGGGGCTGGTGTCTCCATTCTCTACTTACCTTTCAAGACGCAATGCCCTCTTCCCTGGATACCGTCTCTCTGTTCTCTAATTCATCTATGTCCCATTTATAGCTTATGCTTCTTTTTTTTTTTTTTTAAACTGGGTTACTTGTCTGTCTCCCTGGAAGACTAGATTTACTTAGGTACAGCAGTGACATCTTCTGCACCTTGTATTTTCCAATCTAGCAAGTGACACTTTATCTAGTGGCACTGGATAAAACTGTCTGAGTGATTAGACAAAACCACTTTCCACAGCCACACACACAAAAAAAAACAGTTGCAGATTTCATACTGAGGGCTTCTGAATTTTTTTTTTCCTTAGGGTCTCAGCCTATTGCCCTGGCTGCCCTTGAACTGCCGGGCTCAAGTGATCCTCCTATTTGAGCCTCCAGAGTAGCTAGGAATATAGGCTTGGGCCACTGCACCTAGCTAGGGTTTCTGATTTTTGTTCCAATCACTTCAGCTCATAATTTTTCAGTCTCTTACAAGATTGTGTTCCGTGCTTTTATTCTTGGGCTTACAAGACTGTTCCTTAGCAGATTTTCCTCCTATGGTCTTTGTTAGGGTTGCTGAATTTCTTCCTTTGTTCTTAAAGCTAATACCATATTTCCATTCAAGACGGATGTTCTTAAAAGGTTTTTTTTTTCCTTAAAAAAAAAAACTGGGTTTTTAAAAACCTTTTTAGTGTCACACTACAGAAAATAAATAGGTTAATTCTAGTTTGCAGTTTGACAGCCTTTTGAATTAAAGGAGTGTAAATGGGTTTGGGAACTTAATGTCTGAAATGACTGAGTTACTCTTGAGATACTGCCCGTGGAAATGTTTTGTAAACCGTAAAGAGGAATATGAGTACTCGGTGAGAGCAGCACCGTGTGTCGTGCAGAGTAGGTGCTGAACGAGAATCTGAACACAGGAAGACTGTCCTCCAAGGAACTACTTAAAAACAAAATGTGTCTTTGCTTTTAAGTTTCATGTGACTTTTTATATCTGTTATTTCCTGTTCTCACAAAAAGCTGTTTTTCAGCCACACATTGTATCCCTCAAGCTAATGCTGTGGTGTGAATGTTGTGTACAAGTCTAAAGGGGAGCTGTGCATAACTACCTAGTGTGGTCTGTCCCCTGCCAGCAACAGGTCCACTATCCCTGGAGGTCACTCACTTTACTTGAACTCCCCTGTGGTACCTACCTCCTGTTTATTCTAGAAGGGTCCCAGGTCTTTTATAATACTACTTCTTATTTTTATTTTTATTTTTCATTACAACCAGGGCCTTGCATATGTGGAGCAAGCACCTTGCCATTGAGCTACACCCCTTGCTCTCTGCATTTTTTATTTTGAGAGAGGATCTTGCTAAGCTTCCCTGTCTGACCTCAGACTTGCAATCCTTCTGCCCCCGTCTCCTGAGAAGCTGGAGTTACAGGCATGTGCCACTGTACCTGGCTGTCTTATAATACTCACATTGCTATGTTCTCAGTCCTGGTCTTATTCAATAAATACAAAGTTTCTCCTGTAAGCCAGGTACCTTGAAAATTGTAGAAAAACCTGAATAGACTACTTTTAAGGGACCCTCCCAAACATTGGGGAACTTTTTGGAACAATTTACCTACATTCCATGGTTCCTTTATCCTTGCTTTCTCAAAGCTTACTCATTTGTACCCCAGTTGTTTTGTATCTTATATAACACGAGCTTCTCCTTCATGTTCTTCACGCCCACACCCCCTTCCCGCATCCTAACTCTCTCAAGTTTCATTTCCTGGGAGCAGTCAAATGTGACTAACGTGGAGTCTGGTAATGGGAATTGCAAAGCCTTCTTATGCAGGGAGGAGGTGTGCTCAGTGGCCAGGCCAAGGTGAGATGCCCTCAGGACTCTCATGTGGAGAATGGCCCTGAGTGAAGGGCAAAGAGATTCCAGATAAGATGCTTCATCAGACTTCTGGATTTCTCTCTAGCTTGCCTCAAAGACAGCTGGAGGTCCTTGGTGACTTGTGATGCTAATTTTTATTGGTATACCTATTGGAAATATCTTTATGCCTTTTATTGTCACTCTGGCAAGAGAAATGTGTTTGATACATTGGGAACTTGAGATAGAGGGAGTTCATCAAACTCCCCTTGTCTCACAGATTTCAAGAGGTGGCACAGAAGGGCTTATGTTGATGGGAGCAGGGCACTGTCTAACCTCCAGGGGCCAGGTGGAGCTGAGACCTAGAGTGGGTGGGGCAGCAAGAGCCTGGACAGGGTAAGAATAGGTAGCACATTCTCACCAACCTTCTCAATCTTCTGGGATTTTCCCAGTCTATGATTGTTGGTGCTCTGGGTCACTCTGGACAAGATTCATATATCCCTTAAAAAGTCCAGTTTGTATTTATGGATTTAAATGACCTGGGGATGCTCCTCACCAAGCTCCTTTGGCTCAAACTTGGCCCTTTGAGAAGGTGGTTATGGGTCTACTTAGTATGAGACTGCTAAGTCTCGTGAGGTGTGTATCTGCAGGTGGAGAGGGGAAATGGGACTAGGTTCTGACTACTTCCAGGAAGAAGAAAGAAGGGTCATTGGTGCAACTATTAGAAGGTGCAGCTGACAGGCATGATTTCATTAACAGGAAGAAAAATTATGTCCTGTTTTGGGACCCTTATGTCAATCTGTGATAATATATGGTTTATTAGAGATTCCAGGGTACCTTAAAAAGTTTTATTGTTTTATCTCTTATATCTTCAAGAGAAATTGTTTTCCCCATTTTGTAAAGAAAGAAACTGAGACTTCCTGATGACTTACATAGAATCACCTAGTTAGGAGATGGCCCAGGTTGAGACTTGAAACCAGCTCTTCTCCTGGTCCGTTGCTTTTTCTCTTATTCGACACAGCTAAGCTCTCTCAGCCATGAAGCACTGTGATTTCATGACCATGGTTCATTGACTCACGAAACAATCTTTTGTCTGAAAGATTTCATGTATTCCAGAGAGAAACTAAATTTATATATGGTTTGTACCATATATGCACTATGAGCAAAAATGAAATGAATTTCCAGAGATTCACAGGGAAGCTGAAGGGACAGTGTCACTATACCAGTGGAGCTAGTGGCCACTTCCCAACCACTTCTGTCCTCCTTCCCGCCCAGGGCCTTGTTTGTTATGCCTTTGCTTTTCGTTTAGTTTTAAGACCTATGCATGGTTCTCCACACAATTTATCATTGTTTGAATGTTATATGATTCATAACATGTTTATTTTTATACATGTTGGTTCATTCACTTTTATTGCTGTGTGGAATTCCAAATATCACAAGATATTGATTCATTCTCCCCTTTTAGTTTTTGACTAATGCAACTGATGCTGCCTTGAAGATTCTGGAAGTGGGTTTCTTGGGGTCATGGGGCACATACAGGCTTAATTCTCTCTACAAGATAATGCCCAACTGCTCCCCACTCCAGCTTCTTTAAGATACAGTTGACCAAAATACATATATTTACATTGCAACATGATCAAATCAAGTTAATTATCTATCACCTCATTTATTTGCAGTAAGAGAGTGTTTAATATCTACTTGTACTGTGCTGTACAATAGATCTTTAGGACATCACATTTAACTGAAACTTTGTTCCCTTTACCAACATCTCCTTATCACCCCCACCACACCCCCCAACACCCACACTCCAGCTTGTGCTAATCACTATTCTACTCTCTGCTTCCAGGAGTTCAACTCTGTTAGAGTCCACATGAAAGAGAGATTGTGTATTATTTCTTTCTGGGCTTAGGTTATATTTATGTAGTATATTGTCCTCAAAGTTTATCCATGTTGTCACAGATGACACAATTTCCCTTTTTTTTTTTTTTGTAAGGCTGAATAGTATTCTTTGGTCTATATACTACATTTTCTTATCTGCTCTTCCTTGATGGACACCTGGGTGTTACGTCATCTTAGCTATTGTGAATAATGCCCCAGTGAATATGGGAGTGAAGCAGTCTCTTTGATAAACTCATTTCATTTCCTTTGGGTGTAGACTCAGTAATGGGATTGCTAAACCACCTGGTAGTTCTATTTTTAATTTTTGAGGAAACTCACTACTACTTCCATGATGGCTATACTGATTGATACTAACACCAATGGCATGCAAGGATGTAAGGGTTGCCTTTTCCCCCACATCCTCACCAACACTTGTTGTTTTTTGGGTAATAGCTATTCCAACAGGTGTGATGTGATTGCATAATAATTTTTAATTTGAGTTTCCCAGATGATTAGTAACATTGAGGATTTCGTTCTTTTTCTTTTCTTTCTTTCTTTTTTTTTCATATAACTGGGTCATTTGTACATCTTCCTTTGAAAAATGTCTGTTTGGATTTTGTCCAGTATTTTGTCAGGTTATTTGTTTTCTTGCTATTGAGCTGTTTGAGTTCTTATGTCTTTTGGATGTTAACTCTTTATCAGACATATGGTTTGCAAACATTTTCTCCTCTTGGTCATCTCTTCATGCTGGTGATTGTATCAAACTAAAAAGCTTCAGGATAAGGAAACAATGTCATTTTTGTATTTTTGCTTTTTTTTTTTTTGTTAGTGCTTTTGGGGTCATAGCAAAAATATGCATTTGTCTAGACCAATGCATCTCCTGTTTTCTTCTAGTAATTTTACAGTTTCAATCTTAGATTTATGTCTTTAATTCATCTTGGTTGATTTTTGGCATGTAGTGAGATGAGGGTTCAATTTCATTTTTCCGCATGTGAATATCCAGTTTTCTCAGCACTATTTAATGAAGAGACTGACCTTTTCTCATTGTTTTGTTGGCACTTTTGTTAAGGATCAATTGACCATAAGTGTGTAGATTTATTTCTGGGCTCCATATTCTCATCCATTGCTCTGTTTTTTTGCTAGTACTGTGCTGGGTTTTTTTTTTTTGTTGTTGTTGTTTTATTTTTTGAGACGGAGTCTCACTATGTTGCCCTGGTTGGCTTACAACCCTGGTCTCAGGTGATCCTCTTACCTCAGCCTCCTGAGTATCTGGGATTACAGGCACATGCATTATGCCCCACTATCATGCTGTTTGATAATTATGAGTTTGTAACTTTGAAATCAGGTAATGTGATGCTTTGCTCTTTTGCTACAGATTTCTTTGACTGTTGGGGTTCTTTTGTGTTTAGGATTGTTTTGTTTTTGTAAGAAATGTTATGAGAATTTTTATAGGGATTATATCTAATCTTTAGATTGTTTTGGGCAGTATGGACATTTTAGCAGCATTAACTCTTATAATCCATGAACACAGGATATCTTTCTGTTTGTCTTTCCTTCAGTTTCTTTCATCAGTGTTTATAGTGCTCAATGTATAGATCTTTCACTTCTTTGGTTAAATTTTATTCCTAAGTACTTAGGAATGCTATTGTAAATGGAATTGTTTGTTTGGTTTCTTTTTTCAGGTAGTTTGTTGATAGTGTGTAGAAATGCTACAAAATCAATTATAAGTTGATTTTGTACGTTGCAACTTTCTTTGTGATTTCTAACAGGTTTGTTGTCATTGTAGTTGAACTTGAGTTTTCTGTGTATAAGAGTGTGTCATCTGAAAATGAAGACAGTTGCATTCTATCCAGTTTGGAAGCCTCTTGTTTCTTTGTCTTGCCTGCTTGCTGTGGTGAGAGCTTTTGCCGGCACTACATTGAATGGAAGTTGTTGAGAGTGGGTCTTTGTCTTGTTCTTGATCTTCAAGGAAAAGTTTTTGGCCTTTTGCCATTGAGTATGATGTTATCTATGGGGCTTAGCATAGACGGTGTTTGTTATACCTAAGTTTTTGAGAGTTTTTAATTATAAAATAATATTGAATTTTGTCAAAAGCTACTTCTGCATCCATTGAAATGATTTTTACCCTTAATCCTGCTAATGTGGCATATCATGTTTACTAATTTGTGAATATCAAACCATCCTTGCCACCCAGGAATAAAATCCCACTTGATCATGGTGAGGGATCCTTTTAATATACTATTGAATACAGTATGCTAGGATCATAGAGTATTTCAACCACTTTAAAAATCCTCTGTGCTTTGCTTATTATTCATCTAAACACTGGCAATGATATTTTATTGGCCATATGGTTTTACCTTTCTAGAATATCAGGTAGTTGAAACTGTAGAGCAAGCAACTATCTTTCAGGTTTTTTTTTTTTTTTTTCTGTTGTTGTTTCTATAACAAAACACCTGGGAGTAGTAATTAAAAGGGAAGAACTGGAAGCCTTAAATCTTTGCCCCAAATCTTTGCCCCTGGCAGAGACCTTATGATGTGTCCTAATAGCAGAAAGCAGAAGAACAAGTGGGCATGTATCAAGTTGGGCAGGAGTGCTTTAAAACAATCCATTCTTGCAACAACTAATCTACTTCTTAAAGAGGTGAACTCATTCACTACCACAGGAATTAACCCAGTCCTGCAAGAAAGGCACTTATTCCTCTTAATGACCTAATCACCTTTTAAATGCCCCTCTCAGTACTGCCACAGGGGCAGTCCAATTTCGACATGAGTTTCAGAGGGGTGCACTATATTCAAACTGCTTTTTCAGGTTGGCATCTTTCACTTAGTAATATGCATTTAATGCTACTCCATGTCTTTTCATGGCTTAATAGCTCATTTCTTTTTAGTGCTGAATAATGGCTCATTGCTTTTTAGTGCCATGGTCTGGATGTACCACAGTTTTTTAATCCATTCATCTACTGAAGGACATCTTAGTTGCTTCCAAGGTTTAGCAATTTTATGAATAAAGCTGCAGTAAACATCCATGTGCAGGTTTTTGTGTGGACATAAGTTCATAACTGCCAAGCTGCATTTCAAAGTGGCTGTACCATTTCAGAATCCCTCCAGCAATGAGTGAGAGTTACTGTCACCCCACATCCTGACCAGTATTTGATGTGGTCAATGTTCCAGATTTTGGCCATTCTCATAGATGTGCAGAGATATCTCACTGCTTTAATTTACATTTCCTCATGACCTGTGAGGTGGAGCTTCTTTTCATATGCCTGTTTGCCATCTGTGTATTCTTTGGTGAAGTATCTAATGATTACTTCTTATTTTGGTGTTTTATTTTTTGATGAGTTTTAAAAGTGGTTTGTATATTTTGGATAATAGTCCTTTATCAGAAGTGTTTTCCAGTCTGTGGCTTGTCTTCTCATTCTTTTGATAATTACCTTTTGCAGAGTATGGGTTTTTACTTTTAATGAAGTCCCATTTATCAATTTTTTTTGTGGATCAAAAAAAAAACTTTTTTGATGCTTATCTAAAAAGTTACCACTATACCCAAGGCCACCTGGGCTTACTCTTATGTTATCATCTAGAGGTTTTATAGTTCTGCCTTTTACATTGAAGTCTATGTCTTATCACATTTTTGCTGCTATACCACAGACTGAGAACTTTATTTCTGTTAAGGAGGATGGGAAGTTCAAGGTCAAGGTGCTAACAGATTTGTTGTCCAGTGAGAGATCTCTTCCTCTAAGATGGTATCTTGCTTCTATCCTCATATAGCAGCAGAAGAGATAGAAGGACAAAAGCAGCCTAGCAAGCTCCCTCTAACCCTTTTGTCCTATTTCTAAGCCTATTCATGGCGGTGGAGTCCGAATGGTCTAATCACCTTCTACTGACCCAGTGGTCCCACCTCTTGATACAGTTGCTTTGCGGATTAAGTTTTAACATGGATTTTTGGAAAGGATACAAACTTTCAAGCCATAGCGTCTATGATCCATTTTGAGTTAATTTTTGTGGAGGTGTGAGGTGCTTGTCTAGATTAATTTTCTTGAATGTAGAGGTCCAGTTCCAACACAGTTTGTTAAAAACATCATCCTTGCTCCATTGTATTGCCTTCGCTTCCTTTGTCAGAGATCTGCTGCCTACATGTGGGTCTGTTTCTGATCTATTTGTTGTTGGCCGGCACTACATGGGTTTGATCAATATAGATTTACATAAGTCTTGAAGTTAGTCCTTTGTTCTTCAACATTATGTTGGTTATTTGGGGTCTTTTGCTTTACCATGTAAATTTTAGAATCAGTTTGTCAATGTCCACAAAACTACTTCCAGGGGATTACTTTTGGGATTGTGTGGACCTGTGGATCAAGCTGGAAAGAACTGTCATATTGACAGTATTGAGTCTTCCTATCCACAAACATGGATAGGAAATTTCTCCATTAATTTGGTTAATAAATCTATTTACTTAGATTTTTAATTTTATTCATCAGAGTTTTCATCATGAGTTTCTCATACAGATTTCATATATTTTGTTGTATTTTTTACCCAAGTGTTTTTCTGAGATGCTGATGTAAGTGGTATTGTTTATAATTTCAAATTTTATTTGCTAATATATAGATAATTTAATTTGTTGATATATAGAAAAGCAAAGGACTTCTGTAAAGTAAGCTTGTGTTCTACAGCCTCTCTATAACTAGTTATTAATTCCAAAAGGTCTATTATTTTGGGTTTTCTACATAGTGTTTCTCTCTCTCTCTCTCTCTCACTCACACACACACACACACACACACACACACACACACACATGCATATATGTGGATTTGTACATGTATATATACACATGCATATTTCTATATGTGTGTGTACAAATACACATGTAGAGCAATTATATGGAACTATATATAGTATGTGAATATATTTTGTCTCTTGGGCTCCTTTAAAGAGTTTGTCTTTGGTGTAATGTAGTTTTATTCAAAATGGTTCTAATTATGGATTTTGTGCTTTTACGTGTATTGAACGTACTATACTTATCTGAATATTTCATCAGTTCTGGAAAATTCAGGCATTGACTTTTCAAATATTTCCTCTTCATTTATTACTTTTTATTATGAAGTCGTAACTTAAATTTTAAGATCTTCATCATATATAACATCCCTTTTGCTTTATTTCTTTGCTGTATTTTAAAATGTGTGTGTATAAAATATTTACATATCATCCTTGCTCCATTATATTGCCTTTGCTCCTTTGCCAAAATGGGGTGTGTGTGTGTGTGTGTACATATGTATCCTTATTCACTGACATTTTCTTCAGTGCTGTCTTCACAGCTCTGTAATTTAACTTTGAAATTTGGATGACTTGTGTTTTTCTTTACTCCCTTCCACCCTGATTTGAATTAATCACTGCATATCAACAGAAAATATAAGAGTATATCACAAATAATTTTGTGCCATTAAATTCAATGGCTTATATAAAATGGCATATTTTATACTATGCCATTTTATATAAGATATTGAATTTAGGTTTTCAAGGAATTAGGTTTTCAAGGAAACCTAAAATGGCAAGTTGCCAAAACTGACATAAGAAATTGAAAATATAAATAAACTCAGATTCATTAAATTCCTAATCTAAAACTTTTTCTACAAAGAAAACTCCAAACCCCATTGTTTTACCCACCGATTAGGGCAAACATTAAGGAAGAAGTAACACTGACCTGTTATAAAATCTTAAGATGTGGGGGCGAGTGGAACACCCCAACTCGGTAGATGTCAGCATAATCTCAGTAGTTAAACCTGACAAGTGTGTCTTAAAAAAACTACAAAATAATACCCATGATGAACATAGACTCAAACTTTCATAACAAAATATTACAATCAAATGTGGCAGAATATAGGACAGTACATCAATAGCAAGTAATGTTTAATGCATGAATGCAAAAAAGTTATGGTGTAGCGTTTGAAAACCAGTCAACATAATATGCCATATCAGCAAAACATAAGGAAAAAAGCTTATAACATCTCAACACATGCTTCAAAAGAATTGAACACAATTCACTGCTCCTGTATAGTAAAATCTCACAATAAATCAACAATAGAAGGGAACTTTCTCAGTCTGACAAAAGGACATCTATTAAAAATACCACAGCTAGCATCATATTTAATGTTGAAATATTTTGAAATATTCCTTTCCACCTATAAGCTGGAAATGGCAAGAACTTTCATTTTTGCCCCTTCTTTTCAACACTGTTTTGTAAATCTGAGCCATTTTAATAAGGCAAGGAAAAGGAATAAAAGGTACATAAGTTGGAAAATAAAAAATAAGATTTTTTTTTAGTTGACGTGATTGTATATTTTGTAAACACAACAATAGACTCCAAAAATTACTAGAGCTGGTAAGTGAATTTAGCAAGGCAACAGGATATATAAAACAAAAACCTTTTTTTAATTTTATATATACTTGCAGTGATTAAATTCAATTTCAATTTAAATGAGCTAACAGTGAATTTTAAAAGTTCAAAAAGTAATAAGTTCCCTAGAAATAAATCTGACAAAGATATCAAGACCTCTGCATAAAAGACTCTAGAATATTGCTGAAATTTTAAAAAGTCCTAAAAGATGGAGAGACATGCCATACTAATGAATTGAAAACATCACATAGTTAAGATATCCAGTACCACTATATTGATAGGTAGATTCAGTATAATCTTTATCAAAATTCTCACAAGCTAATCTGAAGAAATAGATGAAATGGTTCAAAAATTGATATGAAAATGCAAAGTCTTTAAAGAAGCCAGAATAACCTTGAAAAAGAACAAAGCTGTGGGATTTGCACAACTTTAAGATTTATCAAAAGGCTACTGTAATGAAGGTGAGATGGTATCAGTGTAGGGATGGAGTAATGGATCTGTGGAGTAGAATAGAGAGCCCCCCAGATATGTGGGTGGGTGGTTTTTGACAAGTGCACACCCAATAGGGAAAGAGAAGTCTTTTTAATAAATTTTGCCAAATCTACTGTTTATTCATATGGGGGGCGGGGAAGGGAACTTGAGACCATACTCTTTCTAGATCAAATTTAATTTAATAATATATTTGAAGACTAGAAAAATATTTCTTGGACAGAATACAAAATGCACAAATAATGAAACCAAAACAACTGATAAATTGGACTTTGTCAAAACAAAAAATTTTAGTTCTTCAAAAGATACCCCTTAAGAAAACAAATACAAATAAGACACAGATGAGGAGAAAATATTCATGCAAGGTATATCTGGGTTTTGATACCTTGGAGATATCTTTCACTTTTCTGTAAGCTTGGGAATGCATTAATTAGTATGCTTGTTCTAATTTATCAGCACCTGGCTATTTTGTGTGAAAGGGATTTTTGGAACACCAGCGAATTGCTCTGCCAGAGAAGTCAGTTCTTTGACTTTTTAGATTCTCTCTAAAAATACAACCATTTTCTAAGCAGCATTGGGTGAAAATATATAGTAAGTACTTCACAAGTGAACAAAATCATGTAGCTAAATTCTATCTGGTGACTCCATCAGAAGTAAGTGTATACTTACTAGCCTTTCAAGAAGGAGGCATTACTACAGAAAAATAATGAAACCAAAACAAGGAGTAGGTAAATATCAGACATAAATAAAAGAATAGGTAAACCTCTGGAAAAAAAAAATGTTGGCATAGCATATTTCTTTAGGTGTCAGTTTACCTATAAGTAGGGTTCTGGATATATGCATGTATATGCCCATTACATGTAACATTTACATCACTTCTAATGTAGCCACATGTATTCACCAATGTTTACAGGTATGTTTTCAGATAAGAACAAATTATTTAAATTCTTTTTTGTTATACGTGACAGTAGATTGTATTTTGACATACATCTGGGGAGTGTCACTTATTGTAATTAGGATGCCATTCTTGTGGTTGTACATGAGGTGGAGTTTCATTGGTTGGGTATTCGAATATGAACATGGGAAAGTTATGTCTGATTCATCCTACTGTCACAAAGTAACATTTTAAATTTATAATTTATGATGCTTTAGATATCTTGCTTTAGATGCAAGGTATCTAAAATAATGATCAATGTTGCTGGATGCACAGGCCTGTAATCCTAGCTGCTTGGAAGGCGGATTATAAGTTCAAGATCAGCCTGGGCAAGTTAGTGAGGCCCTGTCTCAAAAAAAACAAAAAACAAAAAAAGGTATGGATGTAGCTTAGTGCTTAAGGTGCCCCTGGGTTCAATCTCCAGTATTGCGGAAAAAAGCAAAAAGAAATCAGGATCAGTGTTTATTATAGAACACATTTACTTGCAAAAGAATACAGCTACTATTTATGCTATTACAAATTAATGCTATTAATGGAGATCCATTTCTAGTAGCGACTGTTGATAGTACAAGGGCAGTGTAAATTTCCTGTTTCCTGGATATGATGAGAATGTGAGTTTAATGCCTTTTTTAATGGCTTCATTCCTCAACTTTTCAGAGCAGGATGAAGACGAGGCATCCTGCAAGCGGCTCAGAGGTTATCCTTACCCCAGGTTTTATCTTTTAAACCTAGTATATCTTGGGGTACAAGAAGCAGAAGAGAAGACAGAAAAGAATTAAACACAGGGGAGGGGAACACACAGAAAGAAGAGAAAATACATAGGAAAGCTGTGGCAAAATGTTACCCACATAATCCTAAGGCAACAGAGGTACAGGCCTCCTGCTCCTAACTGACCCCTAGACCCATCTTCTGAAGAACCTGGCTCTGCCACTGCCTTGTTTGATGAACTTGAACAGGTTTTCAAACACCCTTTGGCCTTTTTAAAATAATGAGATAGTATGTATTTTATGCTTTGTGAAAATTAAAAGAGACCACTTGCAAAACATTTAGCAGAGTTTCTGGTATACCTAAACATAAAATAGTGTTGACTGCTATGATGGTCCCAGTGTCATGTCTTCTAGCTGCACAGAAATAGTTTTTGCTCCAGATAGTGCTTCTCAACTCTCTGTGATGAAGAATCACTTTTAAAAGAAATTCTCTAGTCTAGTGTGTGTTGATTGTCTTGTGGAGATACATCCGTTCCGAAATGAGTTGCCCCCCCTCCAAAAAAAAAAAATACAAAGAGATATAAAATAAAGACCCCTAATTTTTATTCTTATACTCAATAGCCATAAAATGTCTGTTGAATCGTTATAGGAGTTACTGGGTGCTTTCCTTTTCTGAATTTATCTTATAGCACACAGACTGGAAATAGTTTGCAGATGAGCATCGGTCCATGGACCTTAGTTGGAGTACCACTGCTCTGTGAGGATCGGATCTCCTGCCGGCCATAAAGACATAAGAGTGGATTTTGTTAAGAGTCTTGGAAGAATTTGGAAGTCTCCACTGGTGTGGGGATTATGGTTCATACTGGCAGCTTTCTCCCTGGTGTATTCATTTACATGCAGGTCCCCAATGGCTCCAAACTCTGGAGAGTCTTCTGTGGAGAAAATCCTCACCCAAAAGACCTAGGTGAAAGAGTTTCTCTGAAGGTGATGAGCAGTTTTAAGTGAGAAAGAGTCAATCAGTCCCCAGTATTCATCTTTGTCAAAAGGTGGGCTTTTCTCCTCTGTGAACTTCATACTATTTTTTCTTCTACGGTGTTGATTTATATTATCCTTGACCCAAATGCTTAATTCAAGTTAATATCCCAATGTGATAAATGACGAGCAGTTCACTCGCAGTTGGAGCTTCAGAGTCCACTCACATTTATTGAAAATCTCTCATGCTAGGAGACATGATCAGTGCCTTTGATCACGCGAGCCCATTGACACACCAGCTCTGCAAGGTGGGTATTTTTATCAGAACCATTTTTTTAGGAAATAAAATTGCAAAGAGGTTGAGTAGCTTACCCATAATCTGATGCAAAGATAGGTGCATCAAATCCAAGTACAATTCGTTTTTACTAGATCTCAGGTTTAATTCTCTCGTGACATTTCATAACTCTAGTTGTGTTTATTGTTATGAAGTCCTTGCTTTTCAGTGAGGACTTCATAATAAATATACAACTAGTTATGTCCTAAGCACTAACATCTATGACAGTTCTAACACTACTAACTACCACATACCTCCTGTTTACGAGGAGAATATCCTTGCTTGTTCCCCACCTGTGCTTATGTAGCATTTGCCTCTAATAAGCAGTGACATTTTCAATGAGGTAATAATTAATTGTATTTCAGTGAAGAACTGAGGTTAACTGTAAGACAGAAGTAGGTGATTTATTAAATGCCCTCAATTTAAGAAAGACTTCTAAACAAGGGATGATAAACAATTGTAGTGAGACTACAGAGGGATAAAGTCTCAATTGTTGCAGAAGATATTTAGGCTAAATAAAGAATTTTCTACTACGGTGATGCTTTATATCTTTGGAATGTTTTTGAAAGTTTATATAAATGTCAAAAACAAGACACACAACTTGTTTCCAGATTGGTTTGGTTGAGAATTGTTTCCTGGAGGCAGTGAGATGGATCACCTTACCAGTAGAAATGATTTAGAGTAACCATAACTCATACTGGTAACTTCAAGAGAACAAAAAAAATATAAGTGTTACCTTTTTGCATTCATTTGAAAGTACATGCGGGCACTATTATGGACACTGGGGGACACCATGATGAACATGGCAGAAGAAACCCTTTGGTCACACAGCTCACATTCTTGTGGAAAGATAGAAAACCTAGTAGTTCCCAGTACTAGAAGCTGCTGTGTCTTGAGTGTTTCTAGTTGTGTTTATCGACTTACTTATGGGTGACCCTTTAAAGCTATACACTCTGTACCTTGTAAACAAGGTAGTTGAGATAGTTTTCTAGTAAAAAAATAGTAATGAAATAAAACAGGTTGGTGGAGTAGAGTATAATGGGTAGCGTGATTATTAATTTTGGCTTTGTGACCAGGAAAAAGGGGGGAGAGATAAGGATCAGATCCAAAGAGGGTCTTGTAGACCATAGTAAAGAGTTTGGATTTTAATAATGGGAAGTCAGGGGAGAGAGTTTTAAACAGTGAGGTGACATGGCTTGTTTTGTATTTAAAAAATTACCCCCTCTTTTATATTATGAGATAAATAGAAGGATTGGGATGGGGGTAGAAACGGGAATTTGGCGAGGGAGTTTATTGGAAACTTTGAAGGTTGGAAGCATCCAGGCAAGAGACCACAGAAGCTTGGTCTAGGTTAATAGCAGTGGAGTTGGAAAGAAGTTGGTGGAAGTGCCTGGCATTATGATTTGGTTGATATTGGAATGAGAATAAGGCAAGAAATGGAAATCACTCTGGCTTGGGTGGTGTTATCTCCTGATGTGGGAGAAACTAGATAAGGAACAATTTGGGGGAGAAATAAAAATTCAGGCCTTGTTAAGCTGGAGATGCCTGCTTGACAATCAAGTTGCTGACATCAAGTAGGCAGTGGTGTAGATGGGTTTGGAGCTGGTGGTGAATTGGTAGCTAGAGATGCACATTTGGTCGTCTAGCATGGAGATGATGTGGACCCCTTGGACTTGGGTGAGATCACCTAGAGGGAGAACATGGCTGGAGAGAAAACCCTAGGCCTGCCCTGGGGCACTCCAGTGTTAGAGGAGAAAGGAAATTGAGAAGGAGCGAACCACAGGTTTTTAATGGAAGCCAAAGAGAAGCAGCCTCTCTTGGAAGGAGTAGTTGGAATCAAAAATAGCCACTGCACCCTATGTCCTGCCGATTCTGGGTACCCTGGACCCATACATCTTCAAGATGAGCCTGTAATGGGGTTCACCTTGTTTGTGGGGAGGCCAAGGCACAGGGCATGTGTCGTCTCCCCTGGACCTATCCTCTCCTCCTCTTCTAAACTCTGAAACTGATCTGTGTCTGGTCACCTACTGGGTACTATGAAGTTTATTCACTCAGTAAACATTTGTGGAGCAGCCCGTCTATGTTAGACGGTCATTACAGGTCTAATAATGAACAACAGCATCATGGGTCACCAATGAATAAGTGGATAAACACAAGGACTGGAGATGGTTGAGGTACAGCATATTTTTATACAGACTTAGTGATTTGGGCAAGTGTAGGTGTTGTCCTAAGCCTTGATTTCCTGTCTGAGGAATGGAACTAAGGGACTTTCTAATACACCCGGAGGACATGAATGAATGGGTGTGTAAATGAACACTGCACTACATGTCATCCCATTTTAATCCTATTGTTTAAAAAAAAAATGATGGGGGTCAAAAGACCAGGTCAGCCACTCTGTGTTGAGCCCATGTCAGGTTTTCAAACTACTTTCCCCTTCCTCAGACCTCCCTCCTGTCTCCTCCATTTCCTTTCCATCAGCTTTGGGTCTTGTGTTCCACTCATTCACCCCAAAGCACAGGAAAGGCTTGTTTTCACAAGGAAGAATCTTTGATGAACCAGGACATTTTGTCTCCCTGAGAGGAACCTTTAATGTTTAAATTATGTGGGGATGTTGAGCAAAGGATTCTGGGAAGCTATCAAAGCTTTTTGTAAAGGGCTCCATATCCACACCCACACAGTGGTAAACGCATATTGGCCAACCTGGTAATAAACTCTCAGTCACTCCCTTGAACACAGCCGTACCCACCCATTCCTCTGGCACCTCCAAAGCTTTTGGGGGAGGGAACCACTTGCAGTGGCTCCTAAGAGGAGTGTGAAATGTGTCTCTTCAAAGAACACAGGCATTTGTTCTCTGTCAAGATGCCTCTTTCATACTGTAATTAGAGTGCCGTGGGGGGTGTGGGTGGGGGAGAAAGAAGAATTGGAAATGCTTGCTCTTCCCCATGGCTCATTCTTCCCGCACCACAGGGCTTTGAACCCGCTGAAATATTGTGACTGAAACATACACTATTATGTGTGTATATAGAAAGAGGAAGCGACATGCGTGCTTTGAGTTCATGCCTTGATAGTATCTGTGTGCCAAACCGAGGTGGCACAGGCTGGTGCATAATTAAACAGCAGGGAGATCTGAATTGTGCTTTGGAGCTTGGTCTTTCTGTTCCCTGACTTGTCGTTCAGTGTTCCACAGGCCTTTATTTTTCTGATCTGCAAAATAGGGATAAGAGTGTGGTCCCCTAGTTCCCTCCTTAAAAGGTTTTAAGGACAGCCATGTGAGGACTTGCCACTTGTATCTCATAATAGCACAAGCTATTCCTTGATCATCCTGCTTTGAAGAGGAACTGTGAGATGCTTGGAATGAGCAAAGAAGCATTCAGGAATACTTGTGGGTTTTGTTTTGTTTTGAATTTTATTTACCACGCTAGCAACAACAATTTCTTGATTATGTTTTGCTGAAAAATCGTTAACATCTTTCTAGCACATGCTTAGGAGGGGGAGCAGGAAGGGTGGTAGAATCTAGGCTGGCTCTGTTTCATTCTCAGCAGATAATCTTTGGAGAAGGTGGCACATCTCGTGTGGCTAATGGGGACTTGTGGATAACAGAATGCTGTTGGGCATACTGATCTTTAATATGAATGTGTTGGGATCCACAGCTGACTTACACATGCAGCTGAAATCCTGATCTTCCTGCACTGAAAACCTGCTCCCCCCCAGTGTCTCTTCATCTCCGTTAACTTAATTCCATCCTTCCAGTTGTGGTAGACGAAACCCTGGAGTCATTTTTGACTCATCTCTAACATTCCACATCCAAGGTGTCCCAAGCACTCTATTTCTCAGTAGCCCACTCCTACCGCCCTCCAAGGCCACCACCATCTGGACATAACCTGCAAGTTCTTCCTGCTTCTGTCCCCTTTAGTTCCTTCTCAACAGGGCAGCCAGAGACGTTGTTTGAAAATTCCAAGTCCCGTGACTCCTGTGCTACAACTCCACGAGTGGTTTCCCAGTCATTCCGAGTGGTGAGATACAGGACATCGAAGGTCCTGTGTGATCTCGTCCTCCACCTGGCCTCTTACCGATGCTGACTCATCTTGTTCATATTCTAGTTATTTAGTCCACTCCAGCTATATTGGCTCCTATTTGTGTTTCAGAATCTTTTCTAGAATGTTCCTGCCCACGGTGCTGCCCTGGCTGTCACCTCTCCCTGAAATGCCCCTCCCCAGATACTTTCATGACTTCCCTTTGTGTCTTGCATCATTCTGAGTCTTCTCTGAGGACCTCCCTGGCCACTAAACCCAAAATTCCATCCCTGCCCCCATACTTACTGTACTTCTTGAGCATCTGCTAGTATTCAACCCACTGCTTACTGTACTTATTTTCTTGTTTATTATCTTTCTCTTGCACGGGAATGAAAGCGGGGTGGAGGCAAGGAGTTTGCTTTTATATCTGCTGCTGTATCTCCAATGCCTACCATGTTGTTAGCACTCATAAATTATGTTTTGGAAGTAGAATAAACAAATAAAGAAGGTGGTCTTGGTAACAGACCATCTATATCATGATACAGTCTCCGAAATGTCGGTAATACCACAGCCACTTGGAGCACCTATGATGTGCTAGATGGTATTTGTTGCTCTTGCCATCTATTATTCAATCTTCCTAATAATAATTTGAGATAGGAATGGTATTTATTCAGATTTTTTATAGAGACCGAGGTTAAGGACTTCTCCTGATCACACCATGGTAAGAGCTAGGATCCAAACCTGGGTTTGTCCAGCTTTAGAACTTTTAATCATTGTGCTTCAACACTACGGGTTATACCAGTTTCATGGCCAAAAGGAAAATCGGGATGCACATTCCAGCTCCCTCGCTATCCCTTGACGGCTTCTTTGCCAAGCCTTTCCCCCCTTCATCTCCTCAAGTGAGATCTCAATATTGGAAGAGAAGGAAAAAAGACCATTCACTCCCCGAGTTCCTAAAAAGACTCTGCCTCTTTGAGTGCTTGTAACTAAAATGTCATGAAGATGTGGCATGGCACTGTTTTGGGAGCTGGGAAATCTCAGTGATGCTGCAGTCAGCCGCCACATGCCATAGCCTTGGACTGGTAAGCTGGTGACCTCACTCTGTGCCTTAGTGTGCTGCACACAAGAGCCTGGGCTTGGACGGGCCATGCCATCTGTCATGTCCTCTCTGCCTGATAAGCTAGACTCATGGCCTTTCTTTCATTGCTATGGATACAGGGTGGAAGGGTAGGGGTGGGACACAGAACTCTGTGTGAGGCCATTTATTTGCCTTAACCACTTAGGGAAGAGTTTCTGCTCATGTAGGAGCCCTGCCCAGGTGCCCTACTGTGGAGAAGAGTGCCAGGGATGACGCAGTGCCTGGTGCTTGCATCCTTCACTCACCTGGACACTCACCTGCTGTCAGTTGCCACTGAATGGGATGGAGAAGGCTAGGTTCTGTTTGGGCCTTTAAGTCTCTTCAGATCCTTTCTGGAATAAGTTGAGGGATAAATACCTGCAATCGTCCTGAGCTGTGTGACCTTTAGTAAGGTGTTTACCTTTTCTGGGGCTGTGTTTGCCCCTCTGAAAAATGGGAGAAAAGGTTCCCTGAGCTCACAAGAACACTGAATGCTGAAAACGCAGGAACACTAAAAATGTTTTGCCCCTTGCCCCCAGCCCTCTTTCCAACGGGGCTGATATTAAACCACGCCCAACACAGTTGCCCATCTGACTTCCTTCATTTCTGTGTTAGCTTCAGAACTCTTAGGTTTGACGAGGGTTTTCTTGATGTCTAACCCAAATTCCTCCCAAAGATCTTATAAGCACATTGGCAAGGTTCCCTTGTAGGTAGCATAGCCCTCTGAAAATATGAACTTTGAAGATTAATGACCAGGTGGCTATTTGCATGCCTGGCATAGTCTGTCTACATATGCTTTTAGGGGGCCGGTGTGATCGTGTGTGTCTGCCAATGTGTGTGTGATGAAGCGTGCAAGTGTGTACAGGAGTGTGGGTAAACAGATCTTTGAGTCACACAGGCCAGCCCATCCTGGCGGGCTTTGTCATCCTTTTGGTTGCCATGACAGCACCAAGGGCCTCCGCATTGGTAAACAAAGCTCCCTGTGTGCACTGAATCAGGAGGAGCACTTTGGAGCTAGCGGCTGTAGAAGCCAAGCAGTCCTCCACCAGAGGGTTTCTTGCCACAACAGACCTTCCAGAACATCTTCCTCACTAGATAAACCTACAGATGCCTGTCCACGTGCTCTGTGATGCTGAGGAATTTCAGGCTGGAGCAAACCCCTCTTCTAATCCCCAAGAGTTTGCAATGTCATGACAAATTCTAGAAATGTGAATACCTCTTATCCTTACCCTATGGTCTAGGATCAATTTAATTTATTAATCGTACAGATTAGCCACTTGAAGAATTATCAGTGGCATGGGCTCCTTAATGGGTCTATAAATTGATAATATAGACATCAATTTTAATATCCATCTAAATATGATTTGAAAAAACTCTACCTTCTCTGCCTTCATCTCTCTAGGCATGCATGATAAATGTTTGGCGCATTCTACCTTGTCTGAGATTATCTATGTAATTCTTCCACTCCATCTTATTGTGAAAAACTGTAGAATTGGCTGTGTATGGAAAGTTGATTTTTTACAATTTATGGCTCTCATGTAAACTGCTGGAAAACAAAAACAGTCACAAATGTAAATTCAGTAATTGGGAAGAAAGAAGAAAACTGCTCAACCATGCAGTACATGGAGATGAGCCTTCTTAGATCCTGTAACTGAAATGTAGAAACCTAAACTTGGTATGTGTTTGTGGTGACAGGAAGAGGGACCCGTCCAGGCTTACCCACCCACCCACCTTTCTTTCAGGCCACCTCTTGAGGGGAGCTCCAAGCTTTCCTCCCAAGGCTTGAGTGGGAGAATGGCCTGTAATTACGAATAACAGAGTTGGGTAAGGAGCAGCGTCTACAATGAGACACGATTTGATTTTTGTCATTATACACCCTCATGGAAATCCAGTAAGGATTCAAAGAGGTAGATGTGTCTTATCTCTGGTTAGGAGCAGAGGGTTTCTATATTTCTCTAATGTCAGGTCTAACTGATAAGAAACCTGAGTTGCTGGCCAATGTATTAGCAGCAGAGGTTACCTGAATACCTAGCTCTGAGAATAGGTCTGGTGGTATTTCTGCTACATCATTTTTGTTCTGCATGTTGGAATCCTGAGGTCTAGACACATCCCACATTGAACTCTATTACTTCTATGGGTGTAGAAGCACTGGACAGAGCAAATGACAAGAAGCTGGTTGTATGCCCCCTTACCCTGAGGCCTAGACTAGTGCCAGGAGGCCTTGGGCTACATGAACATGCTTCTACTTCCTATTGCTTGAGACAAGGGAATCGGATACATTGAGATATTCAGAAGGCCACTATGAGATTCCAAATTTAGTAGGGATTTTTGGCACTGATCCACTGGTTACTAAGTAAGGTCAAGGTCATACACTATCTATCTTTGCAAAAGCATCATTATCTGAATAATCTCCAGGATCCTGGCAAAGAATAAAGAAGGGATGCTTCCTTTTCCTTTCCCAGGCCTGGCCATCTATATACTCGGGACTCTGCTGGACATGTTAAATCTAAGGTAGAATATTCTTATTTTAGGCTATAATGGAGCAGAATCCTGATTGCCTTGTTTTCTCCAGAATACGATATGCCTATGAATAAATGGTGACTATGATATGGGCACAAAAATCAAGCGATAAATCAATAATTTGACTAATGCTATAAATTTTATTCTAAGTCTAATTAACCCAACACAAAGCAATAGTTTATTTTTTCCTTTTCTGCTGTCTCAATGAACTTCCCTTTTAACCAAAAAACCCTGTTTTTATATTCTCATTTCCCTCAACCTTGGGCTGAAATACTCTTGTAGATTTTAAAGCTGGCCCCTGGAATGCAGGGAAGCCAGCTGAGGCATTGTGGAAACTCTGTGACCTGGAGTTGGCATTAGCTTAAGTTCTGGCTCTGCTTCCTCCTCACCCGATGATCTTAGGCAAGCAACCTTTCTGAATCTCCAGGGTTTTTGAATATATAAATGAAATAACTTATAAAAATGACTTACAAATTAAAAATTTTTAAATGCCTCATAAGAACATGAGGTTTCCTTATCTACTTTATGTGCTATGGAATCACCTGTGATAGCAGGTGGGGGGTTAAACTCCATAGGTCCCAGGTGGGATGTGACGTCATGCAGGCTCTGCTTGGCCTCAGAGTCTGCAGACTAGTCCAGGAGATCAGCTGGGGGAGTAAACAAGTGTGACAACCAGGGAGGGGTTGACAAGAGTAGGAGAAAGACACAGGTGCTAGACTTTCTACTCCAGGCTCCCAGTGAAAGAACAAAATTGATAAAGCCAATTAATAAACATGATGAAGTCCTTCGTCCTCTGCAGAGGTGCAGGGCTGACTAGGAGGGGACCCCAGTGGAGCACATTCTTTTTGTTCCTCTCAGAGTCTTTTAACAAAAGCCCAGTTGTGTCTGTGGAGCTCTGGATGTGTGAGTCCCAGCTAGGAGGCCAGGTTGGAGGGATCAGGGGCCTAAATGGCAGGAGGGGATCAGGGAACCCAGCTGGTGAGTGCTGAGGCCAGGAAACTTCCAAATACTCAGGGAGGGTTAGGCTAGCATTCATTGGCCTAGCCCAGCAGAACTCGGGTAACATTGGCATTCTGGGGCTCAGATTGAGGTGATACACTGCATGTTTCATCAATCCTGCAGAGATGGTTGTAGAGCTTAACAAGATGGGGTGTCCATATCCAGTTACGGCTACCTTGTTGGCATCCTGGGTCAGTGTAGAGACAGAGCACCCCTGAAGAACCAGAGCAGAGCTGTCAGTGCTTACCTCATCAGCCTGGATACTTTTAATAATAATAAAAAAAATTATTGAATAGATGCAATGTGCAGGCCTATTCTAGTCCAAGAAAATAAAGTTGAGTAAGAGATAGGATGTTTTCTCAAAAACATTCCCATATCGGGGAAGAGAGAGTCCCATGTGCAACTGGCCATAGTGAAGATGTGACTATAAGGTGAGCTCTAAAGAGAGGAGGAGAAATGGAATGGGGGAAAAAAGATGGGTCAGGGGTAGGAGGAGCTAAATAGAAGAGGCAGCATTTCAACCTGGCCTTGAGTTTTGACAGACTCAGGCAGGTAAAAGGGATTTCAGGCAGAGAATGGCTTGACAGCCCATGCCTCAGTTAGGGAAATGTGCTCTGGTCAGAGCATGGCCCTGGTGGACTGTAGGCAGGAGAGAAATGGTGGGTCAGATTTGAAGAGAGATTGGGCTCGGACTGTGGAAGACTTTGAAGGCCATATTGAGTGTTTGTGCTTTGTTCAGAGGATGGAGAAGACTGGAGAGGAAGGGGTGACAGAGTAGAAAGAAGGTGGAACTTAGAAGGTCTGAGAGTCCTGGTTCCTCTTTGTGGCTCTGTGACACTTACCTCCCAAAGGGCCACTTAACTCCTTTGAGATTCACTTTCTGAGCTGGACAATGAAGATGCTCATCACAATGCTCACTCTACATGCTCAGGGGTGATTGTGTTCCTCTGGTCCTAGGTTTCTGAGATTCTCCTTTGGCAATGTCTTAAAGTATTAGCTCCTTCTTGTCAAGCCTTTCTGGATTTCCCAAGAACTTAGTTGAAAAAACCAAGACACATGCATATGAAAAGATAAAGTAGCACATAGAAATATGCTATATTATATATTATATGGAAATGCTGCAGGCTCTGCAGATGTGTGGGATATAAAGAACTTGGACTCTTGGAGCAGACAGTTCTGGGTTCTAATCCTAGCTCCATTTCTTATCTAAGCTTGATCAAATTGCTTAATTTTAAAGTTGAGGGTAAAAATACCTTTTCTACCTTCTTTTCAGAATAGCTGTAAAGATTAAATGAGCAACACACATGAAGGGGTGTGGAAAAGTTAGAAATTGCTGCACAAATGTTACTCACCATGGCTATTTCTTGAGGTTTGGAAGTGATATGATCCAAAGATATTTTTAAAAGATGACTCTAATAGCTGTGAGATGTGTGAAGTGAAGAAATGGGAGACAGGTGGTTGAGGGTCCACGTAGGTGCTGTGGCAATAGTCCAGGCAGGGGAGGATGAGGTCCTGAATTAGGGTAGGGTGGATTCAAGTGCCCTTTTGAAACTAGAACCTATAGAACAGTGGCACTTAACTGGACAGGAGGATTGGAAAGAAGCAGTAAGGCAAATGTCAGAACTTTGGTGGATGGTGACACTGTGAACCTCCCCAACCCCTGTTACAAATACCTGAAATCCAGATAAGGGGAGAAGAGGCATCCCAGGGCTTCACTGTTACCCTGACATTCCTGGCCCCGGTTACTCTTCATTTTGACACTCTCCTTCCCTCCCCACATTGGCACCTTATGTAGAAACCCCTGAATCTGCAGCCAGACACAGAAGAATGTGTCCTGTCCCCACACCCGCAGCTTGACTCAACCATTATAAACACATCCCTTTCTCGAGGAAGCCAGCCCTACCTTGGCAGGAGGGCCAGGTGAGACCCAAACATCTACAAGTCCCTCAGTATCTGATAGGCTGACCTCTCCTCTTCCCCAGCATTGTGTCTGGGGTGCTCACCTCAGCCTCTGGTTCATTTCTTCTTCCTTGGAGAGGACAGAGGATCTTGTAGGACCCACAGTGTCTTTCCAATCCTCCTGTCCAGTTAGTGCCACTGTTCTATAGGTTCTAGCTTCAAAAGGGCACTTGAATCCACCCTACACTAATTCAGGACCTCATCCTTCCCTGCCTGGACTATTGCCACAGCACCTACGTGGTCCCTCGACCACCTGTCTCCCTTTCCACTTCACACATCTCACAGCTATTAGTCATCTTTTTAAAAGATCTTTGGATCATATCACTTCCAAACCTCAAGACATAGCCATGGTGAGTAACATTTGTGCAGCAATTTGTGCAGCTGGACTCCCTCATCTTCAGGTTGTGCCTCTTTATTTCTGGGGATCCCTTGAATAAGTGGGACAACTTCCAGGGCAGTGGAACACCTGGCCATGGTGGAAAGCCCTACAGAGGCAAGCAGGCAGTCCAGCTTGTAGGGGGGTTTGCTGGGGAGGTTTCTGTAGGAATCCAAACATGAAGGACTGTTTGTTCATCCCATTTCCTCACCCACTGAATTCGATCCTCTTCCCAGAGAATTCTTGTTCTCCCTGGGCTTTGGTCCTTTCATTCTCAGGGGTGGCTCTGTTCCCTCTGCCTGTTAGCAGACTCGGTCTTCTTCCTGATCTTCACCATGGCTTTCCTCCGTCTCGGCTCCCTCTGCCCCGCTGAACCTCCCCACTGTCTTTCTGCTGGGTACCCACCCTGTCCCTTTCTTATTTAAGTGACACCATTCCTCTTTAATCCTTCAGCCCTCAACAGTGTCATTGGTCTTCAGTGGCATCCCTTATTGAGCACCACAACTTACTGGACACCCAAAGTAGCACAGCATTATGGTTAAGGTTCAAATTCCAACAGGCTGTTTCACCTAAGTCTTGACTTCTACATCTGTTAAATGGTAATTTTAATAGTGCCTGCTTCAGAGGATGCTTGTGAGGGTAAAAGGAGTTAATGGGTAGGAGAAACTTCCTACCGGACTGGATCATCGTCATATACATCAGTCAGTGTTGTTATCAAAAACACCAAGGACAGCTTTGTCCTTGAGAGGGTGAAGGGCTTCCATTCTACCTGAAGAGATGGAATGTTGTATTTTTAAACCTAGTTTGTCACATGACTAAGAAAGACCCTTTCAAAATAAAGTGAGTAGGGCTGGGGTTGTGGCTCAGTGGTAGAGCGTTCGCCTAGCATGTGTGAGGTACTGGGTTCGATCCTTAGCACCACATATAAAGAAATAAAGGTCCTTGGGACAACTAAAAAAAAAAAAATTAAAAATAGAACAAGCAGGGGGTGTGGTCCTGATTGGCATGCCACCAATCTGGGCAGGTCTCCTGTGTGAGGCTGAATGAGGCTGACTCCTGTTTAAACCTTGAAGAAGATCACATTGCAGCTTGGGATGAGGGGATGCGGATGTGAGGTGTACAGAAATACTTGATCACCCTTTCTGTTTACCATGGTGGTGTCCAAACCCAGTGAATTTGGCCCTTTTTGTCCACAGGGAATTTGCCAAAGAGAGGGAGAGAGTGGAGAACCGAAGAGCGTTCATGAAACTGCGGCGTCAGCAGCAGATAGAGCGGGAGCTGAATGGCTACCGGGCCTGGATAGACAAAGCAGGTGAGGGCTGGAGGGGCTGGGGCGGGTGGCACAGCCATTGGCACCTGCCCCTCCTGATGCTTCCAATAGCTTCATTCAAGGGACAGCCTAGCTAGAGCAGAGAGATGCTCTGGGTGCCTGGTGAGCAATTTGGGTTCCCTGCTGGTACCATTTTCTTCCTCTGGGGTCTGATTGTCCCTGTCCTTGTACTAAATATTGTTCATGAGGTAGGCAGTTAACAAGGTGAACTGAGTAAAACCTAATATAACTCAGTCCTAGAGCTGCATTTGGGTTGGTGATTTTTTTATACTCTTCTTCTTGTTACTAACAATCAATACCTTTAGCAAACATATATTGAGCACCTACTTTGTGCCAGGCTTTCTCAGGAACTTGGCAATGATGAGCCAAATGGACCCCAAAATTCATATCTGGTGCAGTTCATTCTCCTCTAGTTGGGGAAAGAAAGTAATAAAAAAAAAAAAGATAAACTTGAGAAGAGGATACTGTTACCAGAGTTTTAAGGCAAAGGCCTTGGTTCCAAGAGTCCCAACAAATTGGGTTCAGGCTTGGCCACCATCCTAATATGTCAATCAAAGAGATGAGTGGTTCTGAAGTGGGTTGAAAGAGCTTTAATCAGTGTGGCCACATTGAGAACAGATAATAGAAGTTCAATCATCTAAGATCTATCTTCAAGGGTCTAATGGGAACTTTGAGTTTTTATAGAAAATGAGAACAAGGCAAGGGTTGGGGGCTTGCATGACGGGATTTTGTGTAGCTGGTGGAAGAGGTCACCTTGGTCAGGCCATGGTCTGGTGGATTTCCTGTGAACTCCAGGAAAGCCATCATTGCCTGAGGGGGCTCTTCGGTTACCATGGTTGATGATTGCTCTTGCTTAGAAGGTCAGCCATGGTTCCATTATGGGGTGATTGCTTCCTCTCAGGGGAGCAATCTCCTCATGGGGTTCTCTGTTCTATGCACTCACCATTGCTTGGGGTAGGTTCAGTTCCTTGTTATAAAGATGCTTATCTATCAGACCTATTGTTCCTGGTTTCCAAGTCAACTGCATAAAGAAAAAAGAGTCAGGGACAAATAGAGTTGGTGGGTCAGGGCCTGAGCCCTCCTTTTGTAGGAGCAGTGGGAGAAGGTAGGGCTAGAGGCCTAGGATGTGCTGTGATCCTATAGAGGGGTTAGACCCATTTGTGTCAAAACTTAAAGAAGATGAAGAAGTGGGCCCCAGGAAGATCCAGAGGAGTATATCAGGGACAACTCCCTATTGTGGGACAGAGCCAGCAGCGTACCTGGAGTGGCACAAGTGAACAAGGGGAGGGTGTTAGGAAGCGCAGTGGGGACAGTCAGGGGTGGGCAGCAGTCACATAGGACCTTAGGAGCCATGGTAAGAGCTTTGGACTTAGCGCAGCACTGCCATGCTGACTTAAGATTTTAATGAGCACGTTGCAGCCATCCAGGTAAGGGGAGAGTAGAAAGAGGTGTTTTCCTAAGGCCTGAGCTGTGACCACTTCTCATCCCATGGCCCAGCTCTAGGAACGGCCAAGTCCCAGCTCTGAGGATCGGCCCAAACCTGTCATGATTTCATCAATACCCAGAGCCACCAGATTCCAGTCTGACTGTGGCTCCACTCATCGATCATCCTCTATCTGTCCATGAAAAGAATGCATTTGCTTTCATTATTACTTTGAAGGTTGGATTCTATCAGTTATAGATCTTCATTTTCTTTCAGAAAAAATGATATTTTTAAATAAAAAAATATACACATGATGACAGTCAGCTTCTTTCTTTATTCCTGGTAGAAATCATACCATAGATGAGGTTATGTGGGGAAATTGTGATGCTGGGTTGCCTTCACTTTAGTCTTCCATGGGAGCTGTGGGATGCCACTGTCACACACTAATGCGCAAAAGCTCTCTTGATGGTTCTGGAGTCAACTTTTGATTATAAGGGCTGAGAGAGTGCATGTATGATTGAAATTCAGGTAAACACTCTGGTTCAGGACATGCACATTTCCTTGTTTCTAGAAGCATGAGCTGTGCATGTGGACTATACTTCCGTTTCGCCCTGTCCCCACCAAGGCTGTTTGGGGGTGAGGTGAATATGAACCTCGCCTACCTCTTGCCAGAATGGTAACTCAGCCTCACCCACGGGAGGGCTTGCAGATTTGCCACGAGGCCAGGCAGGCAGCTTGACATTCCCCACTGTCCTTGGCGTCCTTGGTGGAGGAGCCATCTGACAGACTGCTGAGTGAGCTGGCAGCAGACCCAGAAAAGAACCTTCCCAGCCCTGACGGTGATCCCACGCAGGGTCAGGTGGCAGGGCGCGCCATCTCAGATACTTGCAAAATTCCAGGGCTTCCCTTTCTTCCAGTTAGCAAACCCAGCACTCTCCTCCTTCTAAGAAAAAAGACGGCACTCACTGTGACGTCAAGTTGTGCTTCCTGGCCCTTCCCTTTACAAATGGAGCGTGAGTGAATCAGAGACATATGGGTTACATTTCCCTGGAAAGACAACTCCAGTTCGAAAGAGAACTTGGCAAGAGGCATTGGTGGGGGAGGGGTGGTTTCAGCACATCCAGAGCCCTCAAGCGCTTCCCAGAGATCCTCAGCGCTCCCCACACCTCCCCTCTGCCTGGAGGTTCTCAGATCTTCCCATCTTAAAGCAAGATACTGCTGCAGAGCAAAACTGACTCTCTGGCTAAGGTAATTAATGTGGCTATGAGGTGTTTTAACAAGGACCTAATTTTAAAGCGATGCCCTCCAAATAACATGTGCTATAAATGGCATTAAAAGGCTAAATATGTGTGCATGGAGGTGCACCCCACCATAACACTTAGCCTGTAAGCTTAGTGTTTCGCCAGAGGCTGCACTTAAAAAAGAAAGCTAAACATTTATGACTTGCATAATGGCCATCCTGCATAGTAAGGTCCAAGTCTCAAAATGTTCGCTTCCCTGGGAAATACATTATATATTCTGTTTTATATTCAGGTGGAGTTATGGTAATGGCTGTACCCTCTCCTATTTGCCCTTTTACAAGTTACTTGTTACAAGTACTTAAATTAAACTATTATTTAATAGGGTCTGCTTAGAATTCCCAGCAGCTGGGATTTAGGGTATGATTGGCAAGGCTTCCAGCTCTCTGTCCTAGGTGTTGAGGAGGGGTGAGATCAAAACTCGTGCATCTCACTGCCAGGAGGGCTCTCGGGAGTCCACCAGATTTGGGGCAGAAGGGCTATTTTATCGGTACTTCCTGTAGGGACGCTAGTGAGGTTTATTGCCATCTGAGGAAAATAGTATTCCTCAGTTAATGTCCTGTCTCTGGAATACAGGACTGCTCACCAGCAAACAATACCAACTGATTCTTCATTTTTCCAACACCAAATGGGTATCTCAAGAGTTTGGTTGAACTTTGATCTTCAACATTGCCCAAAGCTAGCATGGACCCCACAGGTTAGACAGTCCCTCTAGACTGTCTCCACTCCATATGCTGGAAAGAGGGGACACAGGTGACCTACATTTCTCCCTGACTGTATATTTGAAAGTCCCATGATCCCTGCCTCCACTCCTGACAAGTTCAACAACTTGCTAAAATGACTTATAAAGGGCTCAACTCGGGAATTGCGATCTGTGAGGCAAGCTGTGTTTTGAGGAGGGTGCTCACCACCCTCCCTGCAAATGGATGTTTTCACCCAACCCAGAAACTTCCTAAACCATTGATCTGGGGGTTTTATGGAGATCTCATTACATGGGCATGCTTAGTGTATTTAATGCTTACATCACTGGGCACTATTGATTGAACTTGATCTCCAGTGCCTTTCCCTCCCCAGATGTGGAGATGGGAAGACACTAAAGTTCCAATTCTCTAATCATATGGTTGGTTTTTCTGTCCACCAGCTATCCAGGTTCCCTTTGCCTGCCATGAGTCTCATTAGCATAGAAGAGAGCGCTTTGTGCCAGGAGCTGAAGATGAAAACCAAATATTTATTTGTTATTATATCCCAGGATAAATTCACAATGGGCCCAATCTTTGGCTCAAGCTCTGCGCATCCAAGGCAAGACAGAGATGATGGGCCACGAGGAAGCAGCCCACAAGTCTCGCTCCCCTCTTTGGGACCTTTAGGCCTCTTTCTTCATCCCGTCCTAAGAGACAGGGCAGAGCTAGAACGTGGTCTCACCTCCTGGGTGAGTAGGTAGGTGTCACAGCCTAAGGGACATCGATCGATAAGAGAAATAAGGATGATCCCATTACTAGAAAAGTGTTTAAGAGATTTGAAGAGAAAGAAACAAGTATAGAAGGAAAAAAAAAAAAAGGAACCTTTTTTAGACCTATCAACTTCGAGGATGTAGTTAAAAAGACCACCTCTTCTCACCGCTCACGGTGTGCCCCTGAGAGGGTATCAGGAACAGGGCTGAATTTTTCAAACCCCAGGCAGCCCCTCACTGAGACCCCTTCCTGTTCTGCTGTGCACCCTGTGCTCCTGGGTGGCACTCAGGCTCTTCTGTGCTGGCACATGTGACAGACTCTGAACCCTGTTGCCTTGAGCCAGCGCTGTCCCCAAGGCATCTCCATTTTGCACCATAATTTGGCATTAACAGATAATTTACTAAACCATTTCTTTTTTTCCATCTAGAGGAAGTCATGCTCGCTGAAGAAAATAAAAATGCTGGGACATCAGCCCTGGAAGGTAAGGAAGTGTTCCAACACCCTGCTCCGTTTGCATTTGCCCCTCTTCTGAGGTGGCAATCTCTCTTGATCAAAAGAAGAGAAAGAAAGAAAAGAGGGGCGCGCTGGGATTTGAGGCGCCAGTCTCTCTGTAATAAAACCCCTCATGCTTTAAAATGAAGGGAATTGAGTCACAGATTTAAATGCCTTTTAAAGTGATGAAAATGAAACCCAAGAGTGGCTTTGTTCCAGGGCATGTGATTGGTATTGTGCAGTGCAAAGACCATCATCCAACCAGTGGTACAGAAAGGAATCTTGTTTTAAGATTTGTGGGGATCATCTTGGGACCACTTTCATTACTGGGAAGTGGCGTTATTTATGAAGAGCCAGAACACGTAGATACGGAGTGTCTGTTCACCTAGGGCATCTACACTAGCTCTAGCGAGGATTCCAGAGCTCTGGAGTTTCAGCAGGCGCGAGCAGCATAGCCCTCATGGTTCTGTAGACAGTCTCGATTTCTGTCACCCTGGCTCCAATACTAAAGGCAGACGCCTGTGTCACAGGGTCCTTGCATAAGGCCTCTCGCCTACAGCCCTCAAAGTTTTGTCCAGGATGATCTGGGTGTACTTGTGGCCTCTCACTGGCCTTCCCCTTCCCTGGCGTAGTGCTTCGAAGGGCAACCATCAAAAGGAGCCGGACGGAGGCCATGACCCGAGACTCCAGCGATGAGCACTGCGTTGATATCTCTTCTGTGGGTGAGTGATCCAGTCAGATCTTCTTTTACTTCTCTGGATCTCCCATGAAAATGAAGATCCTGTCTTTTGAGAAGAACCACAAGGAGGAAAAGAACCCACAGGATCCAGAACTTAGGGATGTAATTAAGGGAAAGCGTGGGAATCGGATCTAGATGGCAGTGATTTAATTGGAGGAAAAAGAAAAGGAAAAGGAGCAGGGAATGCTGTTTATGTGAAATGCGGGGTTTAGGGTTCTCCAAGTGTGGCCCTTGTGTCTCATTTGCCAAGGTATCCTCTCTTTCCTGGGTGTGCTCCTGAGAACCCGCTTTGGGATACAGGCTGAGCATCCCTGATCTAAAATTCAGAAATGTGAACCTTCTTGAGCAATGATATGGTGCCACAAATGGAAAATTCTACACCATGGAATTTTGTTTCTTGTAAAAATTGTTAAGAATATTGTATAAAATTATCTCCAGGCTACATAGGTAAGGCGTATACGAAACATAAATGAATCCTGTATTTAGATGTGGGTCCCATCCCCAAGATATCGCATGATGTGTAGGAAATATTCCACTGACTGAGAAAATCTGAACCCTGAGATGCTTCTGGTCCCAAGCATTTTAGATAAGGGATACTCATCCCGTGTTCAGGATGTTTAGGATCTACCTATTGCTTCTAGTGACCCAGACGTGAGAACTTGGTCATTTCCTTAACCATAGTAGCACTTACTTCCTTCCATCATGTGAAATTTGAACTAATTCCTCTTAACAACCCTTTGGTATTTCTGAAGTTCAACCCCAGGTTCTCTTACAGATTCTGGCCAATGGCAGGTTTTTCCTCCCAGAAAAGGGCAGGATCTCACTCCATCCTTAAAAGCAGAAGAGACTTACACAGCTTTCTGTCACACGTAGCAGCAATATCACAAATGCAGCAGAAGGATTCCGGTGTCTGAAGCGTATTTAAAAGGAAAGAGCAGAGAGAAGCCCAATCTTTTACAGACAGACATGATCCCATTAGGATTCAAGACACTGGGTGTTTGCCTGCTGTCCTGCCTGGGAGTCTTTTGATTTTTCTAGGCCTGAGTCCCGGAGAGGAAAAACAGGGTTTGTGCCCGTGGAAATTACTTAGCCTGTAACATAGGGATTTCCCAGGCCTGCAATGTGGCGGTCACCTTGCCCTGGGACTCAAGCTGCCCACCTTGCCCTTTGGCTGCCTCCTGGCTGTGGAGGGTGATCCTAGGATGTTTCGCAGCCTCATTCTTCCTCCTCGTTTCCCCCGCTTAGGTACGCCTCTCGCTCGAGCCAGTATCAAGAGCACAAAAGTAGATGGGGCCTCCTATTTCCGGCACAAGGAAAGGCTTCTGCGCATCTCTATTCGTCACATGGTTAAATCCCAGGTGTTTTACTGGATTGTCCTGAGCCTGGTGGCACTCAACACTGCCTGTGTGGCCATCGTCCATCACAACCAGCCGCAGTGGCTCACTCACCTCCTCTGTAAGTGAAGGGTGACTGCTTGGCCCCTCCTGAGGGCAGATGATTGGGACAGGAATGAGTGTCAGAGAGCAAAGCATGGGCAGCCTGACAGCCTCCCGTCGGCCCAGGATTCTGTGCCTTTATACCGTGAGGGAGACCAGAGTCATCTGCGAGGGGCTGGGCTGTCATACAGCTGCTCCCAGAATTCAGTTCTCATGGAATTAGGTAAACAAATCCTTGCTGATTAGTTTACAGGATGGGTTAACCCGGGGTATTTACTAGGAGACCTTTGTGGAATCTCTTGAGGAGACTCAATGTGAAAGGACTTCCTATGACGAAAGTCCCAGGGAGAAAGTTCTTGGGGCAATAGATACTTCACATGGACCAAAAGGTCAGCTCTGGGTAAGACTGCCACTGGGTACAACTGAGTCCAGGAGTTACTTACAGGTGGGTGGTGGGAGGGCAAGTCCAATTCTTCCATCTAAGCCATGATAGAGTTCTTTACTTCTCTTCTGAGGATCATCCTCCACTCAAAGACCAATGAGAAACCTACTTCTTGAAAAAGAACAAAGCCTGGAACCCATCCAGGCTCAGAGAGTGTCCAGTTATCCTAACACAGCCAATGAAAGTCCCTAGAGTGTGTTGTCATTGGCTCCTCTGGCAGGCGTGGTGGTGTTAGCTGGAGTGTGCAGGACCCCACACCATCTGTGACCAAATGCTTCTCCTTTTAACACTTTCAGACTATGCAGAATTTTTGTTTCTGGGACTGTTTCTCTTGGAGATGTCCCTGAAAATGTACGGCATGGGGCCTCGCCTTTATTTCCACTCTTCATTCAACTGCTTTGATTTTGGGGTAAGTCCTCGGAAGCCTGCCTGTCTTTCTGCTTTGTGTTGCCATGCTGTGGTTTTAGATAAGCAGCTTGCTCCACTGCTCAGCATGACCCATTGAAGTCAGAATTTGCAAAAGGAGAATGGATAAGAGGAGCTAGAGAGAGTTTAGAAGTGAACAGATCCTGGCCGTGCCAGGGTTTGTTTGGGTTTTTAAAGCTCTTTGGTTTTTCGTGTTTGTGTTGATGTGTAACACATAATACTAAGCATATAGCTCAATGAAATTTTACAAAGCTACCCATAGCCAGAATCTTGAACCACTTATTATCTTGGGGAAGTCTGGGAGAGAAGGACAAAGGACATAATTCTAGAGGTAGTTCTGTGAGAAAGCAAAGGTTATATATTTGGGTTTTTTTGTTCTATTTTTGTTAAAATTAGCATAATTATCCAGATAGACCCTCATGTAAACACACACACACGTGCTTTTATTCGCAAGTCCCCCCATAGAACATTTTAATCAGCTGTTTACTTTCTACCTAACTTCTAGGTGTGCGTCCCACCAGCAATCTCTAAAACGTTCACACTGTATTTTGCTCCTGCAGGGATCAGGGGAGTCCTGTGTGCCCTCCTGGGTGAGGGGAGTTGGCACTCTCCCTTTTTACACGGAGTTCCACAGGTCTGCACACCCTGTGAGCAGAAGAATGAGGTCACAGAACTTTGGGTTCCTGAACCCCTCCTCTTTCTGCCAAACCCACTTCTTTTTCTGCCAAAGCTTCAGTTAGGTGCTAAGGATTTCAAGCTCTTCTCAATCTACATTTTCACTTGGAACATATGGTTCTGAGTACAGGCAATTCGCAGGCATAACAGTTAGCGAGAGACCATTTTAACCTTGGTTTTCTCGTGTACGTACTTTTCAGCATTGCTGTAAGGATTAATTGATTATTTTTCTCAGCACAATGACTAATATTGTAGACAATCAATATGGAACTAAAACAATAAATTGAAGTGTTAATTTGTAATTGCTTCTTCCTATAACAATCCAACCCTATGTCAACAATCATTGTCACATTGGAGTGTGTGGGTCCTCAGTGACTAAAAGATATTTAACATAATGGGACCAGAACATTCTTGTTAACACTAAACTCTAGAATGATGAGAGAACATGGACCCTCTGAGATTTCTAAATCACCACATAATCTGTACTAATTCAAACTGGTTCCCAAGATGGACACATTGGGCCATACTGGTAATCCCAGCTACTCGGGAGATGGAGAATCTCAAATTGGAGGCCAACCTGGGCAACTTAGGGCATGGAGAGGTGAGTGGCAGAGTCATATTTTTCTCTGGTACTTTCACAAATTAGTAGCCCGATTGGAGGTAGGCCAGGTGGGGAGCAGAGTCTTAAATTCCCCATAGCCCAGAGGGAGCTGTTGATTGTGTGCTCAATACCAGAATGCTTCTCTTCTCCCTGCTCCCTCACTGCTGGCTTTGCCTCTTAGGTCACAGTGGGCAGCATCTTTGAAGTGGTCTGGGCTATCTTCAGACCTGGTACATCTTTCGGAATCAGTGTCTTGCGAGCGCTCCGGCTTCTAAGAATATTTAAAATAACCAAGTAAGTAATGAGAATTTGGACTCAAGCACCCTTGCGAGTAGGGCCTTTTCCTGCCTTATTAAGTTTCTTTCCAGCCTTCTTTTTTTTCCAGACCACAGATTTCCCTTCCCTGTTCCCCCTACTCCATTTTTCCAGTTCCTCCTCCTTCTCCAAAGATAGACTAGACAGATATCTATGGTGCCAGCTCTGCTGCCTCATTCCCCCAGGGGGCGATGCACTGCTGCCATCTTCTCTTCCTGGAACTCTCCAAGTACAGCCTATTTTACAGACCCTCAGTCAGATGCTGACCTGGACTTGGGGATGGCTCGGTATCCAGTGTCCACAGCTGTGACCCTTTCTGGGTTTTCTAGGTACTGGGCTTCCCTCCGCAATCTGGTGGTCTCCTTGATGAGCTCCATGAAGTCTATCATCAGCTTGCTCTTCCTCCTCTTCCTCTTCATCGTTGTCTTTGCGCTGCTAGGAATGCAACTGTTTGGAGGCAGGTAAGTGCCAAGTGCCTTTCATCTGAAGTCCAGGGTCATTGATTCCATCAACCCGCTACCGTCTCATTTGCTCTGGTTCACGGACTGAATACAGCACAGTGCACATATGGGACAAATGTCTCTGCTTTTAGCCCTTCACACTGTAGGGGTGCTTGTTCTGGGGACCTACGCTTTTGGAGCTGTCCCTGAAGTGTACAACAGGGAGTCTTGTAATTGACAATCAGCCCAAACCCTGTCTTATTAACCACACCTTTCAAAGTGCATAGTTCATCAGTACAAGTCACTGCTACCATCTTCATAAGGCACATGGGATGGGGTACAGTAGGGGAAAGGGGAGATGTGGAGAAAGGAGAAAAGTGGTGAAGCTATGATCTTGGGAGAATGTGGTACACGAGATTCCCATTGCATTTTCCTCTCCAAATCTCCTTTTCAGGTTTAACTTTAATGATGGTACTCCTTCTGCAAATTTTGATACCTTTCCTGCAGCCATCATGACTGTGTTCCAGGTATGAGGTTGATAATCCAGAAATGCTGTGTCACTTAATCCCCACATGAGGGACGACAAGGTCTTCGAGGGTTGGGAGACTCCATTTTTCCTCTCCACGCCCCTCCCAGGGAAGAGGGTGCTCTTCTTTTTAAACAATACCACAATCCCTTGGATTTCTGTGGCTTGGTTTTTAACCCATAACAAAAGAATTCTATTATGCTCACCTCAGTGTCCTCTCCCTACATCTGAGTTTGCATGACACAGAGTTGGACACATGCAATCAAATCACATTTGTGGTTGCCTGAAATCTGGAGCATCTTCTAATCCACGTGATCATTTAAAGAGGTTTTTTTCCCATGTCCCCTTCAAAAAAAAAAAAAACAAAAAAAGCATGCTATCAACATTGATTGTTAGATTCTTGCAGATAAAAAAAAAACACTACTTAAAAATCTGAGGCTAAACTGGAGCCCATGAGGCTCTCTTCAGTAATGCTACTATCTCTGGAACTAAGTATTGTCAGCTCTAGAAACAGTCAGGTATTGATCAGTCCACCTGATCTGTGTGAGTCCCACGGGGCCTGCCTGAGCTGGAGTTGGGAATCACTCTTTAGTCTGAGGAATAGAACCATTCGTTTTGATTTCCTTTCGTTTTCAATGTCCAAAATTCTCTTGTAAAACAAAAGAATGATTAGGATCATTCATAGGATTGACCTCACCCCCAGTAGGCAGACCAAGCAAGGAGGTAGATGGAAAAGATCCAGTCTTAGGATTTGCCCTTTGCACTGGCCCAAAGTCCCGATGTGCCTGTCCTTTGCTCTGTGTAGATCCTGACAGGGGAGGACTGGAATGAGGTGATGTACAATGGGATCCGCTCCCAGGGTGGGGTCAGCTCAGGCATGTGGTCGGCCATCTACTTCATTGTGCTCACCTTGTTTGGAAACTGTATCCTTTTGAGATGCTCTTCTCTGTACTGACACCTTCCTGGACCGGCACCTGAGGAGGGTGTGGTGGGAGACATGGTAGAGCTTGGGTGGGCAAGGAGAAAGGTCACAAACGTTGCTTGGTGTACTAGAGGAAATATGGATTCTGGTCTTTGAGAACTCGTGTGCTAGTTCTGTAAAGAATACAAACCCGAGACAGAATTATCTAAAGCTACAGTCTACTCAAATAGTCACAAACATGTCCATCATGGTGAATGGTCGGAGAGGCTCTGAATGAACACAATACAAAAGGACAAAGATCATTGTAGGCTGAAATAATGGATGGATTTAATACTGATGAATTAATTAAATGATAATATAAAAAGTCTGCCACATAGTAAAATTTAAAAAAATATTAGTATTATGATTAATATTACTCATGCTAATTAATGCTAATACTGAGCATTAATAACATAACATTATAAAATAACATAACTGTTATTTTTGTGTGACTCCCTGGACAGCTTTCTTTTTATACATTTCTTTAGTTTATAGTCTTCCTCTGAACTCTGTAAGTTTTCAGGGATGTGCTTGCTATTCAGCATAACTAATATTTATTGAATTTATACTATCTGTATGTGAGGCCTTACACTCTGTGCCATACGGGCACATTTCATCTAATCCTCACTTTATAAGGAGGAGAGAAATGACCTGATGGGGTCAAGCAACAGCTAAATTGTGAAGTAAGATTAGAAACAAAATCCTCTAGCTCCAAAGCTTATATCTGGTTAAAAGATTGAGACCAGGAAGATTTAAGTTTGAATCCCAGCAATCCTGCTTGCAGGTGTGTGGCCTTGGAAAAGTCATTTAGAGTTTTTGTTTTTCACATCTCAAGGGAAAATAACAATATCGCCTCTGTTCATAGTGAATATCTAATAAGATAATTATTTGACTGTACCTTAAAAACTGCAAACTACCATGTGATGATTAGATAACCTGGGGGAATGGAACTTGCCTTGAACTGGGATTAGTATTGCCAAAAGGGAGAGCCATGGCTGTAGTTTTGCATTTTCTACAGTCTTATGAAAAAGAAATACTTTAAGTTTTTGCCCTGAAAACTTCTAGAGATCAGAGAAGACTATAAACATGAGAAACTCTTAAAAAGAAAGCTACAAAATGAGTCACAAAGATGGAAGGCCAGGTTGTCACAGTGGCACCTTAATTTTTCCTGTTATTCTGAGGATAGCCAGAGTTGGCCTTTTATGCTAGAATCAATTTTATGTTCTGCAACACTTGGGTCTTGAAGACAGAAAATTGGGGATTCAGGGGCTAGAGCGTGGAATAGAAGTGGATTTCATAACGAATCGTGTCTGTGCTGTAACATTTTGTTAAATGAATCGTGGAAGCCTCCTAGGACCTGAACAAGAAGAATGAGAGAAGCAAGTTTTAGGGTACCATTATTGAGAGTTGCTCGGTGACAGGGATGTGGGATCTCATTTCCTTTCACCTGTAGGGACAGAATAATGCCCATTGGTCCAGGCGGGGTTCAGTTCAAGCCTCCCAGGAAGGAGAAATGAGCTCCTGCCCTCAGCTGTCTGCACGTCTTGTTCTGTGATTCTCTTGCCATTTATTGCAGTGAGTCAGACAGCGTCATCTGGAGGCCTCCTCGCCCCACGGGGCCTCCTAGGTGGTTTGCTTCAGACATTCTTGGTCCTTTGTGAACAGAAGATATACAGAAGGAGGAAAGACATGTCCTCTTTCTCCTTCCAACAGCATGGCACAGCATTCCCCCACCCCCAACCCCACAGACCCTAGCATCTTTTCCTGCCAGTGTCCAGGAGGGATAGACCGAGAGGTGGCCTCACAGACTTGCCAAGGCTTTTGCTTTTCTCACTTATCCTTAACCCATAACCCCAGACACACTACTGAACGTATTCTTGGCCATTGCTGTGGATAATCTGGCCAACGCTCAGGAGCTGACCAAGGTAAGCCTCGGGGAATCAGATGGTTTTCTAGTACCATTGGGGAGGACCCTGGCCCTAGGAACTCTCAGGAAGTTGCATTGCATCACTGAACCTACCAAGGAGACCTCTTCTGGAAGCTTCTGGACAGTTGGAAAGTGACATATTCATACAGGAAGCATGGTTCCCTTTTGCTGAGTTTGCTAAGTCCAGACCAGCCTGGGGGTCCCATGGGCTATAGGAAACAACAACTCATTCTGTGAGTCCTCAAAGGGATCCTTTCCAGGATTATGACATGAACAGTCAGGGGAAATTCTAGAGCTCTGAATTTTAAACTGCACCTCTTCTACAGTGATCTGTGAGTGTGACCTCCATCATGCAACCTAACCTTTAAGGTTTAGGTTTGGATGTGAGAGGAGTGGGGTAAGGCAGTTCTTGCTGCTGGGGTATTCCAATGGCCATGGTTATTCTGAGACAGTGTCAATGAAGCAAGACACTACATTTCTCAAGAGCTCTTCCTTTCTTTCCTCCTCCTCTTCTCTCCAGGGGAGGAGATGATGCAAATTGCAGTGGGGAGGTCTAAGGAGATGAGTGAAAACTCTTCTCCCCCCACAATACAAATTTGTTTGGGGAAGAGGCACAGAAAATGCTGGTAACTTTGTTCAGCTTTCCCCTTGTATTCTCTGAAGTGTTGCTTGCTCTCCTTCCATTGCTTGAGGGTCTTATCTGCCTGGTGTGGTAGGAAGGATACCACCAATAGTATCTGAAGGCTGGGTTTGAACCCCACACCTGGCACTTACTGGCTGTTCTAGCTTTGGCTAGACTCCTGATTTCTAGAGCATCCTTTTCTTCCTATGTAAAGATTGGAATGGTACATCTCCCCTGTTGGCCTCACAGCATTACCCCAAGGATCAGGTGAAAGAATGTGTGTGGAAACTATAGGATGCTAGGGAGATGTGTGTGTTCTTGATGCTTCTAGTCACTCTACCTGAAATAATTTTCCTTGATGTCATCATTTATGAGTAGGAATACAGGTGAGGAAATGAAATCTCTGCCTAAGAACCCAGGGTGGAGCCAGTTAGCTATGCAGGGAAGTTGCCGTGATGGGGTGCCAGGCCTCAATGCTTGCTTTAGGGGGGCTCTGCGATAAAGAACTCTGCTCTGTCATATCTAAACACTGCAGGACATCTGAGAAGTGTCACCTCTTGCCACTGATCTCTATAGCCTGGGCCAGCTCTGCTAAGGGCTCAGGGAGGGGTGGATGTTTATAGGTCTCCTGAGCAGCTTATGGGGGGGGGGGTGGGGTGCAGGGGGCAAAGGAGCATTTCTGGCCCTGTGGGGCCTGTGAGCCTCCTGGCTCTTAAGGGGCCTGGTCTCTAGTCATCAGGTCTCTAATGCTGCTTCACCTCAGGCTGCCTTGTTCACCCTCTTCCTTGGCTTGCCCACTTCTCCTGTTCTTCAGAATGCCCTCTGGGGACACCTAGAGGAAGCTGCTCTCCTTCATGGGGATCCGAAGCAAAGCCATCTCTGCTTTCTGTCTAGGATGAACAGGAAGAAGAGGAGGCCTTCAACCAGAAGCATGCACTGCAGAAGGCCAAGGAAGTGAGCCCGATGTCCGCGCCCAACATGCCTTCCATCGAGTGAGTCCACCGCCCCCTCTCCTGACCCTGGGCATCTACTGTACCAAAGCCAGTCCATCAACTCATAAAATGATGGATCGTAGGAACGTGCCTCCCCCATGCCAGGAATATTCCTGAGAACGCAGCAGCACACAGGATGGAAGTTTCTGTTCTCATGGAGAATGATAATAAACCTGCACATTTCAGACAGCAGTAAGTGTGGCAAAGTGAGCAGAACAGGTCGTAAGGCAAGAGTTTGGGGGAGATTCCTTAGAGGGACTCTCTATGGGAGGCAGTGTGTAAGCAGAGACCTAAACCTAGAGAAGGCACTTGGGTGACATTTTAAAGGATGTATTTCCCGGCAAGGACCAGCATGGCTGAGGTGTAGTGAAGGAGATGGCAATGCCAGGGAGGTGGGCAGGAGCCAGCTCAAAGGTACCTAACCCCCAGGTGAAGGAATTTAGCTTTCATTCTAATTGCAGCCACTGGAGGGCTTGCTGTGGGAGGATGAGGAAATAGGATTGACACTTCAGAAGGTCATTCTGCTCCGTGGAGAATGGGTTGTGGGGCCAAGAGTGGAGGCAGAGAAACAGAGTTGGTTCTTAAAGTAAGTGATGGCGACTTAGAGGGGGGTAGTGGCGATGGAGTCAGTCAGAAGTAATCCCATCCGGTCTGTGTTTTGGAGTGAGAACCAATGGGACGAGCTGGTAGATTAGATGCAGCAGGGGTGAGGGTGACGAGATGAAGAAACAAAAGTGGCTCCCAGGTTTGAGGGTTTCGAAGCTTAAACAGCTGGGTAGAAGGTGGTGGTATTTACTGATCCCCTGGAGATGGTGGAAATCTAAAGTTCATTTTGGCCACATTAAATTTGAGACACTTCTAAGGAATCTAAGTGTTTGGATAGGCTATTGGTTACAGGAGTCTAGAGCTTAGAAGAGAAGTCAGGATTAAAATAAAGATTTGGAGGAAGTCATTTGCATTTAGATGGTATTTAAGCCATCAGTGTGGGTGAGATGACCCAGGGAGAGTGGGAATAGGGAAGAGAGGAGCTGAGGACAGTGGCTGAGCATGCGCCTGCCTGCGCTTCAGGTCTGCCAGAGAACTCAGCAAATGAGGCTGAGGGGGTGCAGCCAGGAGTCGGGAGAACAGGGAAGCTGTGTCCTGGAACCTGTAGGAGAAACCCTGAGGAGTAGGAGTGGCGCTACCTGCTATTCAAGGACCGCTTAGGATGGGGACAGAAAAGGGACCGTTGGATTCAACAAGAACTGTTAGTGACCTTACGAGGAGCCAGGTGGGAACAGAATCCAGGTGGACTAGATTGGGGAGAGAAGGGGAGGCGACAAAGCAGAGGATTCAGCCTGGATCCAGGGCTAGAGGTAGAACTAGGGCCTTCAGCCTGGGCCCTGCAGGGGCCTGGCCTCTCCCTTGTGAGAGGGAGCCATCTGGGAGGAGGGGCTCAGAGCCTGCCATTGCTTTGGACCTGCCTGAGGCCTGTGTGAGTGGCCCAGAGGGCATCGATGGGGCGGGTCTGAGCCCCGTGGGAGGTGGAATTCTATCCTGACACCAGACCTTGTCACTCCTTACTTGAAGCTGGTAAGGGAGGAGTTCTTGATGACCCAATGTTTGTGAGAAGTTCTCCTGACTGGACTTCCGCCTCCCCTTGTAGGGATACTCCCAAGTTCTGTGTGGGGAGGGGAGTCCCACATAACCATCATCTTTTTGCATTGTTCAAAATTGCAAAGGCCTGGCCTCCTGTCCCCTCTTATGTGAGTGGGAGAAAAAAAAAAAATCATCAAAGATGGATGAGGCAATGCCAAGTACCTCTTCAGAGTATTCTCTAGGTCTTGAGTGATTTCTATCTACCTTCCCTGAACTCATGAATTTGGGCTAAAACTCATGCACAGGTATAAAAATGGGGATGGAGAGGACTGGTTGCTGCTCATGAGTGGGTGGCTCTATTTACTGACATGAGGATGCCTGGGGGAGAAGTGGGTTTGGAGAGATGTGATTTGGGACAGTGGTTGGCCCAGAGTAGAAACTCGCTATTTATGGAAAGAAAGAATGAATGAAATGTGGGTAGGCCATGTGCCTCAGGGCACAGTGAGATAGAAGGTGCTACAAATTTTCAAGGTGAGCCAAGACCTGGGCTCTAGTTCCCACACATGTGCTGCGAGCGTGTGCTGTTGGCCATGGTAACCACTGGGGGTGTGTCCTACTGCGGTATGCAGACCAGACCCCTGCTTTCTGGTCTGCGGTGTAACTAAGTGCAAATGACTAGAAAGGAAAAATGGGAAGGGCATCATGGCAACTAAAGGTGTCAGAGTGCTGGTCCTAGTTCTGTCACTTATTGCGACTTCAGAAATTCTATTTCCCTATCTTTGAAAGGGAAGGGTGCCCTTTGCCCTTCCTGTTCCACAAGGCTATGGTCGGATGTCCACAAGGTCACATTTGTGTGATTTGAAGATGTGGATACTTCTTTGTGTGGTTTTCGGCATGAATGTGAATTTGGATCTTTGTCTATGTGAGTAGAGAGGCAAAGGAGAGTGTGAAGTGTGTGTCTGATGTGTGTGACAATCAGAATTTGGCTTCTCTTTGGCCTGGCCTGGGTGTGTGTGTATGTTTGTATGTCCGTTTTTTTTTTTGTTGTTGTTTTGTTTTTTTGGTGTATGTGAGAGAGACGGAATCCTTCCATGTACTCACACCTTTACATTCTTCTGGAGAGCTGGCATTCGAATATTTGAAAATTTGCAAATAGATGGGATGTTGTGCTTTTCCTGGCGGGCTGTGCCTGCTGCCTGGAGTGCATGTTCTATTTCTCTCTGCTGCCCGTGCTTCTCGGCACCCCACCCAACCTGTGCCTGGTGGCAGTGCGGGCTGCAGATGCTGAGGGATGTGTTCAATGGAGGTGCCTACAGGCATCTCCACAATCTCCACCACAATGTCGGCATCAGTGGGTGCTTGTGTGCATACACACACTGGGCCTCCTCTAGACACCCAGAGGGGGGCTCAGACCAGCTGCCTCTCTTCTCCCTCAGGCCTCCCCTTGGATCAAGCTCCTCTCTGGACATGAGTGATGTGGCAGGCGGCAGTGTTAGATCGCATAGCATGATCTGCCTTGGGGGTGGCGCTCTCAGGGAAGGAGCAGCAATTTCCCACCTCCCAGGTCCAGCAGGGCCCACTGAGCTGGGCCAAGTTCAGCAGTCCAGGGGCTGGAGCAGACTTGCTCTAAGGATATCCTAGATGTGTTGTCTTCCTCCTGAGCATGGACCCTGTGCTGACAGTCTCATTTCACCACACAGCCTGTCCACTTTAACAGGTGCCATCACCTCTGTCACCCTGACCTTCCATTAACCTTGTGTTTATAAGGACAGTGTGTGTGGGGAAGAGAGATTTTTTTCTGTGTAAGATTAAGAAGGTCGATACTGTGCTTTACCCATTGAGCAGACTGAACCTCTGGCCAGGGCATCATGCTATGCAGATGCAGAGGCACTACTTACATCTCGGAGGATGTGGATGGTGGCACATGGTAGCCCTGCCTTTGGCCATAGGCTGCTCTAAGCCTCATGGGTATGCATGGCGGAGCATTTATTCCCTGCATGTTTTATGAGATGGAGTCAGGATCTGCCATAGGAGTGGCAGGTAGGGGAGTCACCTATGTGAATGTGCTTTGTTATCTGGAAATGATCAGGGAGAAGGGATAACTGCTCATCAAAGTTGCTCAAATAGTTCTCTGAAGGATGGGCAGGTGGAGGTGTGAGTGCCACTGGGCATGACGTTTGAGCATCTGTATGAACTGATATGACCTCTTTGTCCCTGCATGTGTGCTTCAAACATGAGATCCATGTATTTGCTAATAGCAAGGACTCAAAAGTCGCCACTCGGTTGGAGCAGTGAAGATGGGGAGTCCACAGCACCTGTGGTGAACCTGCGGACTGCCGAGGACTCTCACCTCCCTCCAGAAATCTGCTGGTGGCTGTGGGGCTTGAGCTTCCCAGAGGTTGGGGTGAACTGAACCTGTTCATTTTTCTTTCCCAGAAGAGACAGAAGGAGAAGACACCACATGTCGATGTGGGAGCCACGCAGCAGCCACCTGTATGTGTGTACCGGTTTGCGTGTTTGTGAGTGGTTCCGTGTGGGTGTGGGGACAATGTGTTTTTGTCCTTGCTGTGGACAAAGTGGCAGTGGGTGTGCATGTCAGCGTGTGCCTCGGCGTGTGTGTGTGTTCCATGCCCATGACCTGTGGACGTGCCCTTCTGCACCTTTCAACATGTGCTTCTGTCAGCGTGTGTCAAGTACGCGGCCCTGTGCGTTGTTGCTCTTGTGTGTGGCCTGTGAGTGGGCATGTGTTGGTAATTGGCACTGGGTGTTCCCCCCATAGCAGTTGTGTACATCCGTGTGGGCCTCGGTGAGGGTGTGTGTGGGTACATGAGAGTCCCCTTGACAGTGGTGGGCGTGTGCCCGTGACATGTAAGGAGTGTGTCTGTCCTTCTGCCCTGGGAGCCCTCTCCTGTGCGCTCTTCTGCATGCCTCACATCCGCATTCCCACTGCCACGTGGTTGCTCCTCTAGGCCTGTGAGCTGCAGAGCTCAGGAGTGATTTTGAGCAGGAGCTGGTGGTCGTCTCTGTGTAGACCATTTCCTATGGGTTTTATCAGCTCTTGTGCAAGAGACCCACAGGCCTCTCACTTTGGGGGGACGATGTCAAGATTTTTGCTACATAGATCTACTTGCCACTGTTCTTAACCTCTGTTGGTGTGTGAGCATGGTCCGTCTCCCCCCTCGCTATTCCAGGCTGCAGTCTAAGGGAAAAGCAAGGGAGATGAAGGGGAGGAAAGTCTCTGACCTAGAATCCAGGGCCATTGGTGGGTACGGAGTGGGCTCTGGCTGATGTCCTGAATCCAAGGAGTACCAGGGAGCGAGGGCCTTTGTACAACTGCCCTCGTAGACTCTGGGGACGTGAGAGTTGGTACTAGAGCTGATCCCTCCCCTACCCCTTGGCTACTGCAGAACAGGGATTGGAGGGAAGAGCACCGTGGACGGGACTGGGAGGCATGGGTCCTTTGACCTACTATTCATGGCCACTCTGCTCCTTGCATCTCTCTGTGCTTCCTGTCTCAGGTCTGAGGCGCTCCCATTTGCTCCCCCACCTTGTGCCCCATTTGCTCATGGCCCCCGTGGCCGCCCTCCTTGGTCTGTGGCTATTGGGTTCTGATGTGGTGCTCCCCATCTCCCCTTGCCAGGAGGGAGCGGAGGCGCAGGCACCATATGTCCGTGTGGGAGCAGCGCACCAGCCAGCTGAGGAGACACATGCAGATGTCCAGCCAGGAGGCCCTCAACAAAGAGGAGGCCCCACCGATGAACCCCCTCAACCCCCTCAACCCACTGAGCCCCCTCAACCCGCTCAATGCTCACCCCAGCCTCTACCGGAGGCCCAGGCCTATCGAGGGCCTGGCCCTGGGCCTGGGCCTGGAGAAGTGCGAGGAGGAGCGCATCAGCCGTGGGGGATCCCTCAAGGGGGACGGAGGGGACCTGACCAGTGTCCTGGACAACCAGAGAAGCCCTTTGTCCCTAGGCAAGCGGGAACCACCATGGCTGGCCAGGCCTTGTCATGGGAATTGTGACCCCACCCAGCAGGAGACTGGGGGAGGGGAGACTGTGGTGACCTTCGAGGACCGGGCCAGGCACAGACAGAGCCAGCGTCGTAGCCGGCACCGCCGGGTCAGAACAGAAGGCAAAGAATCGACCTCGACCTCCCGGAGCAGGTCTGCCAGCCAGGAGAGGAATCTGGACGAAGGGGTGCCTGCCGAGGGGGAGCAGGACCGTGAGCCCCGGGGAAGCCACGGGGGCAAGGAACCGACTATCCACGAAGAGGACAGGGGCCAGGACTTGAGGAGGTAAATGAGTCCCCAGAGTGCCTAGAGGCAAGTAGCATAGGACAGGGTAAGGAATTCTTCAACAGGAGGCTTTCTCCGCCCGTTTCCCCTTTAATAAAATGGTAGATGAGGCTGAAATGCCCTTTAGAAGGTATGAATACATATCACAGGCAATGGGATCCATCCCCCTGAAGACGATGTCTGGTCTTCTCGGGCATCTCTGCTGGGGGTGGGCACAGATGGAGGGACGGGAATAAGGCAGTGGATGTGGCCTGCGGGGCTTGCCCCTCCACCTGGCCGAGTGGGGCTGGAAGGCGTGCTGCTGTGTGTGCTCCAGCAGGCCCCCTCCAGCTCTGGCCACCTCTCCCTCCCTCTCCAGAACCAACAGTCTGATGGTGTCCAGGGGTTCTGGGCTAGCAGGAGCCCTCGATGAGGCAGAAACACCCCTAGTCCTGCCCCAACCTGAGCTGGAGGTGGGGAAGGATGCCACGCTGACGGAGCAGGAGCCGGAAGGCAGCAGTGAGCAAGCCCTGCTGGGCGACGTGCAGCTGGATGTGGGCCGGGGCATCAGCCAGAGCGAGCCTGACCTCTCCTGCATCATGGCCAACACTGACAAGGCCACCACTGAGAGCACCAGCGTCACGGTCGCCATCCCTGAAGTGGGCCCCTTGGTGGATTCGACAGTGGTTCACAGTGAGCACAGTCCCTGGCCCCTTTCCACCCACTGCCCACCCCACCCAGGGCCAGGCACAGCTGGCTCTAGGGTCATTGCAGCAAAGCTTCATAGAAAGTCCCCACCAAAATTTCTTCGGGTAGAACATGGTGGTGGCTTTCTTTTGCAAAATGAAAAGGTTTTTTTCTCAATCTTATATTTTGCCCATAAAATTTCCTTAAGCTTTGGTCCTGTGACTAGATTCATCAGAGGGATCCTATGTGACTGGGTACCCAGTTCCATGTCCAGCTGTTTGATTTAACTTTTGAATACTCAGTGGTGTTCTCTGTGACCTCTATGGTGCTCTGTCACCAGGGCAAATGAGGAGGGAACCCCTGCTAGGGTGCACTGTGGCAAGAGGGCTCTTTCTGGCCCTGGTTCTGCTCACTAAAAGTGGCCTCCCAAAACCTCTGCATCTCTCCAGACCTCAGTTTGGCATCTGTAAAGTGAGCCTTGAACTAGAGAATCTGAGGTCTTTCCCTGCTAACATTTTATGATTCCATTACTCTTTATCAATTCTTTTTCTCCTACGAGCTTTTAGTCACACTTTCTCTCTGAAGAAGTTCCTTCAGGCAACAGATGTTCATCTGTGAAACTTTAAAGGGAAACAAAGCAAAAAATAATTTCACCCTTGACCCCATCCCACCCCACCCCTCCCGGCCTCAGTCCCCCTAGCCATACCCCCCTGAGTTGTTTTCCTTCCACTTTTCCACACTTTTCTTCCACACATGTCTTCTCCTGTTCCTGTTTGCCTTTCTTCCATGGCTTGCTCTCTCTTCCTTCATATTTTTCACAATCAAAATGCCAGTTCTGCTTTGAAAAGTGAAATCTCGCGTGTCCAGTGCTTCCTGGGGCTAACTCGGGCATGCTTGAGGACTCCAGACTCAGTCTCTTTTGGTGTCTGTTTGATTTTACACTTTAATAAATGTTTTGGATCCTCCTTCATAAGAAATAGCCCAAGAGAGCTTGACTGTCCCTCTGTTCCCATTCCAGGGCTAGTCTGTGGCCTTGGGCACAGGTATGTGTGTGATAGGAAGGCTTTTGGATACACCACATGAGTCCCCTTTTGGAAGGCCCCAGCGAGGTGCCAGGACCACAGAGGTTTGCTGCCCACCTGGGGTTCCAGGATAGAGTCACTCACTGAACAGAGTAGTGGGAGGGGCTGGCTGGGTCCCCCTCCCTATTCTGTTAGCCTCAGCCTCCAGCCATCTTCACCTATATGGGGACTCAAGTATGGAAACAGAACAGCGGCCCAAGACGTCTACTCATCGGCTGGCTCCATGGTCCTCCCAGCTTGGCTTGTAGTCACAGACCCATATTCGTATGACTACTGCATTCTCATCTCTACATTCACCACGGCTAGAAAAGGCACAGCCAAAAACGGCAGCTGCAAACAGAGTAATAGTTTCTCGAGATCTTCCCCTGCAACGTGATGTCATTGAAAGCATATAGGATTTTGAATCCCAAACCCATTCTAGCTGTATGACCTTAGGCAAGGTGCTTATGTCCTGGAACTGTCTGTACAATGGGAATAATAATTTATGCCACTCAGGGTTTATTGATATAAAAATTCAGTGAGTTCAATAAGAATCCAGAGTTTAAATATCTAAATTTTGTAAATTTTTCAACCATGCTGTTTGCTGGGCCATAGAAATTCAACTGTAAAGGAAGAGACGTGACCATTATCCTTTGTGTGGCATACAAGATTATGTCACATAGAATTTGGACAAGGGGAAGGACTCAACTTTATTATAGAAAATACCCCCAGTGTTTGCAGAGAGCCTGGCTGGGGGCATCCTGGCACCCCTTTCCCAACTGTGCTGTCCCCAACTGTAATTGAAGGGCACTGTGCCAAGTTTCTGAAAATTCCAACATGTTCCTCTTGCAGTTAGCAACAAGACTGATGGAGAAGCCAGTCCCTTGAAGGAGGAAGATATCAAAGAGGAGGAAGAGGAGGTAGAGAAGAAGAAGAAGAAGGAGAAGCGTGAGACGGGCAAAGCCATGGTGCCCCACAGCTCCATGTTCATCTTCAGCACCACCAACCCGTGAGACACTTTCCAGTGCTACCCCTTTGGCATGAGGGCAGATAACCAGGGTTTGAGCCAGAGTGATAGGAGGAGGGATGCTAGCCTTCCTAGTAGAAGGTGACCAGACATAGAAGCATCCAGGATCCAATAGGTGAGGTCAGCCGTTAAGTCAACAGCCTCTGAACTCTGTGCCCACAGTCTACAGAGTAACTGAAGACGGGAGAGATGTCATGAGAAAAGAACCCCTTCACCCATTCTTTGGTCAGTAAGTGGTATGGAGGGAAGGAGGATATTTACTTGAGGAGGTGTCACCAAACATCCCAAAAGGTAGCAGAGCTGAGACCATAGATCCTAGAATGACCACATCATTTCAGTGGGCATGCTCTCAAAGCAGAGCTTGGTGAATGAGATGAGGTTGTCAGGGAAAAGTCTAGAAGGTCAGGTTCAGGAAGGATAGGATTTGGAAGAAGCTACTGCCTTCTGCCCTGGAAGTGACATGCAGATCATCTTCTGAGACTAGGAGGACACAGAAACCTTTAATGGGCACACGGGTGGCAGGGTTCAGGTGGGACTCTGGGATGGGAGGAACCCAGGTTAAGCCGTCAGTCATTGTAAGGCTGGAAAGTAGAATATAGAATATACTTCCATCCCAATAGCCTGTGAAAACCAATTGCTGTTCTTATTAGGAATTTTAATTAGAATCAAGGCCTGTTTTTGTATCTTGGTTCCTTATAGTTTTCTGGGCAGGTCCCAGCTACACAGGGGAGAAGACCCTGAGATGCAGTGGAGGGCACTCCCTGGCCACCTGAGATTGTGTTGTGTAGCCTGATGCCATTTGCTCCTGTGGCTGTTGTGCTTGCGGATGATGGGTCTTGTCTTGTGTGTTCAGCCTCTAACCAATCTGATTACCTTCCTCCACTGGGGCTGATAATGAAGGGTGGTGCCTGAGAAATTAAGTTGCTCTCCCTGGAGGCTCCTTCTGAAGAGTGCCTGGCTGTGTGGAAGAGACCAGGGTTGGGTAGAAGGAGTAAGAGGGATAGGGAGGGGAGAGACAAGTGCCCAACTCAGTGAGGCCAGCTCAGCAGGTCTCATCTGCCCCACAGGATCCGGAGGGCCTGCCATTACATTGTGAACCTGCGCTACTTTGAGATGTGCATCCTCCTGGTGATCGCAGCCAGCAGCATTGCCCTGGCCGCGGAGGACCCTGTCCTGACCAACTCGGAGCGCAACAAAGTAGGTGTACGGGGGCCATTTGCTGATCTCTGTGGTTCTCTGGGACCTGCCCCATCCCTACCCCTCTCCTCCAGCTGCAATTGGAAGTGAGCAAAGATTGGCAGGAGGGTTGCTGGGGAATGAGAAAACATGGAGAAATTTCCCACTCCTGTTTCTCAGCAGTATGACCATTCCAGAGAAGCCCCTCACAATCCCCCAACCATACTGTATGCCTTTATGCTGCAGCTGTGGGTCTTCACCCAGAACCAGCCAGGGCTTGAGAGGGGGCCTGCAGCTACCTGCAGGCTCAGGGGGATCTGACAGAGTCTAGATTGATGCACGCACAAAGCGGGAGCTACAGCTTTATCACAGGGGGTTGAGATATCCCTGGGATCCCACGAGTGTATGTCAGGAGATCTGAGGGTGGCAAGGAGGGGAGGGACTGTCAATGATTCCAGATCCAAAATCAGAACTGGAGCAAGTTTTGTGGGAGGAATTCAGACCCAAAATGTTAAGTTCTGGCCAAAGAGAGGAAATGGTCAAGGACTGGCCACTGGGCCACGTGGCTCCAGCAGGCTTCAGGGCCCTCTTGTCACTACCTCCACCTCAATTCAACAGCGGTTGTAATTCCACACACCTTTGTTCTTAGGGGGAGTGGTGGGAGCCAGCGTAGTTGTGCAGGACTGAAGTGTACATGTACCCTGGTGGCCTATGTGCTCCTCTTCCCTCTCCCTGTGTCTTACAGGTCCTGAGGTATTTCGACTATGTGTTCACGGGTGTGTTCACCTTTGAAATGGTTATAAAGGTAAAAATCCTCCTGAGAAAACCTGGACTCCGGGGTTTGGATGGGTCGCCTGTCTGCTCCTTGAGTTTAGGGTCTTTCCCCAATGATGCCATATAGTAGCTCATGACAGAGCCTTAGGAGAGTCTGCTGATTCCTTCACTCATCTCTGAATCCTGAGGACATCTGTGTCAGCGAGACATACCTATGTAGCTGTCTTTGGGCTGTACAAATCTGTACATGTGGCCCGAGTAGTGGGAAGACAGTGTGTAGACAGGTGAACTTGAGTGAACTCTCCCCTCTGCCCAGTGTACTTCCTAGATTGAGCCTGGGCAGGTGCCAAGGCAAAGGGTCAGGTAGAGGTGAGATTTCCTGGACTCCGTCCAATCCTAGGTCTACTCCCTTCAATCACCATGATATCCCCCACCCCCACATGCCTATCTTGTTCCCAGTCTCTCATCTGGGTTTTACCCACCTGTGCATATGTGGCAAGGTCTGGAGCTCTGGGCCACAAAGAATAGGAATCTAGTTCCATACCATGTGGCTAAGAGAAAGGAGCCTCAGCGATCACCATTACCTGGAGCGAGCCTGTTGGACACCCACTCTTGCTCCTCAGGTCTCAGGGTAGGGTTGGTTGAGGAGATGGTGGCAGTAGAGGCACTGCCATGATGAGCCAAAGCTCATGACTGTCATCCGCCCTTGCTGAGCTCACCTGTGGTTGTTTATACCCTTGTCCTGCAGATGATAGACCAGGGCTTGATCCTGCAGGATGGGTCCTATTTCCGAGACCTCTGGAACATCTTGGACTTTGTGGTGGTGGTTGGTGCATTGGTGGCCTTTGCTCTGGCGTAAGTGGCTTGATTCCTAATTTGTTCCCTTTTCTTCCCCCTCTTCCTGGAGACTCTGGTTGATTCAAGGCCTTCTCCGTGGCCAGCCTGAGAAATGAAACAGTGGGTCCAAAGACTGCTGCCCCAGGAATCTGCTTACCACTCGTCCTCCACTGACCTCCTAAGGGCTTCACAGCTTCAGCTCATGTGACCTTAATACTCCTGCTTCCCCTGTCCTGCCAGAAAGCATCAGGAGGCAGAAGTCAGAGGCCCCAGCACATGAGGAGCTCAGGGTGTTGGCAATGCCTCCATGCACCTAGAAGCAGACCCAAGGATAGCAGATGTGTCTTTTCATTCTTAAGCCTATCAAAGGAACAGCTCGAAAGAAGGATGCAGAGGGAGAGCAGTTTGTGTTTCCAGAGTCCTGTGCACAGGGAAGTTTTTGCCCTTGAGTAGGGGTAACCAAGAACTAGTGCAGGGACATAAAGATCATATGGATATGTTTCATCTCCAGACATCACGACTTTCCAAACTCTCCTGACTACACACTTAAGAAGATGGTCTTAAGCCATTCAGGTGACTAAACCATGTTCATTTCATTTGGGGGACTTTCTCCCCCACACACATTGATACTACTGTAGCAGGTTTTCAATCATATTCTCATATTTTCTGCAGAACTCAGCCAATGGAGGGGGCTCTCGTAGCCCTCTACTATCCCTATTCTAGCTAAGAAATAGGGATACTGTTGGGGCATTTTGGAAACCAGGTGTTGGGAAGGCCCTAGCAGGACTGATGACAGCCTCTGAGCTCTGTCCATACCTTGTCCTATGGAGAGCAGCTTCTGTCTCTTCCAGGTGACACAGTAGAATTCCCTGAGCCATCCTTCCATCCTCTTTAAGTAGGAGCCACCCCTTCTAAGCAAGGTGAGCTCCACGTTATTTCTGATGAAACAGAAGGAAGCTCAGCAGCATGAGGGAAGGGACAAGGTGTCTCCATAGGTTTCCTCTTTGCAGGCCTAAGCTGTTAGGAGGTCAGTCATCCCTCCTCCCTGCAAACACCACCAGCTTCCATTCCTTATCCATCCTGGCAGGAGAAAAAAGGTGGGGTGAAGCTCAGAAGCATGCTCAGAAGAATGCTTCCCAAGTAGGTGCACTCTGTCTGCAGGAGAGGGGAGAGCTCCCCAGCTGTGCTAAGAGTCGAAGCTCATCCAGAAGCAGAAAGGACTGCTGCAGCCACTGAGACCCTCCCAAAGAGAGCGTGGTTGAGTATGACTCTGAGATTGGCTGGCGGTCAGGATAAGTCTGGTGTGCCTTGTCCCCTTGTGCTCTAGTGTAGTAACCCCATTGGACTTGGGTGGAATTGCCTTTCCCCTCCCAAAAGGAAACTTTAATTAGACACGCGTGAACTGTTCCCCAGGAAATTTCACACAAGTATCACAGGTTCTCCCAGCAGTGTCAAAACGCCCAGATCTTCCTTGTCTCTCTTGGGAAGATATGTTAGTCTACCTTTGTCCTAAGGTAGCCCACCTTATTTTTGTTTAGAGATAAATAAAATATTACCCTTGAGTTCTCAAAAGGTCAAGCTACCTTCTAATTCTATCAGTTCATTCGCATGCATTATTCCCCATGTAATTCTCTCATTTTGACTCAGTAGAATAGTTTGTCTTTGGATAAAGGGTGAAGAGAGAACAGCTACAGGAAAGAACTCAAAGGAACTTGAGGAAGAATAGTGTTCACTGGGGTGGCGGGAAAGGTGTGGGCTGTGGAGTCGGGCAGAGCCTAGTTTGAAGATCAGCCCCTCTCCCTTCCAGCTGTGTGTCCTTGAACCACACCAAAAATATGAATCCTCCCAACCTCAGTTATCTCAAAACATGGAGACAAGATGTGTGAAGTGTTTAGCACAGGGCCTGGCAGTGTGAGTGATCAGTAAACATTAATTCTCTGCTTTATCCTTCTAACTCTCACTTCCTGTCATGAAGTCTGAATATAGGAGCTATGTATGTGATGGTGCATAATACATGTAGATAGTTGAAGATGGACTTGGGCCAGTCCAAGAACTGTGTGACTGTTTCTCACCCATCCGCCCCCACCGGTGTCCGTGAGCCTGGTAACCAAGCAGGTGTGTCGGTGCCCGTGGGCGGCAGGTTAGAGGTGCAATTTAGAAGTCCCTGTGTGCTTTCCCTCTGCACAGTCCAGCTGTCTTTCCTCGGGCTAAGAGTTACAACGATGTGCTGTGGGCTTGTCATCTGTCTTGTTCTTTCTCTGTGCTCTTTGAAACATGGCAGTGGTGGCTTTAGTGCTGGTGGCAGGGGAAGCCTTAACAGCCCTGGACCTGAAGGCTCTCTCTTGGTCCTCAGACCAGGTACAGTGCAGAGAACTCCAGAAAGCCCCTGGGTTGGGGTCCCTGCTTATGTGATGGATTGACAGTTATGATCCATCACTTGCTTTTAGTGATGTCACTTCTCGAACTTTCTCTTCATTTCTCCCCAAAATGCCGCTGGTCTTGCCCACCCTTCTCCATACACTCTGTCATCATCCTTCCAAGCTTGCCATGCCTAGTCCCTCTCCTTTTCTCTGCTCATGAAGCAGGCCCCCTGCTCTCCCTTCGTCTGGTTTTTAATCACATTTGCTGAAGTCCAGGTAATGCTTTCTCTCACCCATATACCCATGCTTCCTAACTCTGCTCCTTCCCTTCTCATTAAGGGCACCAGAGAATTCAGCTCTACTATCACATTGGTAGGGTTAGCAGGACTCCCACTTGACAGCATCTTGAAGGCATGGTCTGGGGAAGAGAGCCCATGTCTCCCAGCGTCAGGGACTCAGGCCAGCAGGAAGCCAACTGTGGGTTTTCAGTCTCTCTCCTTGTGGTTGTATAACTTTGATCCTCATTGCCCATAGATTTGCCCCACAGAATGTCCACCATTCAGATAACCTTATTCCTGTCCTGGTTTCTTTGTATCCTCCTTGACACTGAACCATGCCTTGCCGAGGCTTCTGCAAAGGCTACTGCTCAGTCAGTTTGAACAGCTGATGGAGGTTGCCATGGTAGCACCATTATGTGGCTCCTCAGAAACCAGAGGTGATTTGGCATCCCTTCCACCAATGCCAGCCAGAGCCTTCTCAGAACCCAGTCTGACTCACAAGAGCAGTGTCCCACACCAAGGTGAGGGAATAGCCTCCAGCTGAATTCTCAAAGAAAGCTGCACTGTCCACCAAGTCCTGTCGCAGAGATCTGCACCTGCCGTCACGTGCTTCCTAAAGCTTATGTGTTATGTATGTAGTTGCTGGAGAGAGGTCACTGTTCTCTGTAGCCACATACATACTAAATTAATTCTTTATAATGTAAACCTGCCAAATTCCGTTTGGAAACTTGACTGACTTTTGACGAGAAGAGGGAGGGGATTTGTTATCAGCATGCACGCATCAGTGGATAGGAAAATCAACAGAAAGATACCCACTTTGCATCTCTTCTGTTCTTCTCAGTCTACTTTTACATTATAAAGCATTTATAAGAACACTCGGGTCTCCTCCTAAGCCCAGAGTCTCTGTAGGGAGGTGGGCAGGTTTTGGCAGGGGTTGGGAAGAGCTCTCCCTAATTCCACTGCCCTCACAATACCCCACTTTCTGGGCCATATGGAGACACGTAGTGTTTGCCAACTATAAATGTCCCCAGCTATGCCTTTTCCTCTTTGAGGTTTCAAGAAAAGTCTGGTGAGTGGCTAGGTCTATGAAACCTTTGTCTTTTATTTTTCTTCTTCTGAAAAGGGGGGATTCTTCTGTGTGGTGACTTTTTTTCCTACGAAGAACCAGATACTGCTTCCCTTAATTTCCTGAGATCATGTTGCCATCGCTTCTGCTTCCTGGCCTCCTGGGTGGGAAGGTGGAGATGGTTACGGCCTTGGCATTTCTGGGTACCTGCATATCAGGTGCATTCTTGCACTTCAGGGCACCTCACCCCACCCCAAGGCAGCTGCCTGTGGGATAGGTCACGTGACCACCATGCAGGTTGTCTTCTTGAGCCTTACAGGACCCTGCATGGTGAAGGTGCTGTGTCCACGTGGCTCATGTCTTCCAGGTTTATGAAGGAAGTTGTGCAGGCAGGTAGATAAGGACAGCATCTTAGAGGGGAAGCGCTGGAGAGGCCTGGAATGCCTTGTTTGGGGGACCTTCACCTTCCATTTCCACTGTTCCATGGGATGTCACTTGGCTTGTTCAACTCACATGGGCAGGTGAGCTGTCCTGAGTTCCATTCTCAGTAGTAAGCTCACAGCCGTGATTGCTTGTTGGCACAGATGTTTTAACAGAAACAGGACTGGCGACTCTGCTCCTCCTTCCTCCCCCACCTGGGACTCACTCTGCACGTGCATCAGTCATGTGGGCTCTCTGGCTGCTGATGCCAAAGCTTCCCATGGCTGTTTGCTGTTATGGTAGGGCAAGAGGTGAGGTCAGGACTCCTTGGCACACCAGGGGATCTGGCTCACAGCGCACTTGGCCTTTCATTATTCAGTCCTTGGCCAGAAACAAAAACATGAGTCAATCTGCCTCTTGATGCCAGAAGGAACTGGAGTTCCCACATTAGCTTTTATTACATTCTTTTCATTCAAGTGTGTCACTTTCCTGACACTTGACATTCTGCCCTCATCGCTAAGATGCAGAAGGTCTCTCGAATGCATTCAGAACTAGCCATGGCAGCAGAGCTACTTCCAAATTCATTTAGTGAAACACAGGCACAAAGGATTCCAGATTTGGAAGGTCCCGATGCAACCATGTGACATGTTCTTCTGTTCTGGTTTTTGTGGGGGTTTGTGATTTTGATGGTGAGAATGTGCACGCCCAAGAGAGGAGTGAATGATATTCAGAATCAAGATGAGAGTAGAGCTCATGCATGGTGAGCATATAGGGATAAGAGAGCAAATTTTACTGGCAGTCATGCTCTTATTCTCCTGTTTATGTATAAGGCAGCCCCCCCCCCCCGCCCCCGCAAACTTCAAGCTTTTTCTGGGGAACTTCCTTCTTGACAGCCCCTGCTCATAGAACTGAAAGGGGAGTCTCCCAAAGGAAACTGACCACACATTCATTTTGTAGGGGGAGAAAGGTGGACAAAGTCCTAGCTCATGCAAAGAGGACCCATTTACCACAGAGCCAGGCGGGCCATTCAGTTCCCCCATTATGGAAGAGAATGAAGGTTTAAAATTGAATTTAGGCATCAGGTAGCCCATTAACTGTGGATTTAGGACACCGGCTGAAAAGGAATTGGAAATTTCCTACAGTGAGCATATAGAATATTGTTCCTTGAGACTCCAGTGTTAAGAGTCACCTCGAGAGTAACTTCATCTAGCTTTGTGCCCAGGCAGGGACTCTAAAGGTGATCAATGCCATGGATTCTTGGGGTGCCATTGCTACATTACATCCTAAATGCCTTAAATGGTTTGGGTGAGACAAAATAGAAGCCACACTGAGGGACTGCCTGAGAGAACATCAGTTCCCAGTCTACCTGCTGTTGGCACCAATCCTCAGCAAGTATGCTTCTTGTGAACACTGGAAAATGTGTTATCTATTGCATGTAATGTTGGTGCTGCTGAGGAGACCTCTTTAGAATTTCACCTTCAGATCTTTATTTTCTGGGCACAAATGCCCAGGTATTTCTCTTTATCCAGAGCACAGTCTGGGAGATGGTTGATTATAAACAACATTGCAATCTGTGGCTCCAGAACCAGGCAAAATGAAATGGTCCAATCAGGGACCACAGCTTTATCCACATGGTACCCAGCAACTGATCTAACTAGACCTAGATACAAAAGGTGAGGCTTCACTGCTATGGAAAGAGCCCAGTCCTGCAGGATTAGTGGAAACCCATCACAGTGCCCCCCAGATTTAAAAGTAGGTTTTAGAGTAATTTAGGACAGAAGACTTCACAAGGGGACTCGAGAAATATCAGCCCATATCATGTGACCAGCCAGCCATCTGCTTAATCTACACTCATAGGGGCACAGCATAGCACTGAATATTAGTCTCCATCTGGGAGAATATATTAGCTGGACTTCAACTGACAAAACCTTCCTTGAAAGATCAGCAGATGGGGGGTCTTTGGGTATGTTTAGAATACAAAGACTTAGAAGAAATACAAATCAGGTCACTGTTTACCAGACTAAATAACAAAACTCCTAGGAGAGATGCTTCGCTGCCTCCTGCTGCTTCTCAGCACTTGGGCAAAAATACATTCCAGTTGGAGTATTGCGATGCGTACTGCAGAGGAGAAAGTTTGCAGAAGGCTCTCCTGAGTGTGTATGAGAAGCTGGTTGAAGTCCACGTGCAGGAAGGACGGGATTATGCTCAAGGCACTGGGCATGGAACAAAGATGAGAGGTAACATTGAAATTAAGGTTCTTAGGTGGCCCCAAGAAATTGAGGCATGGGCCAGAAAGAGAAATAATTTCCAGTGGTAGCAACTAAGCAGTAATAAGGTCAAAGTGCTGAATTTAGATTCTTTACCCAAGTAGTGAGCTGGCCTTACGCAAGGTCTAGTGAGACAGGCATTGCCAGTGCAGAAAGGAAAAATTCCTTCCCATTTCCATGAGCACTTTATCACATGACAGTCTTCCTTTACAGGTAAGAAATGAATTTCTGGGAGCTTGACTAGTTTGCCTCTTTGGACTAGCGAATACCAAAGCTGCTGCTTAAGCAACCTCGGTGTGCCAATTTAGAGTTTAGTGTTTTCTCCATTGTACTAAGCTCTCTTCTGCCATGATGTTCTAGTGAGTTTCAACCATTAATCCTTGGAAACTCAGAGCAGTGGCTTGGTATGGCTCTCTCCTTAGCTGCCCCATCCTGTCTAGACCTGCAGGCCAGATGGAGAAGAGCATCCATGAGCTAGTCCATCTTGATGTTTCATCTGTCACTATTTCTTCCTGTGAACAGAATCTAGACTCTAAGGGGAGTAAGATAGCTTAGTGTTTGAGCTCAGAAATGGCTGGTTCCTTTTCCTGTGCCCTTCTTTGATTGAAACCCTCCAATAGTTCCCATTTGAAAGGTGTCATTACATCACACAGAGCTTAGGTTTGAGTCAGGAAGCTTAGGTCTGAATTCCAGTACTATTAATTATTAGCTGATTTAACGCTCTGAACTACTTTATTGTAAATATAAATTTAAAATTACTATCTTTTGGTCCTGTGAGAATTAAATAAGAAAAAATATATTTAGAGTTCAAAACAGTACCAAACACTTAAGTTGTATGATAAATGGTAGTTATTATTGCCTACCAAATTGTAGTCCCAATTCTTTAGCAAGACACTTGAGGCCCCTCCCAGCATGACCCTTTCTCCTGTCTCACATTCCTGCAAGCTCAGCCCTTCCCAGGATTAGAGATTCCTGCAGATCCCTGTGTTCTTGCTTCCTGGGCTCAGGGAGGAAGCCTTGACACTTAGTGAAGGGCTCTTCAGATCCTGATGTCCCACTCTGCCCCATGGAAGGAGAGTGAGTTCTTAGCAGAAATCAACTTAAGTGTGTGTGTCCTTGGAGAAAAGGACCTGGGAACCAGAGAGCAAGATGACAGTGAATGACAAATGATTACACATGACAGATCTGGAGGGCAACTTGACAACTGAGCTGGAAATTTCTTGTCTTTTCTGATGAGACATAAGAGAAATGTTGTTGTTGTGTTCCCCCCCCCCCTCTTCTGGAGAGCAGCCAGGAACTTACTAGATAAGTAGGAAATAAGTGGTAAAATGTGTGTCCCCATTGAGTCCCAATTTAGGTGGGATCAGTACATCCTAGTGTGTGGAATTATCCTCAAATCGTATCATTAGAATCAATTATTAAACCTGTTAAAATTCCATTAATTACTAGGCAATATGAAAAAAATTATAGTATTATCAAATGATTATTTAGGTGACTCATAACACATGAATTATTTCTTAAAGAGTATGCTTCAATTAAAGTGCAAAAAGAGTTTGTCCTCTTAGCTGGGTGAAACACCTCCATTGCAACTTGTTGGCTTCCATAATGGATTTCGGAGAGGTGTTTTAGTCTAGTCCATGTGTAAATTATATTTTAATTAATGAAAAAATGTTGAGGCTTTTCATGACTCTGGCTTTGTTATCTAGCTATTCCAATGGCAATTCTCAAGTTGGTGCTAACCCTATCTTAACAAAAGACAGGATGCAAGTATGTTTTCTGTATCATTCAAAATCATAGCTGTTTTTTTTTTAAATTTGTTTTTTGCTGGGGATTGAATCTAGGGCTTCACACACACTACAAAATCATTGCTTTTCAGTGGCTGTTGTGTAGAAAGAGACATTTGAAAGCTGTGCAGAGCATTGATAATCTTTATTTCTCTTTTGCCCATGTTTGCTGCTCCTAATTAAGTCTCTGGGAGTCTGAATGGGACAACCCCCCCCCCCCAGTAGTTTGGTAGACACACTCGGCTCTCAATGTACCAAGGAATCCCCTTTTCCAAAACGGGAGACAATATAGTGGTTAGAAACCCTTTTTGTTCCATATCATAATATTTTACTAGGATTTGGCAGGGTTGGGGGAGGCTAAGTATAAAGAGCAAATTTTGTACTTTATCCAGGTGGTATGGAAGGTGTAAGAAATATTGGGCCTTCCTACCTTAGATGGTTCTGGTGTGGAGCAATTCAAATGCTGCTGAATATAAAGGTCTCTGAGGTATGGGCCTGGGCTGAGCAGGAGGTGTATGGGATCTAGACTAGCTGCCTGGGTATGGGTGCCCCACCCTGCTCCTACATCCTGAGAATGTGGGAGACTCTCCCCTAGTTTTTCCTCAAGACATGTAGCCAGAGGAAAGAAGAGTGACTTATGTTGTCATTTGGTTAGTTTTTAATCAAACAATTCTGTGTCACCCATGGCAGCTTACAAGTACACTTAGTTATGTGTGTATGCACTTGAGGTCTCTTGTCTACTAGATTAGGTAAATTCTAAGATTAGCCACCTCATTTGTTCCAGCACCTGGAACAGTGCCTGACATAGGTGAAGGACTCCATAGATGCTTGTTATATGAAAGAATAAAGTTGTGTTTCACTGACCTACTGATGCCCAACCTCGCTTGAGGAGATGCCATTACAACTCAAGGAAAGATATTTCTGTCTTCTAAACATTTGGAGGTTATCACATAAATATTTAAGTTTATAAGGCCTTAAGTTTAATTCCCAGATCTCTATTCATTTGGCATTTATAGTGAAAATTAATGTATTGTTGAATATGGAATCACTGATGAGATAAAATGGACATTAGAAGTCTGTGACATATATCCCCCCCAAAAAATATCCTAATAAAATATCATGGTTTGGAACAAAAGAGGTTTCTAACCAGTCTGTATGCCTCTTGTTTGGGAAACTGGGATTCTTGGTTCCCTTTAACATCTAGAGCTGAGTGTGTCTACCAAACTGTTGGGGGGCTCTCTGTCTCCTTCAGACTCCCACAGATTTGAGCAGGAGCATCAGTCAGACACAGGCCACAAGTGAAAGATGAAGTCCTTCTAGGCACAGCTACAGACTCTGACTTGAAATGCCTTCAAATGTTTCTGGCCCAGAGCAGGCCTAGCGTGACATATGTGTGGGACATGAGAAAATTAAGGAAGAAAAAGCAACATGCATAGCCACAAGCAGCTAAGACTAAAGCCTGGATTCTGGGCACCCATTCATGGTAGCCAAGCAAGATGGGAAGTCCAGAGATGCATGCTCACCTGTGACTCTGAACTTACCAAATGATCTTATTCAGGGTTCTTCTTCCAGGGGCTTCAGCTTCCCTTGCAAGTAAGTGGGATTCAGAGATATTTGCTAAATCTCATTCAGTGAATCGTTTGACAAAATGAACCAAAACCTGCTGGTACAGAGCTCATTGGTGGGAGCAGGAGCTACAAGCATGACACACACTTGGGTTCAAGTCTCTGCTCTGCAACTAACCCTCTGAATCTCACCTGTAGAATAGGAGTAAAACCTATGTCCTGACATCGTTAGTAAGTTTAAAAAGATTTGCACTAAAAGTGCCTAGTACCAAAAAGCTAAGACAAAGTTCTTATTTCAAAGATACCAGTTTTGATTTTGGTTATTACTGCTTTACCACTAGGTTGCAGAGGATATTTTTTCTAAAAGTTGCACATTAAATAACTCACAAGGGACAATATAGCACTTGTCAAAAGGTAGATTTTTTTTGTGTAACCTTGATAAACATGTTGTCCCCCTCTTATTTAGGGGGAAGTGATGTCAGTCATCTGAGCTTTGGAGAGGGGCCAGAGTAGCACTAAAACAGTGGTTGCATGTCCCTCTTCAGATGAAGGCCTTTCTAGGTGTAGCTACATACTCTGACTTGAAATGGAGAGAGGGTTTCTAGCCCCAGAGTGCTCGCTCTTCTCTAGCCTGCTTGCTTATAAATTCACTTGAAATGGGAAGCTTGAAAACTACTAAGGAAATGAAAACCAGAGTCCACATTTAGGAAAGTTCAATTAAACTAGGTTCCATGGGATAAAGCACAAACCTGGGATCTGGTGAGTTGGAGGCATTTTCACTAGTGCCTGTGAACGGCCTTTGTCCCTGTGGTCTCTTCCCTTTGCTAACCGTATGGACTCAGCAAGTGCCAAGGCTGTGGGTGGGTCTTGTGTGCCTGCTTCTCCAGTGTCTGTCACGGTAAGGGTTTCTCTTCTCCACGGAATTTTTTAACTGTCTTCTTTCTCCCCTTCACTCTTTAAAACTGCTTTCTGATTGGATCCTCCATAGGAACGCTTTGGGGTAAATATGTTTGATTTTTCTTTGAATTAAAAATGGGGAGTGGTTGGAGGAGGAAGAAACTATGGGTGGGAGGGGAGGAGCTGACCCACTGAGAAAGGAGTGGGGAGTTTCTGTTGATATCCAAAAGACCAAAACAAACAAAAAAGTTGCCACACCTTATTGGGAAAGGGCTATTCTTATTGGTTTGGGTAGTATTTGACTCTTATATCATCTCTTTTAAATATGTAGAGAGGTGGTCCTAATAGAGCAAAAGAACTTATAAAATAAACCAATGACCCTGAATGCTAAGTGATATCAATAGGATACTTTTGGATTGCTTATATTTAAGTTTGAATAAAAATGACTTGTAGGTTGTGGTCTCTTAAGACCATTAAGAGAATGTTAAAGTTAATATTCTGGTCAAAATTGGCAAGCTTGGTTTAGGTTAAAGGTCTTCTTATCTTGCCTTCTATGAAGTATGGAGAAGCTATTATCTGAGGGTGGGTATGGCAGAGGGAAATGCAGGTAGGAACTTTTGTAGTTCTCACCTGATGTTCTGGGTTCCCTTTCCTCCAATAATTGTTATAATCTGAACCAACATTAGGAGAGCGTCAGAGCCCAACCTCACTGTTTAGAGTCTTGTTTTCCACCATCTGCAGGTTTTACAAATTGCAGTTATTTTAATTGAATACAAAGATCTCGGGATGAGCAGGAAGGAAAGAGGAATGCAAGTTAAGCTTATTCATTTCATTCCTAGAAATAAAAGGTGTTTTCTCTATTAGCAAACATTTCTAAGAGGCTGAACAGGGAGGGTCATTAGCTGTAGGGCATCAATAGAAGTGGGCAGGGCCTGCTCCAGCAGGGTGGCTCTGTGCAGCCTGTGCTAGATACAGAGTGTCTGAAATGGAAGGGACTGTGGGAAAAGCCAGCCACGCAGAGATAATTGAAGTGTGAGACAAGGTCTGGGCAAGAAGCCTGCATGATATACCTTCTCTGGAGCAAGAAGCCTTCCCAGCAAGGGTGTCAGTTCCCTGCAGAGATGGCAAACCTAGACTGAGTCAAGTCCCCTCTTGAACCTGCTATGGAGAGGCACTGGACTAGTCAAGCAGGGAGGCCACGTGGGCCACTGGTCATGCTCCCTAGTTGATGCACCTTCTATCTTCAATGGCCACCATGATAATGAGCAGCATTAGGCTGGCTTTAAGGGGAGGATGTGCTTCAGATGTGTAAGAATGTGGGTGTGTGTTCCTGTATATGTCCCCGGAAGCTCCTTGACGTATGATGGAGTTGTGTCCTGGTAAACCCATCAAAAACTTAAAATATTGTAAGTTTAAAGTGTATTTAATATATCTAATCTATTGAACATCATAGTTCAGCAACATAGTTTGTTCATCTATAGAGTATCAGGCCTTTACCCTCCTGATCTTTGTGGCTTGATGGGGAGCTGTGTCTGCCCAGTAGTTCAAGAAAGTATTGTACGGCATAACATTAGCCAAGGAAAAATGTCAAAATTTGAAGTACAGTTTCTACTGAATGCATATCACTTTTACAACATGATAAAGTTAAAAAATCATTAAGTTGACCCATTGTAGGTGGGGGACCATCTGTACATGGATGTGCCTGTGTGGGCGGATGTGCACAAAGAGGAGTGATTTGAGAATATTCATGAAACATTTTTTTTTGTGTGGAGTTTCTCTGAAGAAGTCAACAATTGACCCAACTGCTAGCTTCTTGACTACATCTCTCCCCTTTGCCCTGTTTTTATTAATGCAATAGTGTGACTGTCATTTTTATTTCTCCTCTGGCTGTATGATTCCCTGCGGGCCTCTCTCCTACAGAACCAACAAGGGGCGGGACATCAAGACCATCAAGTCTCTGCGGGTGCTCCGAGTTCTGAGGCCACTGAAAACTATCAAGCGTCTGCCCAAGCTCAAGGTAATGTTTTCAGTTTGTTTCTGTACAGTTTCCATCTCCTATCTTCTCTTTCTGGCCATGGCCAGATAGCTTTTGGAGAATTCATTCCAGGTATATTACTTTCTTGTGGGTTCATTTGCCTGACCTAAAGGTTTAGTTGCAAAGGAAAATAACCTCCAAAGAAATCGATAAGGGGGGCTTCACCTCTAGAGCCCAGACCTGGATAGCATCTTATACTCTCTGGTGTGGCATGTCATCCAGGAAGAAGCCTGTGTGCCTTTGTCCTGGAGCTTCCTGTGTCATTAAAATGGACCTAGAATACCATAACGCAAGTTGTGGGAGCCCTTTGCTCCTGTTGTGCAAGGCATGCTGGGAGAGGCTCCCTCACCTGGGATATTTCCTTTATTCATAATTTTAGAGGAGGAAAGGATCTTCTATCCTTAACCTTTCACATTTTTGAAGCACAGATAAGTCCATAATGTGTCCAAATACATTATTCTGTATTTTTGGCAGATGCAGAAAGAAATGGGATAAATGAGTTCTACCCAGACCTAGATTTTAATAGGCATCATACCAGATTCTTCCTTGCCTTGCCCCGTACCCACCTTCGTAAGCCTTCCTGCCTCTCAGGGTGTGCTTGACCATTCAGGTTTGCTGGCCTGTTGAACTTGCAGCACTCCCTGGTGCTGCCATGTGAATTGTTGCTGATGGAAGCTAAGGTACCACGGAAGAGAAGTTCTCCTGTCCTGAATTCCTGTGAATTCTTGGCTCCCAGCTGGTAGCTTGCAGTCCTGCTGCTACCACCCAGGACACACAGCCAGTGGAACCAGCCTCAATACCAGGGCAAGCCCCATCTTCACGTGCTACACCAGAATGCTTCCCTGTGTCAGATCACCTGGATGAAAATACAGATCCTTGGGCCACCCTAGGATAGTAAAGCCAGGCTGTCTAGAAGAGGAGCTTGGAACTAGGCCTCCTAAACCCCATTCCCCAGGTGACTTTTCAATAGCACAGTTTGAGGACTCTCAATGTGAAAAAAGAATCTATATGAGTGCCAGGCTCAGCTCAGAGACTTAAGAGCTCTGTGGTCCACAGCAAACAGCTTAGTCCTGAACCGTCTTCCAGTCAGAAAATGGAAAAGCTTTGTAATACACGTTTAGTGGTGAGCTGACGTGAGTGGTCCTGCAAGAAAACCCAACAGTTCTTCTGGCCTGCCTGGTTCTGTTCTCTGAGAGGACAAAGCTTCACTTTCTCCCTGTCCCAATTCCTGATTCCTTCTGGGTTCTTATAACCTCTGAAGCTCCCTATATTTCCCCCCAAACCCTGTTGATCTCGAAGCTCTGCTGCTTTATTCCTTCTGCTCTACAAAGTAGAGGTAAAACAAGCTGGGTTTACCAAAAGCAAAGGATGGATAGACAGACAGACAGATGGAAAGAAGGAGGAAAGTTCCTTTGGAAAGGCCCAGAACTGCCTGGGCCCAGAGCCTTGAACAGTGTGTGGACTCCCAGCCAGAAACACTTATTTCTCCAAAGGAAGTGGCTTTGTGGCTGCTTTCCTCCCTGCTCCCCGCCTCCCCGCCTCCCCTGCCTTCCCTTCTGGAGCAGGACCTTCCACACACCCTGTTAGTTGTCCTTTCCCACCAGCACAGCAATTGGCCTGGGCTTGTGCCCATAAGTACCCATTCCTCTGTGCTCCTTGCCCAGGCTGCCTGGGGCCCCAACCATGTTAGCGGCACCCAGGCTCCTGTGAGTCCTGAGGAGCATGCACATGGTTAGAAGAGATTAGTTAACAAGCTGGAGAAGGTGACCCAGCCTTAGTTAATTCCATTAAATGAGAGAGTGCTGTTTCCTGGCTTTGCAGTGATAACCTAAGGGAGACGTGGGTGGCTCTGATGCTTCCACAAGGTTGCGTGTCACTCACATTCCCCGCAGTGCTGAGCTAATTAAACCAGCAGTGCTTTACCCAGTGCTGCGAAGAAGAAACCACACAAATGGTCAACTGGGGCTAGACTCTCTCCAGTGAGCTAAACCTGAAGACCTAGAAAACATCCTAAATGTGTTGAACTCCCAGGAAATTCCTCACATCTTAGGACCCAGAAGGGAAGACCTGTTATGTTTTAACTGAAGTGCATGTCCCTGGTTCTATTCACCCAGCCTACTCAGTTTTGGTCCATGCTGCATCATGTCTGTTAATCTTCATCCCCAATCCAACCAGCTTCAAGGCAGAAGATGTTTACATGAAGTGTTGAACATGCTCAGAGCAAATATCTGAACTTATGGCAAAGTACCATTGAAGAGATCAAAGATGAGAATGTGGTATTACTGCATTCTCCATTTAGAAAGGGTGAAAATAAGATGTAGTCAGTATATAAATAAATCTATAGATGTTACCTCATGTGCATACGGTCAGGGACAGCAATTTAATGGCTAAAATGGGCTGAATTATTTCAAAAATCCAACATTAAACTTCTTTACACTGAGAATCCGACTGGAATCCCAAAACCAACCACCTCCTGATGCTTTCTGTCATCAGGTTTGGGTTTGCTGCTTTGGGTTTGTTTTCAGACTCAGAGCATGTGTTCCTGTCCCAGGTGGCAGTTCCATGCCACCATGACCAACACGGATGCCAGCTCTTAATCCACATCTCTTGGGGTGTTCTCTCAGTGCTGCTGGGTGGTGGTGATGTGGCCACCTCAGCTCCGGGCAGGTACATGGGCTATCAAGCTACTCACATACCAGGGCCCTTTGCTGTCCACAGGCAGTGTTCGACTGTGTGGTGACCTCCTTGAAGAATGTCTTCAACATACTCATCGTCTACAAGCTCTTCATGTTCATCTTTGCTGTCATCGCAGTTCAGCTCTTCAAGGGAAAGTTCTTTTATTGCACAGACAGTTCCAAGGACACAGAGAAGGAGTGCATGTGAGTTCCAACAGCACATACCACTTACTTTTTGCTATAGCATGTCCTGATGAGACCTTCACCATCCTCCACAGTGGACTCTGTCTCCTTTCTCTCAGTTGAAAGATAAAATAGGAAGTTGGTTAACTATTCTGAGTACCTCTTGTGTGAAACATGGTAAAAGACATTTTGCATTATTTTTCATTTTAAATCCTTTTAATGACCTGTTGAGATGGGTTTTATTTGCATATTATGGAGGTAGAAACAGATTCAAAATTTAAGTTGCTCAGCGTTACTAGTAAAGGGTTAGAATTTAATCCCAAATCTATTGGGATCCTGTTTTTATCCCATGGTAACACCCGCCTTTAATAAAATTCCTTCTTTGCATTTCTGTTATGAAGATTGTTCCGTCACATTCTTGAAGTCTGTAGAATCTTCCAATTCTTTCATGAGTTATAGTGAAAACGACCTATTTTATTTCTACTCTGGTTTTAGAGGCAATTACGTAGACCATGAAAAAAACAAGATGGAGGTGAAGGGCCGGGAATGGAAGCGCCATGAATTCCACTACGACAACATCATCTGGGCCCTGCTGACCCTATTCACGGTCTCCACAGGGGAAGGATGGCCTCAGTGAGTGAGGAGCTGCAGTTGGTTCAGTTGAGAAGCTGATTCAAGATGAACAAGTCTAATCCTTTGTTATTGTACCAGGGAAAGGAAGTGTTTATGAGTGGGTGAGATAAGAGGGGAAGAAGGAAAATCCTTCAGGCAGAGAGTTGGGACAGCAAAGCCAGTGAAATATTTGAAACTCTTGTTTTAGCCAATTATTAAGGAATTGAGTGGAGACATTTGACTTCTGTAAAACCAATGAGTTTTCATCAGCTCTTCACTGTCAGGAGACTTCCTGGGGCCTATTTTAGACAGTTTATCTACCAAGTTGGCTTTGAACTTGGGAGCCTGAGGATGGAGGAATAGGATGAATTAGCAGAACCCACAGACTCTTCCTGTGATCTTCTGAAGACGACAACAACAGGGCTGGTTCTTATGCTGCCCTTAGCTCAAGGCTAGTTTCTCAGAGACTTGTGCTACTTCGTGGTGACAGAATACTCCGGTTGTCAAGAAAAAGTCAAATGGCAATCCAGAAGCCTTCTGATATTGAATATGACAACCTAAACCTTAAAATTATGTCATTCTGTTCATCAACATTTCCAGACATTGGAAGTAAATGGAAAAGGACTAGAAAAAGTAATGGGGTAGGGTGCCCATCAGTCTTCAACTTGCTTAATGACCCCCCCAAAAAAAAAATTAATGGAGGAACTACAAAGCCAAATAGTTCCAGTAAAAAATACAAAAGTCAGAGCAACTCCTGATGAAGCCCAGACTGTCATCCAAACATTAGTGTGCCCTCTTTCTGTCCCCACAGGGTTCTGCAGCATTCCGTAGACGTGACGGAGGAAGACCGAGGCCCAAGCCGCAGCAACCGCATGGAGATGTCCATCTTTTACGTGGTCTACTTTGTGGTCTTCCCTTTCTTCTTTGTCAATATATTCGTGGCTCTCATCATCATCACCTTCCAGGAACAGGGAGACAAGATGATGGAGGAGTGCAGCCTGGAGAAGAACGAGGTAACCACAGGTTGTCTGCAGCCCAGCATGGCAGGGTCTTCAGACAGAACTCTCTGGACCATCGGGATTGGAGGGAAAGATTGTAGTTTTCTAACTTTATTATGGGGTTATAGAGAAGATCATTAAATAAACAGTCTAGAAGGAAAAGATGTTTGCCATAATTACGATATTAAGATATTTGCTTGTCTGGTATGTATTTGCTCTAAGGGTAGGAACATGTCTCATGACTACTTTTCCAGAAGTAAGCATAGTTTGGGCACATTATGGGGTTTCATAGTTGGTGGTGGTGTTGCTTCACAATGGAACTGAACTAGAATCTGTCAGGGACTATAAAATGTGATGCATAGGCAGATATAGGTTGAGTATTTCTAATCCAAACGTCCCCAAAACTGCAGAACTCAAAACTTCTTGCAGCAAAGTGATTGTATAGGTGGGAAATTCCACACCACAAAATGTTGAAAATTATGAACAATATTATATAAAATTAACTTCAGACTATGTGTCTGAGGCATCTAAAGGTTTGGTCATAGGTATATGCAAATATTCCAAAATCCAGAAAAAATCTGAAATCCCAGACATTTCTGGTCTCATGAATTTTATTTGATTTTGGGTAGCAGGAATTGAATCTAGGGGTGCTTAACCACATCCCCAACCCTTTTTATTTTTTATTTTGTGGCAGTGGCTAAGGCTGGCCTTCAACTTGCAATCCTCCTGCCTCAGCCTCCCAAGTCACTGGGATTATGGGTGTGCAGCCCCGTGCCTGGCCTGCATTTTAGACAGGAGATTCTCAACCTGTAGAACTTCACTTCTAAGGTCATCAGGGAATGCTTTCTGCCTACATATCTCACCTACACACTGTATAAAAGGACTTTAGTGACAACCACTAAGTCCCGCCCCATGTGACAGAATGTCTCCAGTTTTACAAACACATTTCGGATGACTTCTTGCCTGTAGTTTTGTCCAGATGATCCCTGTTGCTGATTTTGCTTTCCTGTCATCCTGCCCTTTTATCCCTGGGTTGTCCTCTGCTAACTGGCTGACAGAGAGGCCACCACTGGGCAAGGCTTAGGGGCTCTGAGCGTAGACTAATAACTGACCTTTCTGCAGCGGGCATGCATCGACTTCGCCATCAGCGCCAAGCCTCTCACCCGCTACATGCCACAGAACAGGCACACCTTCCAGTATCGCGTGTGGCACTTCGTGGTGTCTCCTTCCTTTGAGTACACCATCATGGCCATGATCGCCTTGAACACTGTGGTGCTGATGATGAAGGTGAGAGGAAGGTGAAGCCAGTGACTCCTCCTCCCCAAAGATCCGTGCATGCCCAGAGGCCCCAGGAAAGCACCCAGCATAGCAGCCCGTGCCCCTTGACCCATGCTTCCACTGTGGTGTCTCATTTTAATCTCGCCTCATTCGACATCCCAGCCTCTTGGACTCCATGGCTCCATTGGCAAATGCAGTACCACATACCCTAGTGGTCCCAGGGCTTCTAAGACCTTGTGGTGGGACTCGGCCGCCAACCAGGGTGGAAAATGCCCTTCAGACCCCGAGGGGTTTAAAGGCGAGAGATTGCTCCTATTTAACACTAACTGGTAAAGCACCCAACCATGGGAAGTGATTCTGCCCTGCCACCTTCATCTCTAGGCAGACCTCTGGTTTTGCCACGAAGAGTCCGAGAGGACACGGGATTGTTTTGCTCCATTTGCTGCACGGGATATGTAATTCTGTCTAGCACTCAATGTCTATCTCATTCCCTGAACCATGCACAGTTTTCCCAAAGGCAGGTTGAGAGAGGGCTGGACTCAGTGACATGCGTGACCGCCCCCATGTTAAGGCTTTGACTCTGTCTGTCTTCTCTCCTCGGCAGTACTACTCTGCTCCCTGTACCTATGAACTGGCCCTCAAGTACTTGAATATCGCCTTCACCATGGTGTTTTCCCTGGAATGTGTCCTAAAGATCATCGCTTTTGGCTTCTTGGTATGTCACTCAATCAATCCCAGCATTAGGCTTGTCTTCTCTTCCATTTGGGGACATTCCCAAAGTTTGTTGGAAGAGGGGTGGTTACTGCCATTCCAGAAATTGTTCACACACCTGCCCACCGAATTGTGGGCTCGTTTTGACTCCTCAGTTAAACTGCCTAAGAGACGAGGTGATGGGGGGGGTTGTGGGGGACAGGGTCAGGCAGGCATCTCCCCAGGTCCATATCTACCTAACCATCTGCCCTGGCCCTGTCAAATTCTGTCAGCAGACAAAGGGGGGCCATTTGGGTTTTACTAGAACTGCAACTTATGTATAATGATGCATGGCGAAGATTAGACTAATAAACCTTGAGTGCTTATTTACTGGCAAAAGGTATAAGAATTTTATGACTCAAATGGAAAAATACCTGCCCCTCATAACCCCTTACATAGCAAATAACAGATTTACCTATTAGTCGTCCTCTCAATAGCATAAAGAGTAATTTCTGCCAAAGAAGATAAATGCTTATTACTTAGGCTTACAAAGGCCAATGACCTTTAAAGGGTGGGTGGGGGGAGGGTTCTGGAATTGGGTTTGGGGGAGATGGCAGTGAATTTTTCTAGCATGAGCTGTCCTTTTACTTCTCCTCAACTACTAATTATAATTGTTTGTCAAATTCTTGCATCTGCTCTTAAGTGTTAAGAAAACCTGGCCTTTGCTTCCTTGTCCTTTAAACAAAATACCCCCCCCCCACCTCCCCATGCCCCACCCCGCCCTTCAGCATGCACTAGTTCAGTGGGATGCAGATAAGCCCACTTGACAGCTGCCTCACCTTATTTAGGGTGTGGGCTACCAATTCAAGTTCAAGTTCCGTGTGTATATATGGTTTTCCCTGCAAGAAAGAAAACTTCACTGGGGATCTGAATAAGTGTGTGTGGTAGCAGCTTTAATAGGGACTCTGGGCTGGGTTTGCTCGTTGTCAGTGCTGAATGTGGGGGCTGCTTTTGTTTGGTCTCTTTCTGGTTCTTTGAAAAACTATTAATTGGGTTGTTCAGGGAGGAAAGTTGAAGGAAGCCCCTTGGGGGGCTGCACTGTGGTGTACTTGACTCCCTTATTGAGTGTTTTGAGAATTGGGGAAATGAAAAGTTAAAAAGGAACTATTACAGTGTAACCCCAAGTAGGGTGAACTGAGAGAAGCCATCACCACAACAGGGAGAGTTTCTCTATGCATCTTCATGACTTGCATGTAGTATTGACAGTGTCTGTGACTTAGTCCCCAATTATGTGTCTAATTATGGTTAATGCTGACTACATACTCACAGGCTTAATTTGAGGATTTGGCCCTGAGACCCGCCTCCTTCCCACCCTCACCCCTGTGTTCTCATTCATGGTGTAGAGGCGTTCATTCATGCTGCAAAGGCACCACTAGTCCTGATTAACCTTTTATATTGATAGAGTACTCTGGGTTTTCAGAATACCCCAATATATATTATGTTGTCAGATCTTCTCAGTGAGTCTGAAATGGGCATGGCAGATCTCATCATTATGGCCATATTATTATTTTTTAATTAGAAAATCAAAAAGTTGCCTACATTTTTAAAGATTACATGATAAAATGTTGTAGAATTGGAAAGCAGAGTGGAAATAAAAAGAGAACAAGAAAAAGAGGGAAAGAAGCGACATACCTTATAACTGAATAAAATTAATACATATTCATTTTATCTTCAAAATAGCTATGTTAGATAGGCATTATTATATCTATCATAAATAGAAATGTCATTATGAGCATAGCACATAACTGTACTGTGGTTTTTTTTCCCTTCCTATTGAGAACTTTCACCTTTTCACTTAAAGGAAACATTTTACAATTTCTCTTTGGTATGTCTGGATTGCCAATATCACTACTTTTGTGCTCTGGGGCCATTACTAAATGAAATAAGGGTTATTGAATACAAGCACTGTAGGTGATCTGATAACTACACAGCAACTATGTGACTAATGGATAGCATATATAGTATGGGTACACTGGACAAAGGAAATGATTCATGATCTTGGTGGGGTGGAGTGGGATGGTATAATATTTCATCATGCAACTTGGAATGCCGTGCAATGTAAAACTTATGAATTGTTTATTTCTTGAATTTCCCACTGAATATTTTTGGACTACAAGTAACTGAAATAGTGGAAAATGAAACCACACATGGAGGGGGGGGGAGTACTGTACTACACTCTCCTATTTTATGCTACAGTATGCTCTTCTGTATTGTAAAACATCCTCAATGGAACCCAAGTCTTCTGGTCCTCTGAACCAAGAGTTAGGAGGTTTACCCAGGTTGGAGAATAGGGGAACCCTGAAAATTGAGAAATTCAGAGACCCAACTTGGCTCCACCATCATGAACTTAGTAGCCTAATGGAAAATAAGCTTCTCAGTGAAGCTGTGTGCGTCAGTTTCTCCATATGCCCTGGAGGTTCATGTTCCTTTCGAACTGAATCAGCCTGGTTTCTCACACACACAAGCGAGGATAGCAGGAGCTACCTTATTGCCTTAGATACATGGGTGCTCATTAAATGAACTGCTCTCTCTGTACACTCCTTTTCCCTCTATTGCCTCTTTCTTTATTTCCCTTGCCAATCCTTCTACTCAGTACTTTTTGGATATGGGGCATTTATCACCACCTACTTACAAGATCCATGAGAAGAATAAATGAGTCGAAAGAATTCCAAGGGCCTGGAACATATAGTAGGGACTCATTGATGGCAGTCGTGAGACTAGGATGGGGGACATTTCTGCAGTTCCCTGAGAATCTCTTAAGGGAGGTGCTGCCCAGGGTCAAGCATGACCTTTTCAGAGACCTAAGTTTCCTATTGTAAGGAACATAATCCAAGGCCTGTTCACTTGAGCTAAGAGGATTGATGTACAGTCCTCTGATTAAGGGGAGGGTTGTCTGCTTGGTGGATCTTCCGGATCCTTTCTGCCTCCTTCAGACCACTTATTTTATTGCTGCTTTTTTTTTTAAACTTGGATACACTTCCTCAAAAAGTGTAACAGCAGAAGAAGAGGGGAAGATGAAGTCTATTCATCTTACTGTCAATGAGTTGTTAATTCAAAAGGGCTCAATGGAATTAGAAGATTATTTTTTGGCATGTC